>NW_017728944.1:5354509-5365366 GCF_001723895.1 Crocodylus porosus | reverse complement strand
ACATCCCCTTGCCCCCCCCACACCTCATTACCTTCCCCCAACCCTAAAATACTCACGTTTTTAGGGTGCCAGATGTCATGAGCTCAGTGACCAGCGCAATGCAGACCTGACCCTTGACACACGACTTCCAGGAGTCATAGAACCGGACAATGTTGGGATGCGGAGAGAAGGGCACTTGGACTCCCCGCGGGAGGTGATCGGTGAGCGGCGTCTTCCGTGCTCAGGGCAGGGCAGGGCAGGAGCCGCCCCCCCCACCCTCAGCCCCTCAGGAGCCCGGCCGGGGCAGCCCCCGGGGCCTCCCTCGCTCCCGCTTCAAAACCTTCTGCCGCACGTAAAGCCCCGTGATTGGCCAGGCCTGGGAGCCGGGTTGAGGGTCAGGGGGCGGTCGGCAGTGACGCGCGGATGTGACGTTCCCGGCTCGTTCGCCGCACTCGCAAGGCGAAGGGAGTGGGCACGGAGGATGGCGGCGCCGTGGGGGCTGCGCAAGCAGCTGGTGGCGACGAAGGCGACGGCGGCGGCGGAGCGGATCGACCCCGCGTGGGACCCGGAGCTCAGCGCCGCGCAGCGCCACCTCGCGGAGAACCTGGAGGAAGCGCAGCGCGCCCTGAAGCGCGGGCACGGCGCCCGCAAGGCGGTGGTGGTGGCCTTCCTCGGCACCCTCGCGCTCGGCTTCTGTATCCTGCCGGGGCCGTACCGGCGTTTTCCTGAGCGGGCGCGCAGACGGCTACGTCTTCCGCTCGCTGACCCAGGAGTGGTTCTTCGGCGACCGGGAGGAGGCGGCGACGGACGGGGCGGCCAAGAGCGCGACTAGCTGACCCGGAGCGAGGGGAGCAAGCAGGGCTTCCCTTGCGGCCAGCCCCTGCGGGCCGGCGCCGGAGTCTCCCGGGACCGCTGGCTGCATTGTGGCAGCCCCGCTTCACCCCTGTCAGTGGCAACACTGTGCGCCCTGGCCTCTGGGAGGGTCACTATGGGCAGGTTGGACTGGGCCACCAGCCCTTTTCCCTGGCACCGTTCCTGGTCCCTTGCTGAGCCACATCTGCCCGGTGGTCCCCACACAGAACCCAGGGTGGGCATGGTGGTGGGGCTCCATGCAGCTGCACAGGGGGACTGGGGGCAACCCAGCTTTGTAGAGAAAGGGGCTTGGTTGGGGCTTCCCAGGATGGGGTGGGGATGACCAGCCCAGTCCTGATCCAGTTGTATAGGGGAAAGGGCTTGGCTAGCAGAAGTGACCCTGTTGCACTGTGGGGAAAGGCCACTGTGAGAACTGCTTTTCTGCAGGGAGGTTGCTGAGGAGCTCTTGTCCACGTTGACCCTTTCCCAGGGGAAATACTGGCGAGAGGAGAGCTAAGCCAGGTGCTGGCACATACCACTGCCTTCTGTATCTATAATAAATGCTTCTGTGAAGGGATTGCAGGTCGTTGTAGTTCATTAAAGCAGCTGCTGGCAGGCATACAGCTGGTGTGGGGGAGCAGCATCTGTGGGGACATTTTCAGCAACCTACTTCCATAAGAGGTTTAGGTTGCTAGGGAGGGAAATTTCCTATTTCAATCATTCATTTTTATTATCTTACTAAATCCAACATGTGCATACTAGTTAGTGGCACAGGGCTGTCCTTGTCCTACTCCTCTGTCCTACAGCCCATGCACAAACAAGCTGAGATTTGTTTTTCATCCATCTTTGGCAGGAAAAGGGGGAGAACTGGACTGCATTCTTACAGAAGGAAGGATTGTTTGCTTTAGGATGTCCCTGTGGCCACTCTTGCTCCGCTGCTGGAGTTGCGCGGTCTCGGAGCAATAAAAGACTGCTTCCCCTTTGTTCACTCTACTTTATTCACAACCCCTCTACAAGGAAGTTTTTTACATCATTAGCCTGTTCTGTTTTCTACCAGGGCAGAAGCAGAACTTCACATGGCAGCAGCATCTCACAGCTCAGCTGGAACAGGTGGTGAGCTGCATGGTAGCCTAGGGCTAGCCACACCTGGCTCTTGAACAGCAGACATTGTCTTCAGCATAGGGCAGAGTGTCAGGCAGCGCATGGTGCAAGACAGAGGACTTGCCTGATACTAAAACACACAGAGGCATAAGTGCACTTGGGCTTCTTCTGCTGGCTTATAGCTCTGGGTCAAGGGCCCCCAAGGAGACAAAAGCATCCATCCACACACAATCTTTGGACTCTTTGAGGCTGGGAGCGAAGCAGAGGCAAGAGCTGCGATGAAGAGGGGGGATGTTGACACACACATTTCCATAGTCCCAGCCCTGCCTTCAGCAAACATGGCCTGGGGCAGAATGTGCCTGGGGAGTCCCTCAGAGACTGAGTTACATTTGCTGCTGCTGAAAGGAGGGGAGGTGTGGGGGAATGAAATGCAGTGGGAAAGGCTAGAGGGAGCTGACCTCTTTGCAGTGATCACCACAAGGAGGCACTCTGAACCAAGGTCTGGGGCCCTCCAGAGACTGCTGCTATGTGTGTGGAGTTGGGTCACTGCCCTGTTGCATACTTTTCCCTTTCTGCTGTGCCCTCCCCCATTCCCTTCAGAGCCAGGCTCCCCCTACTTCCCTGTAGCTCCTGCAGTCTGAACAAGGGGAGGGACTGCAGAGAAGGGGTAGGACTGGGGGGTTGTAAGGTGGTTAATCACATGCCTGGAGGTTTGGCTCAGGCTCCTGAGGCTGAACAAGGATAGATTGACCTCACAGGTATCGGGCTGGGCCAGGACTCCATGCCCCTCTAGCCCATAGGGCACTCTCACAGAGGCTCCCTGGCCTGCAGAAGTTGAACTGAAAGGGATAAGCAACAGCAGGTGCCTTCTGCTCCCATTGGAAGGTGCTCTCTTCCCCCACAGAGCCTGTGCTGCCTCTGTACCAGGAAGGGAACTACAGCACAGGATTCCCAGCTCACAGTAGGGCCCCTCACTGGACCTCTAGTACAGCAAGCGCTTGGCTGAGGTAGTCCATGCAAGTCACTCCTGACCAGCCAACTACTGGAAAGACAAAGAAGTGAGACAGTGATGGCTCTTGGCAGGGAGCCCCAAACATTAGAAGCAGCCAGCATCAGAGCTACCACATCAGGCCAGGCCATGGCTGCTCCCCAGGAGCTTGCAGCCACAAGCATGAACTGCCGAGAAAGGGAGCTCAGACCCAGTTTTGGGGAAAGAGGCATTCCACCCTCCTTCTACTCCCTCTCCTGGTACGTGCCTAAGCCAAGCTTCTGCTCTGTTGAGTAGGGAGTAAATGAGCTGGGAGGTCCCATACCCAGGGCTGAGGCCCATAGAGCAATGCTTGTCCTGACTCACCATCCGGCTGAAGTCTCCAGCAAACGTCACCCCTTTGTTTGGCCGCTGATCCTGGGACCCGGTACTGCTGCCACTCAGGGAGTTCCGGCGCATGATCCCTGCCAGGGCCAGATGCAGCTGAGGATGGGTCAGCACCAACAGAGACATGGCAGCAGTAGCTGTTGGGACTGAGCCTTCCTCAGATACAGGGCAGTAGAGCGCATGCTCTTCAAGGTGCTGGTTAAAGCCATGGCCCACAGCTGTTCTCCATGCAACACAGGGCAGAGTCTACCAAAGCACCCAGCTCCACGAGGCTGCCCAAGACTTTCCAGGGGTGTGAGCCCAGTGCTGAGGGGGGAGGGGGGGTGTCTTTGGGCACTAGCAAAGAGCTGGTACCTGTGGGCTGCAAGAGTTCCACACGCTGGAGGCTGTTGCGCCTGGATGGGTTGAAGCTGCCTTTGGAGAGGCGGCGCTGGCGGCTAGAGAGCATAGCAGCTGGAGAGACTATGCCTGGGGGCGGCTGCTTTCCCATCCTCAGATACAACTCTTCGATCTCCTTCTTCTGTATGGACTGCAATGTCTGTACTTCCGAGAGGTGCCTGGGGGCAGACAGGCCATAAGGGTAGGAGCAGGGGTTGCGGATCCCTAGGAACCATGTAGATATGGGTCTGGACAACTGCCTCTTAGCCCAGTTCCCCATAGAAAACAGAGGGAGGGCCTGGAAGGGTGCAGCAACGGTACCTGCCCACACCACCAGGATACACCTTTTCAGCTCCCCTTGGCCCCACTCACTTCTGTCGTAGATTTTGCAACTCTTCCCAGATCTCCTCATCCTCACTCTCGCTGTCATCGCTGCTCAGGTAGGAGGAGCTGCGTGAATAGCTGATCCACACCTGGCTCAACACTGCCTGCTGGGGGTTCTCAATCCCCTCCTCCTGCTCTTCCACTCCAGGCCCATCGTGGTCACTCTCTGCTGGTGCCACTGGTGTCCCCTCCTCAGCCAGCAGTTCATCTGGGTCCTGTACTGCAGTCTCAGGGACGGAGTCCGAGTCATAGCTGGTGCTCTCCTGTCCATCGGGGGAGCTGGGTACCACAGGCTGGGGGGAGCTGGTGGCTGCCCCGGGCTCCCAAGGCTTTTGCCCACTCTGCTCACTGTCACTCTGGCTCTGTTGATCTGGGGGGCTGTCAGCTGGGTCCTGGGACCGGGTCACCTGGAAGCGGCCCAGAACCTGGGGTCTGGCCTCTGACAGTGAGCAGGGAGAAGCGTGAACAAGAGATGGGCTCTGCCTGAGCACAGGTGGGAGCCCTAGCTCAGCAAAGTCCAAGATGCACCCCCTAAGCACTGGTACCCAACCCATAGAAGAGCAGGCTGCCTAAGCGCACCTGCAGCAGCATAGGAAGCTGCTTAGTAGTCCCTCCATGGAGCAGATACCACTTCTGAGACCCTCCAGCCCTGCCCCAGGGCCAGGCTGCCCCACACTTGTATGCTGCACCTCAGCCAAGCAGCAGCAGCATCCCTGCTCCACGTTTCCCACCCATCAGTCTCCTCGCCTGCTCAGCACCTCACCTTCATTAATGGGTGACAGCCGAGTCCTGGGCACGCTGGGCGCAGGTGACTCCGAGACGATCAGGTGGTGACTGGATTTGGGGGAGCTGAGTGGCACCTGGAAGACAAGGCCACAGGCAGCATCAGCAAGTGCCAAGCCACTCTCAGCCCCTACCCTGCACAAGATGCCAACAGGATGCCTCTGAGCTGGCTAATGCCGAGCAGCAGGTGATTCTGCACTGAGCTGCAGCTACTAGCTCAGGCCCTCAAACTCTAAAGAGGTTGCCACAGGCCTAGCTGCCCATCAAGGCTTCAAGCCAACCAAGACTGGCTCACCCCAAGGGCAGTGCTTCATCCCTGCAGCTCCACAACTACTTCAGTGCACTGGCAGAAACTGCCCCACGACCATCCCACCATCTCAGTGCTGGAGCACCACAGCCAGGCCCCTCCACATGACCCTACCAGCCAGCAAACACAGGGGGAAGCAGGGAGGAAGAAGGATGGGGGTGGTGCTAACTCAGCAGAGGGGGCTTGCTTACTATTTGTAAGAGGTCAATATGTCCTGGCAGTGCTCCCTAATGCTCAGGTTCTTCCCAGGGGTCTGACCAGGCCCCTCCTGCAGCTGCTTGACACTTGGTACAGAGGCAATGCCAAGTCAACCAAATTCTCCAACCCCCTCTGGGGAAGAATGGGATCTGGTCCAAGCACACAGCATCCAGCTCAGCCTGTCTGCCAAGCCCAGACCCCAGCAATAGATTCTGGGGGCACAGGGAATCTCCACAACCCAGGCAGGGCATGGGGAGCAAAAGAAGCACCTGCTTACCACACTGCTGTCCAGCCTCTCCACAGCACTCTGTGATGATAGCGGGTTCTCTGTGGCTTCACAGTTTCCAGGGTCCTGCAAGACTGGAGCAGGCACTGGGGCCAAGAGGGGATATGGAACCAAGGCAGCAGTACTGGCCTCATCCAGTTCCCCAGGCCCACTGCAGAGCACAGCTGGCTCCACCAGGGCTGAAGAGTCAGGGTAGACAAAGTGCATTGGTCCTGGGTACAGCGCCTGTGGCTGAGAGATTTGTGGCGAGTAGACATGTCCACCTGGGCTGGGGGATGAGGAGACAGCTGGCAGCAGTGTCTGGGCCACAGTCATCACTGCCAAAGAGAACATGTTGGCCAGCGACAGCAAAGGGGCAGCTGGAGACCAGTGGGGCATGGCTGGTGTGGCACTGGTCACAGACGGGCTCAGGGGTTCTGGGATGCTCAGCCCTCCTGGAGGCAGCAAGGTGGATGGCTGGGTTAGGGAAGACTGTGTCAGTGCAGGTGGGAAGCCCCCAGTTTCGGCACCAGGAACAGTCTGTGGAAACTGGGAGATGGGTAGCTGGCCTGAGGCCAGGCCAGGTGCTGTTAGGGATGGCCAGCTCTGCACAGTTGCACTAGGGGAACCTGTGGAGGGAGAAAACAGTGAGAAAGGCCCGGGGGGGGGAAAGAGAAAGACACAGTTCCCACCGGCGCAGTTCCCTCTTCCAAAACTCAAACTCTCTTTCTGCTCAGAGAGACTGCTGCCCCAGTACCTGCAGATGTTCCTGGCAGTGCAGACCACAGCATGTTGGACTGGGTCCCTGGCAAGGGGTCTGCAGGGCTGAAGATATCATTCTCTGATGGGGAGCTGCTCAGTGAAGGCTGGATCAGAGACTGCATTGACTGGCTAGGGCTGGTGTAGCCCAGATCTGGGACAAAGAGTAGGAGTCATCCCTGGTACCATGCACAGCCACAGCCCCTCATACTGGGCCCAATTTACACTGCCACTCAGACAGCAAAGGCCCATGCCTGCATCTCCCTCTGGCAGGCACAGCCATGCATCTACTGCTTCTTGGGCTCCCAAAAACCCAGATGCCCTGCTATCTTCTCACTGCAAGACATCCATTACTATGTTGCCAGCAGGCAGCACAGAGCAACCTGACCCACTCCAGGAGACGGTGTGTCACAGACAGAGAAGGCAGGCAGTCACTGGTGTGGACACAACCTTTAAGTGGGAGATGTGGAGATAGGGGTGTCACAGTGCCATGCTAACACAAAGCTTGGCAGGACAGAGACATACCACTTAGCGAGGATGACGAAGAGATGGAGCGGGAAAGTTCCTGCAGCTGTAGCTCTGCCTGCTGACAAAAGACAGAGACTGAGCCAGAGCAAGGGGTGGCATCTGGCTCTAGAGATGCAGTGCATCCGCTCTCAGGCCCCCAGTGCAACCCATCACAGGCACCCATGAATATGTGCAAGACCAACCTGTTGCACCCACCAATCAGCAGGAACCAGGCCTGCAGGGTCAGATGGCAGAGACCAAGTTCCACTTAGCCTGGGGAAGGGAGATGCCCAGGAAAGACTTGTGGAAGCTGGCTGCTGGGGCTCCCCCCTTGGCAGATCAAGGTGGCATCAATGAGACTGTGGTAGGAATCAGGGAAGCCAGGCTTTGTTCTTCATAGAGAACTGCTCCCTCTCCCTCCTCCACATCACACAAGATGGGCAGTTACCCACTGGGGGAAGAGGGAACGGAATAGCTT
Organism: Crocodylus porosus; assembly: GCF_001723895.1. Taxonomy (NCBI): domain Eukaryota; kingdom Metazoa; phylum Chordata; order Crocodylia; family Crocodylidae; genus Crocodylus; species Crocodylus porosus. Next base: position 5,358,000 of record NW_017728944.1, on the reverse strand, counting down.
TGGCAGAAAGGGATGAAGGGTACTTACTGGGCAGCCGGCAGCTGCAGCTGCCACAGGTGATGGACTCTCAGCCTCGGGGCTCCCAGCCGCCTCCAAGCTGGTGCTGTGCACATCCTTGCGCAGCAGGGTCTCTACACGGTGGATGATGTCCCGGATGCGGTGAATGAAGCCTTCCTGCTCTGACTTGAGGATGAACTCATTGTTGACCTGCAGGAGTCGAGGAGGAACATCATCACTGGGAGAAGCAGCCTGGGGCCCTGTTCCCCCAGCCCCAGCACCAAGAACAACACTTCACACTCACCATGACGGCAGCAATCTCCTCAGGGTTGTCACCATCCAGATCAAACTTGAAGGTTACCATTTTGTTGTTGTAAGTCTGCAACTGGCATTCCACCACACGGTCACTCTTGTCAGAGATCTGCAGGGCAGGGGCAGGGTTAACTCATGCAGGGAAGGCTGCTGTATGCCACATAATGGCCCCTTCCATCCCTGGACAGCAGAAGGAACTCACCTTGGGGGAGAGCAATCGGGGGCACCAGGGCTTATTGTCCTAGCCCTCCCTCCTCCCCCTTAGCTGGCAGGCAGCACACCCAATCCCACACCCACCTGCTACACTTACATTTGTGATGCGCAGCCTGGACCTGGCTCGACGCCGCAGCAGCTTTCCCGATGGCCGCTTGGCAGGCAGCTTGGTACTCCGCTCACTGGCTGACAGCCCCTCACACCCATCGCTCAGGCCAGATGCCACATCGGATGCATAGCTGTGGCAGAGGCCCCAGTATCAGGCTGCATACAGTTCACATCCTGTCCTAAGATCCTTATCAACTGCACCCCGCTGTCCCACTGGACCCTGAGCCTCTCAGCCCTGAATTCTCCTGCTTTATGACAAGACGTACAAGTCCTAATCTACACCATCTTCCCAGCTCCCATTCCTCTGTGATCAGAGCTAGCTCACTCCAGGTGCTAGCCTGCCCAGGTGAGATGCTGCTCAGCCTCTCATGCTAGGGGGCTCACATGGTTCCAGCATGCTTTGCCCCCACATGAGGATAGGGTCCAGTCATACCTGTCCACAGGGGAGGAGAACTCGCTGGCTGGTGCAGAAGAAAGGCGCTCAGAGGACATGCTCACTGCAATGCTCTGCAGGGGGTGGGAAGACTAGAGTGAGGGGGAAGCACAACTACCCACCAGCCCTCTCCCTACACTGCACTCCCCCACACCTACATTGCCCACAGCAGAGCCACCTGCTACCCTCTCTGCACCAGCCCAGCCCAGGGCCCTGCTCACCGGGGGGAAGCAGCAGTCTAGTGGAGCAGCAGGTGGACTGAAGGGTTCCCCTGCAGAGAAACTGCGATGGGACAAGTTGGGAGAGTCCATGAACCCTGAGGAGCTCAGGTAACCATCTGTCTCACAGTCAGCTGCAGAGGACAAAGTAGTGTCAGAAAGCTGGCCCTGGGGCCAGCCGTGCAGAACTCCTGGCTCCCAGTTTGCTGTGGGGAAACTGCTTTCTGCCCAGGCTCTAGGAACAAGGGCTGGTTGGGCTCTCCCCTACCCTACCCCACCAGTTCCATACATGGGAACTGCCATTTTTCAGAAGCAGGGAGAGACCAGGCAGCAACTGCCTAGAGAAAGAAGTCACCAGAGCAACCAGCTGGCACATTTAGGGCTCTGAGCAACATCAGCTAGATGCCAATACACTCACCGCAGAGAAGCAGGACACTGCCCCCCCACCCCCATGAACCTCAAGTAAGACCTGATCCCCCATCTCTGTGGCTGGCCAGTGTAAGGCAGACCCCCCTCCTTTCCACCCCCAAAAATCCTGGGCCACACCCCCACAAGCAGGAGCCAGGCACTGTCAACTTACAGGTGGCAGAAGAGTAGCTGGTATGCCGGTACAGGAAATGCTGGTGCTGGTCAGCTTCAGGTTCCTCAGGCTCCGGAGGGAAGGTACCGTTGAGCATGGAGTCCCCAGAGCCAGGTGTGGTTGGAGAGGGTGCAGGGGTCCCTGGTGCCAGAGGGGACTTCAACTCCTCCAACAGCTGCAGGATGCCCTGCTGCTTTTCCTGTTCCTTGCGCTGCAGCTCATCCTGTGCCTGCTTCAGCTTCTCCCGCTTGCGCTTGATGGCCACCACACGGTCCCGCACTGCCTTGGCTACCAGCTTGTAGTCTGCTTCACACACAAAGCCCAGGGTTACCTGTAGAGGCACAGACCAGCAGCATTAGGTAGTGCAGCCCTGCCCTGCACTGCCTGGGCCACAGCCTTTCCAGCCTGAGGCTGCAGGCTGGTAGAATAGTTGGGCAACTAGGAAAAGATGGGAACCAGGCACAGGGGAGACTGTGGACCTTAGAGGCCCCAAGAGGGATAGTTATAGGGGAGAGGGGGAAGGAGAGGAAGGTGAGAGTGGCGTTGCTACCCAATCCTCACTCTTGCACCTACCATCTCCTGGGCCACCTCCTCAGCCACGTCCTTGTAGAGCTCAAAGAGGAACTCAATGGCATTGTTGTCCTTGTACTTGCCATGAAGCTTCTTGGTGTCGTCCATGCGCAGCCAGAGCTTGAGGCCAGACTTGATGCCATCATCCTCCTCAGCCAGCTCAACATGCACTCCCGTGTCCTCCTGGAAGAAGGAGTGCTCCAGCAGGTCCTGAATGGTGTACCTGCCAGAGACATAGTGGGCTTGGCATGGGGAGGCAGGCAGGCCATCTGGCACAGTTAGGGGGCACTGTAGGGAAAGGGCTGCCTGACAGGAAAGCTCCACTTAGATGTGCAAAGCTCAGCTCCCTGCAAACAAAGATGTCATCTCCACTCACAGCAGCACCGAGGCCAGGCACTATACAGACCCGCAGCAGGGCTGGGGCTGAGACAGAGCCCAAAACCCCAGCCACCCCTTATCTGTCTCAAGGACCCATGGTCCAGGCTGCCTAGGGCCTGCACAGCAGCCCCATGTGCTCACCTCTCATTCTTGTTCATGCGGATGCAGCCCTCTATGATCTCCTTCAGCTCTGGCACTTTCACTTTATAGAAGCTGTTGGGTTTCAGACCCTGTGGAAGAGCAGTCACCCTCAGTCCAGCAGGTCCCTTCCCACAAGGGCCACCCACAGCTCAAAGCATTGCTTAGTGGTACAGGGCTCTCCTAGACTGGCCTAAGGACAAGGGACATGCTCCCTCCAGGTCTCTGGGGCCTCAACCTACAGTGCTACAAGCTGCGCACAGAAACAGCTCCACTGGGAGGGTCTTAGAGGAAACACCTCCCTTACCCAATCACTCACCTTTGGACATGCCATTTCCCTTTACAACCTAGAGACAGAGCCTTTCACCCCCCTGCAATGACTGAGCTCAGCACAACTGCTCAAAACCACACCAGAGCCAGGACTGCTTCCACCCACCAGTGGTGAGGCCCTCCTTCACCTCCCTGCACCCCCAAGAAGTTTGCACACATGGGGACAATTTAAATTCCTGAGGCTTGTGGCTTCCATTTCCCAGGCCAGCAATCA
>NW_017728944.1:5341399-5353979 GCF_001723895.1 Crocodylus porosus | reverse complement strand
GGAGCAGCTTTCCAAGGACAGGGCTGTACAGGGCTAGGCAGGTGCCAGGGCTAGCCAGACTCCATACTGCTGCCAGCTGAGGCACACATCCTCCCAACCTTGACAATTATTTTTAGCTTCTTACATAACTTGTGAAGTGACAGATTCAAGGAGCTGGTGAAGCCTGACAGTCCTGGGCAAAAGACTAGCCCTAAGCAAGCCTGCCACATCAATAAGCTCCCCCCAGCCCTGCCCATCCCTGCATTCCCACTGCTGCCCAAACAAGCCTGGAAATTCCCCAGTACACCCAGTCCTTTGAACCACACCCTTCCCCTCACCTGGTCCCATAGCCCTGGGGACCACCAGCCTCACAACTTCAGGGACACGGACATGGCAGTCATGCTGCCAGCAGCATAGTCCATGGCCCAGGAGCTGCCTGCAACCTGCCTGGACAGCCCAAACCTGCAGGGCCATGCCACCTTACATGCTGCACTGCAAAAGTGGCAGCAGTGCCCAGGAGGGTGCAGGCAGCCCTCAGAGTGGGTGGAGAGCCCAGAGCTGGGATGGCACATGAAGAGAGGCCCCGCAGGGAAGGGCTGATAAGGCTGGCAGGCACTCACTCACCGAGGTGACCTTGCGGTAGATCTGGGCGGCGTTCTGGCACTCTGAGTATGGGTACTCTGAGGTGGCCATCTCCAGCATGCACATACCGAAGGCGTACACATCCACTGCCTCATCGTACTTCTCCTCATACATCTCCGGGGCCATGAACTCTGGAGTGCCTGGGGGCACGCAGGACATAGCTCAGGACCAAGACCCAGGCTGCTTGGGGAAGATGTGGGGGCTAGAGCCCAATACCACCCACTGCCCAATCCAAGGCCTGTAGGAACGGCCGTACCCCAAGCCCATCCTGCTACCCAAAGGCTACTTGGAGCCCTCCTGTTTTATGAGGTGCAGTAGCTGAAGACCTTAAGCCCAGCAGGCTTCATGCCCTCTTGATTCAAGCCAAGGCTCCTGTGCCCCCAGCCAGACCACACACAGCTCCTTGGCATGTTTGGGACTCAGCTGTGACAAGAGACACTTCCCCTCCAGGGACCTGGCTATGTGCACAGCCCTGTGCTAGGGCATCAGAGGAAAGGTCTTGCCCACATACCTATCACGCTTTTGGCAAAGGAGGCTCGCTTGAGTGTGGCCAGGCCCAAGTCCCCAATCTTAACAGAGCCTGTGGGGCCAGTGATGAAGATGTTGTCACACTTGAGGTCACGGTGGATGATGGGAGGTGAGCGCGTGTGCAGGAAGTGCAGGCCTCTGAGGATCTGCCGGCTCCAGCGCTGCAGGACCTTCAGCTTCATCTCCTTGAACCGCTTCAGGTAGCTGCAAGGGACAGAAGAGGCAGCTCTGAGCAGTGGGCACTCCAGATGGGCTGTACCTGCAGGGAGGTGGCCTGGGGCAGGGGTTGGGGACACCCTGATGGTGTTGCCAGGCCCACCTCCCAGGTGCCTGTATGCCCCTAACACATCGCTGCCCTCTTGACTGGGAGTCATCCAAGTGACCAGAACCGGTGAGGAGCCCATTTGGGTACCGAGTTGCCTCAGCCTGCATGAAGAACGTTGTTCTCCCACAGGCTGCAAAAAGCAGGAGCCAAGCTCCAAAAGCACCAGGAGCAGGCCAAGACACCAGCGTGGGGAGCCGAGCCGCAGCAAGTAGCCAGGATGCAGCATGAAGAAGTGAGATTGTACAGGCAACACCACCAGCTGCTGGTCAAGCAGAAAGTACCACACTCTGGGGCTGCAGACCTGGGCACATGGGGCCAAACCCTGTTACTGAGCACCCAGCAGAAGCACTGTTTTGCTGCACTCTCCACCAGCTCCAGGGCCTCTTCCCATGCTCAACTGCAGCTATGCCTGCCCAAGGGGATGGCAGACTCTGCCCAGCACAGAGTGGGCCTGGACAGATTCTGGCAGAGATAGCTGGAAACATGTCCTGCTGTGTGCTGGGCCTTGCTCCACAAGCCTGCAGCACGGCCCATGTTGCTGGGAAGTCACACGCAGACACACGAGCTCCCTGCTTGCCCACCTCCCCACGCTGTACATTTCCTCACCCTGACACACACTGTATGCCCCCACCTATCCATCACCATAAAACCTAAGACTCCCTCTCCCCACATCCCCTTGCCCCCCCCACACCTCATTACCTTCCCCCAACCCTAAAATACTCACGTTTTTAGGGTGCCAGATGTCATGAGCTCAGTGACCAGCACAATGCAGACCTGACCCTTGACACATGACTTCCAGGAGTCATAGAACCGGACAATGTTGGGATGCTGCAATCCCTTCAGCATCTCCACCTCCTCACTGAAGCGCTGCCGCTCAGACTTTGAAAGCTTCCGGGTCTGCAAGGAGACCAGGTAGGTGACATGAGTGGTCACAAAGGACCTAGGGTATGATGGACTGGGGAGCATCTGCACAACAGCAGGCTGGCAAGGAGGGGCTCCTGTACCCCACTTACTCTCCACAGCAGCAAGGCCAAGCCAAGGGACTCCACTTAGGGATTGGGCAGTGACCCTTCAGGCACTGCCACACCCTGAATGTCTCAGGGCATTCCAAGACTTGCCCTCCTGGCTGAGGTGGTTACTAGGACAGTGCAGGCCAGATAGCCTGGTAGCGGGGGCACTGAGACCATGCTCAGTCCCCACATTCTCCATCAGTTCACTTGTTGTGGGAGAGAAAGGATTGAGTGCATCAGCCCTGAGTAACTGCTGTAGCCAGATGTTCTGTGCTGTGCAACTACCTGCCACCCGCACAGCTCACAGGCTTGGCTTGTCAGCATCATGCATGGTATGCAGGTCAGGATGTGTGCAGCTTGCTTCATGGGCTGAATCAGCACAGAGGGATGCCAACTGGGGAGGGTAAGCTAGATGTACTGGCCTCTCTACTGTTCAAAGGAGTGAAGTTTACTTACTTGCTAGCAAAGCCAGCCCACCTATCTCATCCCAGAGTGCAGGCTGGGATTTGCCCCACAGGCCAGGCCAGGAGACCAGTGACCCTAGCAGGAAGGAGCTCAAGCCAAGCCTGCCTCTCCAACCCTAGTCAAGGCAACACACCTTTCTGTAGCACAACTGTCCCATGCCACAGTACTGGAAAGCAACATGTGCATGGCAGGGGCACCTGGGAAAGTGCTGAGGCCCAACAAGACAGGAATTCTTTCACTTCCATCATGTGCCTGTGCAGCTGGGCACCAGAAGAAAGGTCTTGCCCACCACATGCCTATCATGCTCTTGGAAAAGGAGGCCCACTTGAGTGTGGCCAGGCCCAATCTTAACAGAGCCCGTGGGGGATGAACTGAAATTGGTGAATCCCTGTTCATAGATCAGGCTGAGTGCGTGCATGCACGCACACGCACGCATACACCTCTTTAAGGCTCTGGAACCAGTTCCTGCCACCTGGTGTCCAGAGAGGCATCTTTTATGCCAGACAGAGGGACTGCCCACAGCTCCCTGCTTTGCCCACTGGGACAGCAGATTCCCTCAGGTCAGCTTCTCTTTTACACAACTGGAAACAAGCAGCAGAAGGGCAGGGAGGAGTCAATACCTGCCCCAAGACCATCAGCACTGCTGTCCTATGCTGCTCTCTCAGGGAGGGGATGCATAGCAAGTGGCATGCAGGTCCTGTGAGCTCCTTGACAAGGGCATCAGGCAGCCTCCGTGCAGCCTTTGCTGGACAGCACAGCTGCAGCAGCTCCATCCCCTCACAGACATGCTGCAGCTGGGCAGCATATAGGGCAATGCATCCTCTTTGCTCATGTAGCTTGCAGGGTAGCAAAGTAAGCACTCCCCGCCCCCTTGTCAGGCATCAGCAAAAATGCCTAATAATGACTCCTGGAAGAAGTTCCCCATTCTTCCCCCACGTATATGGAGTATAGGATTCCTGCTTTTTGCTTTGTTGCCAAGGGGCATCATCATTCCCAGTTGAGCACAGGCTTGGGGCAAGGGGGGGCAAGGTGAGGCAGCTCCCAGGGTTTTCTGGAAGCCAGACACTCTCCATCAGCTACTTCAAGGTACAAAGAATGATACTTCGGGGAGAAAGTGCTGGCTTCTTCCCACTCCTGTGATCAGCACTTGCAGAGTGCGTGAGGGCACAAGGCCAGCCAGAGTCTCTTGGCAGTGCCCTACCTGGGGCACACAAATGCAGCAATGGGGGAGGGAGCTGCATCTGGCCCAGACAGCAGAGTTGCAAGAGACTGTCCTTGTGGCCCAGCAAGCCAGGGGGAAACACAGTTTCACAGCTCAGAGGCTCTCTGGGATTGCAGGCCTGCATTCTCCAATAGGCCACAGTCAGCTCTTCCCCTAGGCAGGTCTGGGTGCTAGAAGTGGGAAGGGTGGGTGCTCATTCAAAGGGGACTCAGCCCCTTTTCATCTTCCAGAACAGGAGTCAGCCCTGGCACCAGGCAGGTAGCGAGCAGGAGCAGCGAGCTGTGGGACAGGATCCGGAGCTGCCCAGTTGAGTCAGGCTTCCCACACCTCAGCCCCAGCGGCTTGGCTGATCTCTCGTTGGAGGAGTCTGATTAGTGGCAGGCGGCGGCCACACTCCCAAACACTGGAAGCGAGAGGCTCCAGGGAGTAGCTAAGCCCTTTGGCTCACAGTCGCCATAAATCAGCCTGGTATCTTTCGCAATATTTGTGTTGCATCATAACTGGTCCTGCAGCTGCCAAGCTCCCCACATGGGGCCATTCCATAATCCCCTCCTTTCTGAGCACATGGTCAGGGGCCAGACACAGTCCAGCACAGTGCGAACCCATCAAGAGGAGCTGGGATGAATGGGACCTTTCACATCCAGGAAGAGTTTAGCCTGAGGGGGCCTCCCATCCACGATTCCGGTTCTAGCCTAAAGCATCCCCTGCTAGCACAGCCAAGGGAGGGGCAGTACCTCTGCTCTGAGGCTGCCCCACACTCCTGACACACTGCCCCCTTCCCATGCTGCTCAGCCTCTCTCTCGAGCTAGGATGACCAGAATGGAACAAGCTGGAAAAACACTTCTGTGCCAGGACCAAAATGCTCAAGGGAGTGCCAGACTGAGCCCTGGCAAAGTCCGAGGGAAGACCAAGCCAAGGTTGGTTACAAGCAGCAGCCAGACAGAAGCAACTGCAGGGCTTAGATCCCTCTGCCTTGGAGAGGTTGAGGGATGGCCTGCTCAGGTCCCAGCCCAGGGGATGAGGGGTGCTTCCCTCTCCCCAAATGCATGGCAACTCGATTCTGACAATCTGAGCCCTTTCCCTGGAATCTGATTCTGGACCTTGTGAGCTGCTGCTGAGACAACATGAGAGCCAGGCGCTGCCCTCAACCCCCTACAAGGCTTACAGGGTGAAGTTAGAGCACACCAACTCCCCACATGAGCATAACCCTAGGGCCTGAGGTTTGTGCCCAAAACACCTCTCCGCTTCCCTGCTCAAGAGCTGTGAAAGCACAGCCTGCCCCCGGCCTGGGACCCCAGCAGCAGGAGGCCAATCAGCTGGCGGCCATGCTCTGCCAGCCATTGCTCACGTTCTTGTTCTTGATACAGCACTACGGAGAACTAGGGCCTAGTGCCCAGAGTGACAGGATGGGAGCCAGGACTCCTGGGTTTCATCCCTTGCAGCTTCACTTCATTTAGTACTGGAGCAACAGTCTGCCACATGGACCACTTGCCCTGACGCACCCAGCAGCCACAAACTGCCCACAACCAGCAATGCCAAGGGAAGATGGCATCTTTGTCCCTGCCAGCTCCAGACCCTACCCAAGGAAGCATGCCCAAGGAACCCACTCAGTGGTGGCACATGGGGACAGGAGACATGTAGCCTGGCTTGTCAGCAGGGACACAATGTACTCTCCTAATAGCCACCTGGTGGGGCGCAGAAGGACACTGAGAATCGCAGGCACTGGAGCCATGTACTGGAGTACTGTGTCCAGTTTTGGGCTCCACAATTCAAAAAGGATGTGGAGAAGCTTGAGAGAGTCCAGAGAAGAGCCACGTGCATGATCAGAGGTCAGGAAAACATGCCTTACAGTGTCAGACTGAGAGCCATGGGGCTCTTTAGCCTGGAAAAGCACAGGCTTGGGGTGATCTGATGGCCACCTATAAGTTTATCAGGGGTGACCATCAGTATCTGGGGAACGTTAGTTCACCAGAGCGCCCCAAGGGATGACGAGGTCGAACGGTCATAAACTACTACAAGACTGTTTCAGGCCAGACATAAGGAAGAATTTCTTTACTGTCTGAGCCCCCAAGGTCTGGAACAAGCTGCCATTGGAGGTGGTTCGAGCACCTACATTGAACACCTTCAAGAGTAGATTGGATGCTTATCCTGCTGGGATCCTATGACCTCAGCTGACTTCCTGCCCTTTGGGCGGGGGGCTGGACTTGATGATCTTCCAAGGTCCCTTTCAGCCCTAATGTCTATGAATCTAGGAAATGTAGCAAGTTGAAGTGGAAGCAGTCCATCCCCTTTCCCCCACAATCCCCCCCTGCCAGGAGAAGCATGCTCCTGGGGTGTTTTCACCCGCCGATCTGAGGGTGCTCTAGCCAGTGGCCACAGGAAGAGCGAAGGGCAGGAGACAGCAAGGAGGGGCTGCAAGGGTGGCTGCAGCAGCAGGTTTACCTGGACACAGGGGAAGAGATTGGTGGTGCAACTGAAGCTGAAGCCATCAGATCCCTCTGCCAGGGCTCAGGCTGTCCCCCAGCACTAAGGGCTTCTCATCCCCAGTGCTGCTCTGACAGCTCTGCTGAGCACTCCAATCCCCCCACCGCCCCATCTCACAGGTGAAGAGCCCAAGACAGTGCCTTTCCCAAAGCCACAGCCTCTCAAGTGTCCAGGCTGGGATCAAAACCCAAGAAGAACTGGCTCCTTGCCCAGAACTGGCCCTGCTAGGCCATGCGGCCAACACGTGTCTATTCCTGCTGCAGCCGGCCTGCCAGACACCCACAGCTCTCATTGGCCTTTGCTGAGGTGGAGTTTGGGGGAGGCTGGTATTTTTACACATTTGTTCCTTTCCGAGGGTGTTTATGAGGCTTTGGCTACAAGCACAGCTCTGTGGAGCCCTGGGCAGTGGGTCCAAGTAGCGCCCTATGAAAGCCCCATTGTGCAAAGCTGAAAGTCACTTCTAAAAGGGGGTGGGGAAAGAGACCTATTTACATAAGTTAAGGTGCATTTATAGCCAACAGCTTCCCTAGGCCACCAGAGCAAGCAGTCCTGCACACAGCCCGGAAACAGAGCCCAGCTGCAAATGACAGTGCCCAAACACCTCCTGCTGTGGCCCCAGAGAATGGGGAGCGGGTGCCGCACGCCCTCCCACTGTGCCTAACTGGCCTCTTCGACGCTGCCAGAGCTGCCCCAAACACCAGACTTGAGACCAGACACAGCTGCTGGGCAGACCGCGGTATTCTAGTTTTTATGCAAGCCTGTTCCAGTTCACAGCTCTCAGGGGGTCCAGGGCATGTGCTCCACTGGAGCCCAGCAGTTTCATGGCTCCTAGAATGATTCGTTCCTTGACAGACCAAAACGGGTTCAGACAGGGGCTGCAACAGGAACCCCAGGCACCTCATGTCCACTTCTTTCTGCAAAGCCTAGTCAGGCATGCACAGTGGCCCTTGCCATGGCTTAGGGACCCGGGAACAAATCTGCTTCCCCATGCATCAAGCATTTCATGGGCCCTTGGGCATCAACCACCCCCAAGGTTCATGTGGCAGGGGAAGGATTCAACCTACTGAAATCCTCACCCCTACCCCTGTGCTTGGCTCTGATAGCCCTGCATACTGAGTCATGCCTCATCTCAGTGTCCCATTCTTTGGTTGGGGAATTAGCTGGATATATCACCCTCTGTGCTGAGCTCCCCCATACCTACAGAACCACCCCCCCCACCTCCAGGCTGCAGGCACACATTCCCAGGAGGGATTTGTTTCTCTAGCTAACTATGCTCAATAATCCAGGAGACCATTACCAGATTGCTGCAGGGCTCTGTCCCCACCCAAATACAAGGACAATTGCTTGGGCACACCCTCTCCAAGCAGCAGCATCACCCTGCCCTGCAGGAGGCACAGGTGAGCAGGACGGGCTCCCACCAGGCACCACGCAGCTGGGAGCACAGAACCCAGGCAGGGGGCAAGGACTCACAGCACAGCTGAGGCAGGGATAAGGACCCAGGCATCAGGGCTTTCTGTGAAGTTCAGCACCTTCCAGCAGGATTCCCTCACTCCTGGACAGGAATGCAGCCTTCCAGCAACCAGCCCTAATGCTTGTAATTAGCAACCCCCAGATCTCCCAGGTGGGAGGCAGCACACTCCCCCCCAAACCTCAGCACAATTTTGCAAGTAGCTACAAAAACAGCTCTGTGGCACCCCCATGCACACACCCCTGCCCAGGGGTTCAGAACCACCTATCCCAACAATGCTGCCAAAGCCCAAGCTTGGTGGGGGGTCTGTCCCCAAGGGGAAGCAAGAATGAAGGTACAGCCCAAGCCCCAAGCTAAACACGTAGGAGTGAGAAGCCTAGAATACCTTGGCTGCTCTAGACCTTGAAGCATGTCTGGTGAGCACAGGATTTCACTTACAAAGCTGTGCCATGCACATGCTATACCCTGCTACAGACATGGAACATAACAGAGGTACAGGAAGGGAAGGGCTACATGCCAGTAGCAGGGACAACAGTGGGGAAAGGCTATCAGACACCTACGTGAGATGCACCTCCTTATAAAATGGCTGCCTCATATAGCTAGGACCCACCAGACAGAGTGAGCAAGCAAACACAAAGACTGCCCCAGAGCCCAAATCTCTTGCCTCAGAGGATGCTGCTGCAATGTAAAATGCAACAGGCACTGCCGTCTGCCATTCCAGAGCATTTAACCACAACCCCCCTCCCTCCAGGCACAGACTACAGCATCTAGGTGGCACAGTGGCATCAGGCGGAGGCTTATGAATCAACATGCAACAGGCACAGCTGGTAGGCACCCAACCCCATGTATGTGACTGCCCAGTATCCCACCCCATGCACGATCCTTGGCAGCTGTCTCCTCTCTGTCCCATGGCTCACATCACCCAGAGAGCTCATGTCCAGGATGGGGCTCCAACTGGATGAGTCAGCATCACCCCAGGGTGGGCAAGGGCATTGCAGAACAGGGTATGGAAGAGGGAAGCAGTCTTAGGGACCTTTCTGGGTGAGCACTCCATACACAAAGAAAGGGGGTGCAAACACAGTTCAGCCAGCTCAGGCAGCCCCAGGCCTGGCTCTGTGTTGCTGCCCAGGGCAGCAGAGCTGAAGGAGGAAGCATTTGAAAAGCCACTGAGGATCAACATATTTACTGACTAGTCCCAAGGTGGGCCTCTAGTCCCCTCCTGCCCCACCCCATTCCTTTCCCCAGGCATCTGTCAACAAAAACACCATTTTAAAACTAAATCTGGAAAGCAAAGAGAGGTCAGGGCAAGTCTGCAGCATAGGGGAGCCCAGGGCTGGACAGCCAGGAGCTGGGTGCCAGAAGCAAGGGGCAACAGCAGAGCTGGCTGGGAGCCCAAGGATAGAACAGGCATGGGCTCAGGATGGGGAAAGGAATGACTTTCAAGACTAAGGGACACCCTGAGAGCTGTGTGAGGAGTCCAGGGCTGGAACGAGGTGACCACTTCTATTTTAAAGGCCATAAAAGACAACTGTGTGAAAAACAGAGGACGAAGCTATTTTTATAAGGGCAGAACCACAACCGTTTTTATCTGTGGTCCAGAATCCTATATTCGTATCACAGTGTCCAATTCTCTTCATGACTGTTGCTCAAAAAACAGACTTTTAAGGTCTAGCAAAATGTTTCTTAGCCCCTTTTGGGATATGGGTCTTGGGACAAGAGAGGCTGAACCAGGGATATCTTAAATGAGAACAGCAGCAGAGCTAATACAACAGTGGTCTGTGGATTGGGAGACAGGGGACCAACAGAGCTAGGACAGGCAACATAGCAGGGCTTTCTGCACAAACTTTGTATCCAACTGCCCCTGCCTCCCCCTGCCACTCTGCTGGACAGGACACTCAGCAGACAGGGGAATTGCCAGAACCACCCTCTACAGAGAGGGGCCCCTAGATGGCAATAGCAGACACTGCTCCCCTCTCCCCCAGAAATACCATTCAGCATCATCTCTCAAGCCTGCCAGGAAGTCATCTGCACAGCCACCATGACAGCAAGCTTGGCCATGACAGGCATCATGTGCCAGGCTGGCTGACAGACTGATACAGATAGTGCCCTGTTGCATCCCCCTGAGGACTCCCCCAGCATTGCAGACATGCACTGGATACCTCCAGGACATCCCCAAGGCCTCCTGCACAGTACATACCTTTGGCCTGCAAAGTGCTGGTCTGCCATGGGGTCTGTATCCCCATTCAGTTTGAAGCCTTGACAAGATGGCAAAAAAAAAAAAAAAAAAAAAAAAAAAATCGAGAAGCAGCATGTAGATAAGAAACACAGCCAGACACTCGTCACAGTGCCAGGAGGGACACCATAATTATCCAAATAGGGAAAGCAAGGTGAAATAGGGTCACCCTGAAGCACATGCTGGGCAATGTTTTCTATCCCGGACACTCATCCTGGAGGAATGGGATTCCAGATTTGGGAAGGTGCGAATGTCCTGACCAAAACAAGAGACATACACAAGGACAGGGCTACAGAGCAAGCTGGCAATCAAGTGCGAGTGACTGTGTACCTCCCCAACATCTATGAATTTATGTAGCACCACCCAAATCTTTCCTTGCTGACAGCTAAACCCCAGGGCCTTCCAAAGAGGGCCCTGCTCCCCACGCTGAAAAGCGGCCACCTCTGCAGCACAGTACAGGGGTTAGGGGCCAAGACGACAAACTCACAAGAGACATTATCCTATGTAAACAAGGACTTGGGACCTCTAGATGTAGCCTCCTCAGGACAAAGAGGTTATCAGAGACTTTGGACCATAGCTATAACTTAAGGGGGCTGAAACAGAAAAAGGGGCCTCAACACAGACAGCCCCATGCTGCCTTGCTGAGGCCTCACCTCCATTACTAGCAATTGCGCCATCGAAAACACGAATCAGGAAACAGAGGGGGCAAAGACAGTAACGAAACCAGTCTCCTTGCCACAAGCACCCTGGAATCATCGCCTCTTTGGAGCCCACCAGAGAGGCACACGGGGGTGAAAGGAAAAGAAACAGGGGCCCTGGCAGAAGCCCTGGGTCCAGGCACTAATACAGTGGCTGCTATATCCACCTCCAGAAGGCTTATAGAGCTTCTGGCAGCATCACGCAGACTACCCACAAGCCGCAGGTGCCCATCAAGTCTTCTGTATTTATAAAGCTGCCAGCACTGCATTAGACTGTGGTCATACTAACCTGTAAGAGCCTGACTGGGACACAGTACCCCTGAACAAAGTTAACCATTCCCGCTCCAAACACACTGAGGAAGTCAGGCACTGGTGCTGCCAGACCAGCACTCTGACCCAGCTAATTCCCCTGGGGCACTGCACAGAATTACCTACTTCAGCCAGAGCCAGCGAAGTGCTTGGTCATGCTGACCCCTTTATGTCTTGACCTGGTATGACTGCAAGCTCTTTGGGCAGGGATTGGCACAGGTGTCTGGAGCATGGCTGTGGGCCTGCCATAACACAGGGACAACACCAAGCCAGACAAGAAACAGCAAGTGACGGGGCTGGGATATGGAATCCAGAAACTAGCAGCAAGACACTAAGAGTTTTTCACGTGAGGATCCTCGTTGCCAGATTAAGCAGAGCACCCTGGTGCCAGCATGTGCGGCTGAGACGCAGAAGGGGGATCCAAGCAAGTGTGCTGGGAAGGGGGGCCAGGGTACGCGCAAGCCTTGCTTACAGCCCGCTCGGCCAGCTTGGGTGCTGCAGCCCATCTGCAGAAGTGCCACCGTTGTGAATGATGGCAAATGAGGTTAATTTAATATCCTGTCTGCTGCCAGCTCATTCTTCCTTGTAACACAAATTGCCGTGTTTCAGGTCCAGCCTGCCAGCCTTAGGAGGCCCTGGTGCACAGATAGGAGAGCCCAGGTGAATGGAAACAGGTCACAGGTGCCAAGGTAAAGCGAGCCACAGCTTAGGGCTGTCCCCACTTTGTCTGACCTCCTCCTCTCCAGGCATAGGCTGGTCTAGCACCCCTTGAACAGGGACAGTATCTGAGGAATGGCAGGCACTGGGGAACCGGGTCACGGGCTGGAGGTATCCCTCAGGCACCCGCATCCCACGCGCCCCACTTCCAGGCCAGGGCTGTGGCCCTAGCTCCGAACGCTGCCGCCCCAAGCTAGGATTTCCCATCTCAGCCTTTGTGCGGGCTGCCAGATGGAGGTGGAGGAAGCGCCCGGTGCTGGGGGCAGCAGGGGCCGCGCTCACCTGCAGCTCGCACCAGGCCACCTCCACGGTGGTGTCGGTGTCCAGCCCCTTGTAGACCGTCTTGAAGGAGCCGCGGCCGATCTCGATGTCGAACTTGAGGAACCGGCCGTCGGGGGACGTGGCCACGGCGCGGGTCTCCGCCTCCTCGCTCTCCTCCTGCTCCTGCTCCTGCCCCTGCTCGCGGCGGGCCCCCTCGGCGGCGGGCGGCGGGCTCCGGC
>NW_017728944.1:5291671-5341140 GCF_001723895.1 Crocodylus porosus | reverse complement strand
GGGCCGGGCCGCTGCGCCCCGCTGGCAGGCGGCCGGGGCCCGCTCCGCTTCTCTCCCCCCACGCTGGAAGAGGCGCCAGGCGCTCTGCCCCGACCACGTGCGGAGGCTCCTTTGCCCGCGCCGCGGCCGCTCGGGGCAGGCTAGGCGGATCCCCAGCCCCACGAGCCGGGGCAGGGGCTGGAACCAGATACTCTTGAAGCTGTTCAGAGCTGGGGAAAAACTTTAAGGTCGCAGTGGCCCGAACACTTCTCGCAGGCTTGCTCCGCAGTGGCGCGAAGCGGTTCCATCAGTGGGGCTCCTAGTCCCGAGCGGCGAGCCTGGGGGCACTGAACTGCGGCGACATGCTTCTTTCATTAGTTGTCTGCAGTTTTTGACCTGAGACTTCACAGTATCCTGTTCCCTGGAAAGAGCAGCTCCAAGGTTAGGTTGCAGGAGCCACACACACTGCTCCGGGCATCAAGTCCCCGAGCCACGGAATTGGCCCTGCCTTAGCTGCCGAGTAAAATCCAGAAATCAGGGTTACAGCCAGAAACACAGACATTAACCTCAGAACTGAGGGATGGGCAGGCGGTCTTCACATCACATTCAGGCAAGAGCCTGTTGTCCCTGGACTTGCTTTCAGTTTGTTTAACTTCTGGTGGAACCGTTTACACAAAATACAAAGCAATTGTAGCTGGGATTAATTTATGCTCACTAAGGTCAGGTTGTTTCTAGTTCAATGATAACAAATGCATCAAGGGGAAGGGCTGCAATGGCAGCTCAGGAGTGTCCCCTGTGCCGAGTTCAGCCACTAAACCCGCATGTCCAGGATGATCCCCTCAGATCTTTGGCACTGTAGTTAAAGTTCACAACCTAGTGGATTTGCAGCACAGCTGCTGCACAGCAAATCCCCTCAGTCTGGAACGGAGGGAGGGAAATGTACAATAAAATCTGCCTCCAGAAGTTCTGGATAGGTCCAGGGTTGAACTGGCCATCACCTGTTACATTCACTTGCTCCAATCACCCCTGCTTTCCCAACTTACTGAACAAATGGACTGGGTATAACTTGACCAGCCCTCTCCAACTACTCAAAAACTGCTAACTTACAGAGTGCGTAAGCAAGCTGGAAAAAGAAATCACCCTCACCCCCACCCTTGCTCCCCAGTACATGCACAGAGCACATGGTACTGAGTGAACAGTCACAGAAGCCTTAAACAAACATGCATGTGTGCACTATCTGCCCCCCTCAGCAATGGACACCTAGACACCTCCTGGATGGGGGAACTTTACCTTGTTCTGAGGCATTGGTATAGATGGGCCTGATGAGCTGACACAGCATGGGAACCCGTGCTGTCTCTAGCCCCAAAAGGGGTGCCTTCCTGTGACAGGTGGCATAGCTGGACTCCACCCTGCTGGAGGCTGCATGCTTTATGCAGACCTGTCTGTCAGTGAAAGCTGAGGTCAGGAGGGGAAGTCTGTTCCTGACACTCATGCAGCACAAAATGGTAAGAAGAGCAGACACTAGCACACCCTTCAAACACATCTGTCTCCTACCCTTGAACTCACTGCCTGCACACCCTTGAGAACTGCACAGGGCCAAGTTATGAGCACAAAACCAGCAGTCTGAGTGGCAGTACAAGAAGGTATCGTTCCTGCTCTGGTCTTTGCCTTCTCATCTTGAGCCCAGAGCCATGTAAAATGAGGTTGCAGCTTTCTTGTTCATCCAGCATATGCCAGGCTTATAAAGTTTGCTGCTTAAAAAGGACAGTAATTGCTTTCACTCTTATCCTACCCTGGCTGTAGCTTTCAGCAAAGCTGGGGATTTCAACTCTTCCTAGTGACAAATCCTCAACCTGATCCACATAGGCAGGGTGGGGGAGATTCTGGATCTTGTTTCCCAGCTGCTTCTCTCTCCTGCCAGAATGCAGACAGCTGAATCACTCATAGGGATTCCAGATCATGCTGGCCAATCTCATTCCCAGTCATGGTCAAGAGACTGCCTCCAAAATAAAACAGGAAAAGGGATCTGTTCTGAGGGACAAATTCTGTTGCCCTGTCAGTGGATTGATCACTGCTACCCAAGGGGTCAGGCACATCAAAGCCTATTTGTGCTGCTCACCCTGTACCTGGAACTGGTTCTGGTTCAGGTATCAGAAACCCACAGGCAAAGGAAAAATAAGTTTCCTTTTCTTGTTCCCTTTTCAGCATTAAACCCATGAATGAACACAGAACTGTGTGTTACAAGAGGCCTCAGGGCCCAAGGGTAGCAGAGGATCCAGGAATGGGGGTGGTGTGGTCACACCTCCTTCTGCTGTGTAGGGCACTCAGCTTTCCCAGCTGAACCCAGCACCCAATGCAGCCTCTCCTGACAGCTGAAGCCCCTGGGCAGGCGATGGACACTAGGGGCCCACTGGAGAACAGCTGCAAGCCTCAAGGAGCAGCAGTGGGCAGACCACACCTTCCAGTGCCTGCTCCCCAGCTGGAAGACTAAACCCAGAAGGACAGGCACTGCACAGGAAGGGGGGACCTACCTGCCACCACTGTCCCCTGCACCCCACACAGACAATCCTGGCAGCTGAAGCTTCCAGCTGGTGGGGGAAAATGGGGGGAGGTGAAGGGGGAGCAAAGGGGTGTAGGAACAGAGCCCCTCATGCTGCTGCTGCTCTCAGCTGGGCCTGGAAACCCATGCAACTACTCCAATCTCCAGCTGGAAAGGGCAGAAGCAACTCTGGGGCTCTTCCCATGCCCATGACAACCAGAGACAGCAGATGGGTAATCCAGGGCCAGCCCACTGCAACCATCTTCATGTACCTGCTCCCTCCCCATCTTCCTAGTGTTCCACACCAGCAGCGGGGCTCCAGCCATGCCTCGCCCCCATTCCTCCCATGGTCTGAGGAGAGGCATACCACATCTCTGTTTATTAAATTCTAGAGCTGACTATGTCCCCATATAGAGAATAGTGGCCCTATCTAAGAGGCTGCATAGAGTCTGTGCTTCATGGCCAAGTGGAAAACTAGGACTGCAACTAGGTGCTGGAGCTCATTGGAGTCATCTACATGTCTGGGGCACTCATGGAAAGTCAGTGTTGGTCCTGCACAGGAAGACTGGTGCAGAGGACAACAGGCCTCTTGCCTCCAGATTGCATCACCTGCAGAGCTGGCTGGGAGCCTTCACTGTCTGCCAGAGCACCTGGGGCCAGGGTGCAAGGCATCAGACAAGGATCTTTGTTCAGTTTCCAGCAGACAGGTGTTCCACTCATAAAGAACTACCTTCACAGTCACTCCAAGCAGCCAAAGCAGATTGCCAAGGACCTGAAAGAACAAGCTCATAAAAGCTCACTGCAGGTCAAGGGGAACCAGGCTGCCACAGGAATGGTGGGAGGGGTCTTGACTTGGCACTATCCCACCACGGCCTTTCCTCCAGCCCCCTAGGTGTGTGACTGCTGTGTCACACCATGAAGTTGGCAGGAAGTTGGCAGTTCAAGAAAGGGACAGGGCGCCTCTCCAACTAGCACTTCTTGACCTAGTCCTAGGCACCACGTGGGAGTCAGACATGGAACAAGGACAGAAACTCTCCGCTCTAAATCAACAGCTGAGTTCCAGTGCATAGGAAGTACACACAACACCTGGGTGCCTTATCAGGGTGACATTTCCCTTGGGTTCCTGGGGCTGGTTCTAGCCCTCCTCATTGAGACCTGTTCTAAACTGGCAGATTAACCCATTTTTCACATACATTCAGCTGCCGTGAGAATAACAGAGGCTAGGTAATTACTCTCCCCAGGGACTGGATCACTAATCAAAGGGACGGCTGCTTCACTAAATACTCATGTGTCTCACTTGCTAGCTCCAGCAAATGCTGCCAGGATCCATTCCCTCTGATTTCTAAGCTCCCAGCAGGAAGGCAAAGAAGCTGCAAGAACAGAACACAGAGAGATCTGAGCATCTAATGAACTCAGCACCTCTCACCACTTGGTTATAGGGATTCAGGCCCCTTCTACAAGAGACTGGGTTAGCAAACTGCTACATGGTGCACCATGTAGAGGATGTAACAGGGAACCCGTGTTCTTGTTGCTAGGAAGCCCTGAAAGGCTAAGAAACCCAAAGCCAAAAAGGGCAGCACAGAGTAGCAGTCGAGGTGGATTGAGCAAAGGACTAAAAAGATCAGGCAGCTAATGAAGCAGTTAGCTACACCTGGGTCCCTGGTGCAGACTATCCAGTCACATGGTTGGAAGGAAGCTGGGCTTGGGGATATAAACCCTGTCTCTGACCATGCAAAAGGGCCTCTGCATGTGGCAAGGAGAAGTACTGCTAGAGGTCAGCTAGTTCACCCAACGAAGGTGGGTTGAGAGCATTTTGAAGGAGGTAAACCTGAGGGCAATGTTTACCCAGAGCAAGGGAGACAATTTTTTTTTTTTTTTGTGAAGCAGCTGGCTTGTGTTTGTTACAAAGAAGATGGAGCTAGAGTGTGCTCAGTGTGACAGATGACAGAACAAGGAGCACAGTCTCAAGTTGCAGTGAGGTTTAGGTTGAATGTTAGAAAAAAAGCTGTTTTGTTAGGTGGGTAGTAAAGCACTGGAATGGTTTGCCTAGAGAGGTGGTAGAATCTCTATCCTTCGAGTTTAAGGCCTGGCTCAACAAAGCCTCGGCTGAAATGATCTAGTTAGGAATGCTCCTGCTTTAGGCAGAAGGCTGGACTAGATGACCTCCTGAGGTACCTTTCAACCCTAGTATTCTACGTGCAATTTTGAACTTGAGACCAGAGGACTAGGTTGTGCCTACAGGGGAGGGAGAAACACTCCCCTGCTGCAGCCAGAGGGGCTGAGACTGGAAACTGGACCCCCAGAAGTGGCCGCCACCACGGCAGGGCTGATACCCAGGAGCTAAGGCCTTAAACAGTGGACCAAGGCTGAGGGTGTAGGCCAGAAGAAAAGGGGTCCAAGGCTGGGATAGCTGAAACCTTGACAGGTACTTGGAAGCCTGTGGGATTACTCTGTTAAGGGAGAAGCACTTGAGGGACAGCAGAGGCCCCACGTGAGGGGCTGGTCTATCCGGGCAGGCAAAGCTACCAGTGAGGTTACCCCTAGCCCCAAGGACCCCTTTCCCCCAACAAGCAAGATTTGTATGCAACAATTTTGATGTTGAGACTGGGGCACATGGGACCAGGCAAAAGCTGGCAGAGTTGTTGGACCAAAGAAGGAGACCAGGGTGGCAGACTTATTTACACCCCCCACCCCCCAAAAAAGGGGGGCGGTATCAGAGACAAACTGTGGCCTGTGTGGAGATTCTGACATGGGGAGGGGGGTCAATCTCTGAGGCTGGTCCTAACCTCTGTACACCCTGGCAAATTATCATGTAGAGAATGGTTCTCTTGTAAGTCCTACTGCATCTTCAAAAGATCCCATCAGAAACCAAACTAAACGCAGAACTGAAAACAGCTCTCACAGACCAGCAGGGCTGAAGAAATAGGCAGGAAGATGACAAGCCCCAGGAAAACCATATGTTGTTAGATGTGCTAATTTTACAATACACCTTGGCAGAGTTCTCATTGCAACATAGCCTGCTTCCTGGCAGGCGTGCATGCTGTGCATTGCTTTGGGGGCAAGAGACAATGTCATCTGCTGTAATTGAGAACCAGGAACTTATGAGAGGAAACATGACTAAAGGAGCCCCTAGCTTTCAGCATGCTGATGAGTTTTCAGCATCCTGTTCTTGACTTGTACCATGACCCCATTCACCTTCCTGCTAGGGTTCTAGCCCTGACCTTCTGTACAACTGCAGCTCTCTGGCCCACATATGAGGAGGGAAGGCACCTCAGACCCCAGCCATAGCTTTAGCTCCAGGTGCATAATTCTTCATAAACCCCCAATCCAAAATGGAAGCATCAGGCTAGCCCTGAAATTAGCTATAGGCTCAGTGCATTTTCAGGACTCCCTGAACACAAAATAGTCCTAATTTATCATCTAACTGAAACTACACTTGATCTTAACCATGTACAAAAGTCTACAAGGTTCTTTCCTCCTACTAAGGAGGTATAAGCAGGGCCTGTGCAGCTTGATAACACCTTATCACATTCCTGGGGCCCCTCACACTCCACCTTGTACTGGCTAGTTAGCTTTAATCAGTGTGACCAGCTATAGGGGTGGTGACCCACCCTGCAGAACAGCTCACTTGCTGAACTTTGACAGAGATCTGCCAAACTAGACTCCAAAGAGCTTTGTGCAGGGGCAGAGCATGTGCTTTTACATCTGGCAGACCAATCCCAACTGTTGGTCTGGGTTTTGGAGAAGTAGGAACTCTTCCTTCCCTGGCTCAGTGTCCCCAAAGAGCATAGAGTAACAAACCAAAATGACTACAGCCAGGGCCATGGACATTCTGTCTCACAAGGGGTTAAGCTACTTACTGAGGCTCAACCCTGGCTAGAAGAGAGAGGCATGGAGCTCATTACCACCTATCATCTTCCAGTTTCCTGTGTCTCTTTCTGGCTGCATCTGGGAGCGACAACAAGCCATGTCCCTCCCCAGTGCCTCTGGGGAACCGAAGCCACTTTCTGGACATTGTACCTGAAAGGAGCAGAGCCAAGCAGCTATTGAAAGGCAGATATGCACACTCTTGCTCAACACAGTGCTGCCCAATGCTGCATTTCCAGGCAATGGCTGGTCCTGAAGTCCCCAGACTGCTGAATCTTGGCGCAGGTCACCCATCTGATACCAGCTGCACTGTGCAAACCCAGTCTCTTCTGTATTATAGAATCATAAAAAGTAGGGCTGGGACTTCTGGAGATCATCCAGTCCAAACATACTGCCCCCCACAGACTCCCAACCTGAGGTAGGATCAACCTTATCCAAGCCATCCCAAGGAAAACTCTATGTAACCTGTGACTAAAGATACATAAATGACCCTGTCAGACAACCACATTACAGTAGGAACTGGTGAAATCTACTCTCCTACTGCTTCTTCAGGTGCCCTTCTCAAGCCCTAGCCCCCACACAGCTCCTGCTGCCCTTCCACCTCAAGCTTTGAACTGCCCCTGCCTGGGTTTCAGAAGCTGACCACCAAAGAATGGACTGCTGTCTTGTCTGCACTGTTAGACTGCAGTTTTCATAGGCGGGTCTGGGAGAACTGGAAGTCTGTTATCTACCCACTCTCAATTCTCCTCTACTCCCAGGAAGCAGAATCTCCATTGGCTGATGTCCTACTGCTTGGTGGGTCAGAGCCCACATGGAGCTGGATTGTAATTGGCTCTTTCCTCCTCCCTCTGAGCTGAGGTGTGCAATTTCCAGCAAAAATGTTTTCTTGTTGTTTTTATAACTACGTAACATCATTCCATTTCTTTCTGGTCTGCAAAAGAAGTATACAGAAAGAGAGTGAGGTCTTGTGGTTAGTCAGCACTGGGAGAGGGTCAGCCTGCTGCCAAAGGGGTCAGATGTGGAGAAGGCAAGCATGCAAGATGGGCAAATGAGGCAGCCAAGGAGAGATGTCTGCAGCAATAAAAGTGCCACAGCTGGCTCCATGCTTCCTTCCCCATGGAGCATGCACAACTCTTCTGCTCTCCGTAAAGTGCACTGATGAGACGCAATTATCCAAAAGCCAAAGGGGGAAATGTGGTTTGAGGCAATCATGGCAGTTTTCCTCTTACCACTTTAATACCGCCTCCTCCAGCTCCACCCAGCACTTGAGAGCTCTCAAACCAGAACAGCTCAAGCGTAAGCAACACCAGCCCACGTCAGCCAGGTTGGTGCTGATATCCCAATCACGCAATTATCTTGCCAGGCCATGCACTGTATAAAGATGCCAAACAATCAGTGTCACATGACAATAAAAAGCCTTATTTTTATCCTGCTGGCAGCTTTGTTTGCATTGCTGTGGGCTACAAATTATTACTGTTGTCATCCTATGAAGACAGGTAGTAGCTAGCAATATTGTCTGGACTCTAAGGATGCTGTGTTGTCAGCAGGTGGCTGCTATTTTAGTCACAAGGTCTTTCCTATTTATTTGGGCCACTTTGACCATCCTTTTCACACAAAAGGAGCATTTGCCTAGACACCTCTGCTCTGTTGAACATATGTGCTGTAAGAGCAAGCAGGCTTTTTTTTTTTTTAATCGAAGTAACAAAAACTTAGAAGTTCCAACCAAAACAAAAACTTTGAAAGAGCAAGCAGGCACAGGGAATGTTAATAGTTCTCACAATTAAGGTGAGGTATAACCCACTGGGATGGAGGACAAACATATGCACCCCCCAACTTCCTGGGCCTCCAAGGTGAGGCTGGGTGATGCCTTAATTTGTAAGAGCAAGAAAGACTCCCTTTCTCCTCACCAAATACAAAGCTGGGAAATGAGAACAGGGTAGTGAATGATTGTCAGAATCACTATGGAAAAAGGTGAGTTCTGAGGGCACTGCCTGCTAGTAATAGGTTTATCAAAGACCACATCAGCTGTTTCCAGTGCAGACAGAATGTTTAATTAAGAACACTGACTCAGCCAAGGAGAGCAAGGGTAGGCAATTCCAAAAGCAATGCAAGGTTCAGAGGCAAGTCTGATCCACATGAAGGGGAAAGATGCAAACAACTTGGGCCTGTCTGTCAAGTATTCACTGCTCATGGTCATAGATTATAATTCAGCAGGTACTGTCCTTCAGACATGGCTGGGTGAGGGAAAGGAAGCCTTGTCCTTTGTGTGGACAGAGCAGCCGGCAAGAAAAATAACCTTCATTGCTATGAATGGAGGGGCACAGAGCCTGGAGTGGGAAAGATGAATGGAGGCAAGAGTCACAGTGTGAAACCTGGTGTCAGACAGCATGGGACAAATGTTAGATATCAGATGTGGCGAACAGGAGGGCCAGGCAAGAATTAAGCCAAAAAGAAAGAACAGGGCGGAATCAAAAGACTCCAGAGATTTCCACTCGTACCAGTCTGGGTTACAAACTCACACGAACCTGTTTTTAGGATAGCGATTTAGGGCGCTGCCAAAAAGACCAGCTGAGGGATGCCATTCTGTAAGGAATATTCTGGCTCCCTCTGCTGGGCTAAATACAATAGATAGGATGGGACAGATGATCTGGTACAGACATTTCTGGGGAGTCCTCACAGGAGAAGCCACAGACCCCAACAGAAGACTGTCGCTACCGTTTCCCTGGCACAGCAACTCTCCTGCTTGCTGCTTGTTTGCCTCTATGCTTTGGATGGGCTTGTATCTGTTCTGTCCCTTACACACTTGCTGCCAGATTCCCTTTACCTGCTCAGAACTTGTTTTATCACTTGCTTGCAACCAGGAACCCAAGGCACTTTGGGAAACGGACCAAAAATTTTTGTAGTCTTAGTGGTACCACTTTCCAGTTTAGAGTAGAGGATTTAGGCAGGCAGCATGTTACTCTTAGTATCTATTAACCCAGCAACAATCAGGTGGTCAAACAGCCACTAGACTGAGGAGGGAGCAATTCTCCCTAGCTCCCTCCTCCCACGCATTAGGAGGAACAATCAGGTAATGCCAGCAGCAGAGCGGGTACGGTTATGGCTTGCAAAACAAAACAAAACAACCCCATTGTTTAAGGCTTCAACTGTTAAAGTAACAAGCTGTTCTGGCCCCAAGGGGAGGCTGGAACATTTGTGGTGTGCTCCACCATCCTGCTCTGTTTACTCCCCCACCAATAGAGTTTTTGAAGAGATGCAATAGATTCCAGAAAGGACACAAGACTGTGTTAGCCCCATGCTCAGCACTTCCACCTGTACAAAGCCTTCTCCTAGCAGAAAAGCAGAAGCAAGTGAGACTCCCTATGGCAGCATAAAGCACAGTATCCCAGTAGCTGTAGCACAGAGCTGAGACTTTCCATCACAGCCTCCAAATGCTTTTATGACAGAGACATGTCTTGCAAGCATAACTGTAGGGGGCCAGAGGGAGCAGATCCCATTGCTCCCAAGCCAGATGGGCTTCCCCTGCAAGTCAGGGGGAGGTTTTCTTAACAGGCAGCCCAGACTCTGGTACCTTGTCTACACTGAAATTACAAACTGCTGACAACAGATGTCAGCAGCAGCTGCAACTGAACTAGCGCTGAAGGTTGCTTCAGCACAAGGGCAGGACAAACTGTTCAAGGCTGTCTTAGAAATCATGCCTAAGACTGGCCAAGCAGATCGTTCATCTGGGCTCTTTACATTTTGTATGCTGTCATCAGGGTAGTGGCTGCAACAACTAAATTACACCCTTACAGTGATACCTGAAACCTCATTTATGCTCCTACCAACTCTACAGTTGGTTTAATAAAAGACACTGCCCACCAAAAATCCTTGCCTCTTGCATTTTTCCTCAAGTACCACAGCTACAACATCACTCCAACACTACCCTTAGGTACTTCTCATTTCTACAAAGCATGTGTCCCCATCACACCTGCACAGCTCCACTAGCTTTAAGCATGCTGTGGGAGGAGATGAAAGTTCATTTATCTTGGAAACACTACTACACAAGCTGGGAAGAATCTAGACAATCTTGCAGTTGGTGGGACATGGACACACAGACAAAACATTTTTCCTTGCAAAGTCAGCCTATTTGTTTTGGAATCAACAAGACCAGGGATTGGCAGCCTACAGCCGGAGGGCTGGATTTAGCCCATGAATATCTGACCTGGTACACAGTAGAGTTCCCCACAGCCGGTAGGGCAGCAGAGGGCTTGCAGGGGTTGTCCTAACATTCCAGGTCTCTTTGTCAGTTTCACACCTCACTTGTGGAAAAAACTGCTGCTGCAGGGGGACGTGTTAATAAGGCCAGCAATCAGGGGGTTAACAAAGGTCCCATACTGCAGCTGCTGCCTTTTTTGCCACCAAATTTAATGCTACAGATTACTACTGACGATGGGAAATGGCAGACCTTGGCAATGGGTGTGAGTGACAATAGTTGCAGTAGGGGATACAAGAGGGTCCTTAGAGCTGATGGCTGCTGCATTACCCTATGAGTTGACACCTCAACAGCAATGGCATCTCTTGGGGTTGTGGGGGAGGGGGCAAAGGAACTGGGGCTACACCTCTGCTGGCAGTGTGCTGGGGCAGGAAGAAAAATTGCCAGCCATTGTTAAAAGGTAGGCAACCCTTCAGCAAGGTGGCACTCTGGACCCCGCACAAGCCCATTTTTACAGTTTTTAGTGACAAGTCTCAGGGGAAGGCCAGTGATTCAACATAAAAGCAACACCTATTCTCATACCTGAGAAGTTGGAAGAAAACACCCGGTGCTGGTCTATAAACAGATCTCATTTTAATTATTCAAATTAATTCCCCCAGCACCTGCCCCCAACATACCTGCAGAGTCTGTTTCACAGCAAGCATCACATTATTCCATAGACTGTTTAGAACTCAGAAGTTGGAATTGGTTTTGTGCTCACTCTCACCACACACTTCAATGCAGAAGATGGCTGCAGAGCCCAGCTGTGACCAAGAAGGCAGAGAGAGCTGCCCCTTGAAAGCCAAACCTGGCTAAACCAGCCACCAACTGATTGGTTTGCCAAGGCCTGCTCCTCAGCTGCTTTCTTGGGAACAGGAATCAAGAGGCAAAGTGGTTCCACTTCACTCCCAGAGTGGTCCCCTTAGAATTTTCCTAGAGCACCTTTAATCCCTCTCATAAACAAAATCAACAGGGAGAAGAAAAAGGCAGGATCTCTGAAGGCTTCTAAAATGTCATGTCTTTGAAAGACTTTACAGCTTCTCTTCACCCCAAGAAATCCAGAATATGCAGCTGCTTCCAGTCACTACTCAATGCCATAGCTGGAGATTGAACCTTCAAAGCTAGAAATGCTTTAGCAGTCAGAAGAGATGGGAAGGGAGGGGTTTAAAAGAACTTGACACCTCGGCCATCATCCAATGTGATAATTTCACTTTTGTGCTCTTGCTGTAAGGCTTGCAGGGCACGAAGTAGTATGGACTCATCCAAGCCATGGAACTCTAGGGAAGGACAAACATATCCCCAGTCAATATGTGCAAAAAGAATCACACTTAATAAAGCAGCATGACTCTCAGCAATCCCAGCCTAATAATAGTGAGCTCCAGGGGGGGGTCTTTATGGAGTGTTTCTCAAGTACCAAGAGCACAACGAACAGTGCAGTTAATGCAAACTATTACCACTGTTATCATGGCATAAAAAAAATGGACAACGTGGGTTCTGCTGAACAGCAACAAAAAAAATTACATCATTTCCAGCACAGACTTGAAATCAGAAAGGGAGCCAGGCACATTTTATGAGGAAGAAAATCTTATTCAGATGAAAGCAGCTGAACAAGAGTACTAAGCTTTGGCCGGAGGAAAGAAAATAGCAAACCTGACAAAGCCAACACACCATGGTTAGTCAGATACTGGGACTGACTTGTGACAAGACTTATATACTGCAGCTCTCAGGATGAGAGTTCATTAAAGCAGCAAAACATACAGACCACAACCAATCTGGAATTATTTCACCACTAAAAACTGTAATCTATCAGGAATGTTTATCATTTCTACACCACACAGACAATATTACCTTCATTCTCTGTGTCATCTCCATTGACCAGCTCATACAGCGTGAATACAGAGTTGGTCAGGCCATTCTTCACCACCTGGAAAAATAGAAGAAATTTAGAGAACTTCACTTAAGTAAAAATAAATAAATAAATAAATAAATGAATAGGGCACTCCCAAGACAGCTCTTCACTAGATCTTCATTAAAATGAAGTAGAATCCAGACAGTATTTGTTAGGTAAACAAACACTAAGAGTGCTTAACAACTTTTCAGAAACAAGATTTGGCTCTGGTGCAAAAGGAATAGCTTCCTTCTCTGATCCATCATTCTTATTCCGCTCCAAAATTAACAAGTTTTATGAAAAGAATTCAGGTCTGGAAGGGCAAAGCAACAGCAGTATTATCCTTACTACAGAACACTCAACTATCCTCACTCAGACAGAAGTGTGAGTGTTTAACAGCAGCATTTTATACAAAGTAAGTTCTGTACAACTGCGAGAGCCCGTATACTCTGGCAGAAGGAACTGGGACAGGCAAAGGCAAAAGGCAGCAGAAATCAAGACCCCAAAGTTTGAAGGTAGCAGTCTCCACAACCCATAATTAACGTTGATGTCCTGGAAGACAAGGACAGTTTTCAGGCAAGATGACAAATCAACAGTTCAACTTGGTGCTTTTTATAGCAAGTTGGAAACAAAAGCTGCCTTTCCATACACAGAAAGAAAGTCTGCTCTGTGGAGCAAATACAGTCTCTTACCCACTGATAAATGAGCTTCCCCCATTCTTCCGGTCTCCGCCACATGACCAAGAAACTGGATTTGTTCTTGTCTAACCATTCTAGGTTTCCTAGGACACAATGGAAAAAAATGCATTAATCACAGTGTACTGGGCCTAGGATGTCTCCTCATTACAGGTTTTATAGTACACCTTAAATAACATGCATGCATGCAGTCAAGTGCCTGTATTTCTATCGTATTCTCTCACCCCCAGTTGGTTTTCTACACATCTCTTACTTCAACGAAGGCCTCTGACATGTTACATTTGTCACGCTATTCGTGTTTTATCACAACAAAAAGTTAGAGTTTACACATTAGTCTGCTGTACTAAAAAAATGGTAAGTCTGCCACAAAAAACACTGTAGTTTCCAACAGCAACTCCTTTGTCATGTTAAACTTTTCTGCAACAAATCTAACACGCGTGCAAGTCTCTCCCACTACCAGTATCCTACAGTGGTCCACTCACATACCCTCCCTCCACCCTGCAAGGTAGGAGGAAGGAAGGACACCTGCTGTCTCCCTGACAGTCTGCCCAACCAGCAAGCTACCAGGGAGCACTGTAGGACTCCTACCACCTCTGTCGTGACTTCCAGGGTACAGTCTTCCCAGTACTCTGACAACAGTGCTTGCATCATGGGAATAACCACAACCATCACCAGTTCTGGCAATGACAAAGCAGAAGTCCCTGCCACCCAATCAGCCTTTACTGCACAGGCAGATTGCAAACAAGTTTCATCAGCTGTTGCTGCTGGATGACAAGGACTGATCAGGAAGCAGAGACTGAACAAAAAGCCCTTGCCACAGTGGCAGGCAGCTCCAACTAACAGGACTTTAGGAATGGCAAGAACTGGTCAGGCAGCAGCAAACAGCTGATGGGGTGGGTGAGTCAGTCAGTGAGCGAGCCTGTTCTGATTATTGAGACTCTTTCCTGGGGGAGCTAAGAAGTAGCCCTCTATCACCCCCTGGTTGGAGAGTGTGCCCTGTTGGCAACTTTGCTGTGCTCCAACCAGGAGGCTGTGTTCACAGGTATGCCTCATAGTGATCTATTTTCTGTAGTGCTACAAAAATCATGCATCAAAAGCCCAAGAAATCCCCCCAATTCTTTTGAGTTTAACTCTCCCACTCCCAAAACAGAAATTTGGGATCCTATAAAAGGAAAGTAGTTCCAAAAATAAAGACTCCATGGATACCAAGGGAATAAAGGAATGTTCAAATAGCAGTGGTAAAACAACCCAGCCTTTTGACACAGCTGCACATCCAGGCACATGGTACTAGGACAGAGCCTGGTGATGTAGCCAACAAGTCAGCAGAGATTTTTCACTCACCTTTTTTTCTCAGCTCTTCTAGCACAACCTGTATAGATTCCATGGGGAGTTTCCCTGTTTCTGCATTGAGGAATCACTCACCATAATTTAGTGCCACAGATAAAGTGCAGAGAACGAGTCAGATGCACGACTATTTCTAAAGCTGTTCAGGGCAGGAATGGGATGAGGGAAGCAATCAGACATATCTGAAGCAACCTAAACTGCACCACTAATGCCTCCTCAACCCCTTTCATCATAGACAGGGCTCACAAAACACATATGTATGTGCCTAATGCATTAGGAACTCTTTTCTACACATACAATCCTTATGATCCTTAATGTCTATCTGGGGCAGGCATACCCATTATAAAAGTTGGCCTAGGACAGTGGTCACCAACCAATGGATCTCTATCCACTGGTAGATCTCGGAGTCTTTTGCAATACTGGAGCCTTCTGGATTCGATCCAAGGCTGGGGTCGGGGGCTGAGTGCCCATGTGCACACCCTAGCCCAGCAGGTCCGTGGGGGAGGGAATGGGCAGGGGCTAGACTGAGGCCCCTGTGGTGAGGGACAGTGCCACAGCGGCAGGAGCAGGGGTAAATTGAGTGGAGCCCTGGCTGGGTGGGACATACCTGGTGGGGAGGTGCATCCCCAAATATTTTTTTCTCCCTCTACCACGATCTGCCCCACAAGCTTCCCTCCCTACAGACTTACCTGCAAGGGGGGGAAGGGTGGCAGCAGCAGATAGATCTTGGATTGTTTTTAAATGCCAGCGGAGACCACTGACCTAGGACCACTAAGGGAACTATAAGCATCCCTTAATCAGAGCAGCCAGTAGGCATCACAATCAATTTGGGGAAACAAGTAAAGGAAAACAGGGCTGGGATTCCACAAGGGGCAGGAAGCAGCAAAGCGCTGCAACTTTTTTTTTTTTTTTTTTAATTTCAATTTTCCCTATTCCAGGCCAAATTAGCCAAAACAAATTCCAAATCTGTGACTCAGTCCAGAACCGTAAGTGTCCCTACTACTGGCAAAAATCCTCCACCCCCATTTGGGGCTTTAGATGTTTCCAAAACCTTTGGCGAACATCCTACTTGCAGGTCCAAGCCCAGAGGCTTGGGGTTTGGATGTCCCTGAGTTTTGTTTACCCTCAGCCATATGGCCACAGGAGCAAGCTAGGAAGGAGTCTTCCCTTTCCATAGAGTGAGCATAAAGCCAAGACCTTCTCACTCCAGCAGCTAAGTGGGAGGTTTACTTGACATTACCTTGGCAGGTACTATCCCCATGCCAGGAGAGCGGTCTTCCTGGGGTGCGACTGGGAAGACCACCTCAGTGGTCACGGCATTTCCCCTGCCAGGCAAGCACAGGACTACACTTGATCTGAGCCCAATGATCAAAAGGAGATTACACTAGCGAATAGGGAACCGCTACTGATGCAACCTTCTTCACTATGGAGCACCACACAAGGGGCTTGCTGCCCTGCTGCTGGGCATCTCCCAGACAAGCCTGGCTTCACGATCAGAGGCGACAGAGCGCCCTTGCAAGTGCCGCAGGCCTGGGCGCAGCACACTGCTCCTACCCCGACCCCAACCCCTTCTCCAGGGCCCCCCTCAGGGCCACCAGCTCCAGGACAGCCCCAGCCAGCTCGCAGCGCTCCTGGGGCAAGGACACGAGACAAGGATACGCTGCAGCTTCCTGTTGTGGAAGAGCGGGCTGTCCTGCGCCTCCATGACCGTCATGCTGCACTGCTTGCTGAGGCGGCAGTAGGACAGCACCAGGGAGCACCAGGCCGCCAGCTGCTTCTGCCGCGTGTCCACATTGGGCTGCAACCTGGGAGAAGACGCGCCGGGCGCCCCAGTCAGCGCCGGGGACGGCCCCGCGGGGAGGGGGAGGGGGAGGACGGGGCCCGCAGGGCCTGGCCCCCCACCCCCGGGGGGCGGTCCCGCGGGGCGCGCAGACTCACGTGAAGAACGGGGGGAAGCTGTACTGCCACGGCCACTCCGCGCTCATCGCCGCCGCCGCCAACGGAACCGCCGCGCCGCACTTCCGGTCGCCGCACTTCCGGTCCGCCCCGCGAGCCAAGGTTCCGGGCAGCGCCCGTTCCGCCCCCCGCCGCGGCGCCCGCTCGCCCTAGGCCTGGTCGCGGGCCGTGACCCGCGCTCGGACACTCGATCTCCGCGCCCCGAGACCGTGGGCGGGCTGCTTGGTCGTGTTGCCGACTGTATGACAATTATTCTATTTCTACAATAAGTTCAACCCTTGTACGATCAAGAGTAGCACAAGTGTTCAGAATGCACCACGGTGTTTGAGGTACTTAATTGATGCAGCGTGTGGAAAACCCGCGAGTTTCAGCTGATTTTTTTTTCCAATACATTTTCCGTATTCTAAGCCAAGTTAACCGAAACAAATTCTAAATCTGAGAGTTAGTCCAGAGCCGTAAGTGGCCTCACTACTGGCAAACATCCTCCACCCCCATCTGGGGCTTCAGATGTTTTCAAAACTTTTGGCAGGCATCCTACTCGCAGGCCGGAGGCTTGGGGCTTGGATGCCCCTAAGTTTTGCTCTCCGCTGTAAGGTACCAGAGGCAAACTACAGGGTAGTCTCCCATTTTTATGAAGTGGGCATAAAGCCAAGATCTTCCTACTCCAACAGCTAAGTCTCTGTATTACCTCCAAAGATATGCCAGTGAGGCTGGGAAAACTGCCTCCATGGTCACAGTGTTTCCTGTGTTAAGTAATCATGGATTATGCTTGACCTAAGTCTTCAAGAGACCAAGCAGCTTTAACTGACACAGTACATGGAAAAGCCAAACCTTGCTCAGGGAATCTCAACTGATTTTTACTTTTCTTGTCAATACTTCATTATGGCTCATTGCTTCAAAATACTAAAATGATTTGACTTTGAGACCCAATTCTCACTGACTAACTAGGCAGCTACAGTGAGCAATATAAAGTAAATAAGAAAACTTATTTGCATGCCTGTTGGTATACTTATCTGCACACTTTCCAGTGTATGGTAGTTTTTCAGCAAATATGATACTTTTGAGCTTCCAATACCATACTTTCACATTTAAGACCTAGGAACAGTGTTATTTTGTGCTGTGTGGGAATGTGGGAGGCCTGCAGCATGGGCTGCAGTGCTTCCTGTGGTCTGAGCAGGGGCAGGCCCACACCTGCTCTCGGATGTGGGGAGCCATTTAGTCAGGCAGTGGCTGATGCCCGGTTGGGCCCTGGGGCCTCTGGCCCAGGTGCTGGTCCCTAGCAGCAGCTGGGAGGCACTTGTGGAACCAGCTGCCTCTGCAGAAGTAACCTGACCTCTGTGATCAGTGTGGTCTACCCAGGTTGCTGCTCCCCACCCTGAGGCAGGGCTGAGCCAGGAGCTGATTCTCTACAGGACACAGGCATCTCCAGGTTAGGCAGCCACTTGTGACTGTCCCAGCCAGAGAGAGGGCAGGGCTTTGCACCTTACAGAGTAACTACATCAGAGATGTCAAATCATAGAGGAGTAGGGCTGCAAGGAACCTCCCAAATCATCTAATCCAGGGGTTTTCAACCTTATTTTAATAAGGGTACCCCTGGCAGCTGGATGCAGAGCTAGGGGGGGAGGGCAGCAGGGAGTGCTGCACTGCCAGATGCAGAGCGACAGCAGCACAGGATGGTGGATGGCAGCAGTGGATGCAAGCTTCCCCCCACCCCCAATGCAGCCTGCAGAGGGTTGCCACTGCCCTTGCCCCACCCCGGCCCTGCTTCTGAAAGATGGTGGTCTGGGGTGGTGGGTAGTAGTATTAGGGCCTTCCCAGTATGCCCAGGGATACAAGTATACCCAGCTGGCAACCCCTGGTCTAGGTAACTGCCTTCTGCTTCTACACACCAGGGGGCAGGGTTGCTAGTCTGCCTTCACGTGACAAAGACCGGTGACATTGACCTGCACAGTTCAACAGAGGGTAGTGTTGCACTCCTGGTCTCATTCACATGCTACCAGCTGGATGCGCCTGTGTATGATAAGATGGCTGGTGTGCAGTGGTGGCAAGGAGGTGGTGGGTTAGCCATTATCCCAGAGATGACTTCCTCGATGTCCGCTGCTCGGAGATACTGCCTCCCTACATTTGGGATCTACATGGGCTGTACATTAGCTGTTACTGTACTGGAAAGAAATCTAGGTGTCACAGGATGCGTCTACACATGCATTTACACTCCCTTAAATTTACTGTGCAGTAAGGGAATAGGCCAGTGTCTACGCGTGCACGTGTTAAAGCGCATTAATGCTGTGTGTGGTCTGACTTGGGACTAAAGTTAATTCCAAGTCAGTCTACACACAGTGTTACTGTGCAGTAAGACATCTATACGTGTGTTACTGCGCAGTAACTAATTGGGTGTAAATTGCACCTGTATTATGCAGGTATCCAATTTATGCTCAAGTCAACATAAGTCACCATATTTACTGTGCAGTACAGGTGTAGATGCACACCCATACTGCGCAGTAATTTTGGTTACGGTGCAGTAAATGTGCATGGGTAGATGCGCCCACTGTGTACAATTCACTAAAAACATCAGCTCAGCATTCAGCAGCCATCAAAAAGCCAAACAAAATGTTCAGGATTTTTAAGAATGGACTTCTAAATAAACTGAAAGTATCACCATGTCCCTTTATAAAATCCATGGTACCTTTGCACCTTGAATACTATGCCTTATTCTGGTCCCACACCTCAAAGAGCACGTCCCCAAGGGTGGGAATGTACATTTCCCTAAGGACAAACAGCAGCAGCCCCTGGTGTGGTAGGGAAGCCTTACCTGGGGTCCTGGGGGCCTCTGGGGACTGCAGCTGTGGTGATCCAGCAGCAGGGAGCCTCACCAGCCAGGCTGTGGTTCAGGTGGAGCATGCTACTGCCAAATGCACCATTCTGCTTTTTTTAGGCATATTTTTTTTTACACTGGGATCTCTCAGTGTCAACCCCCGCACTGCAAATTAGCAGCACAGGGAACACCTGCATATGCAATGTATGCAGTGTCACAGACTGGTCTGTAGCACCACATACTGCATGTGTTCACTCAGTTGGACATGCCAAAAAAAGGATACAGAAGAACTAGAGAAGGTACAGAACAGGGCAACAAAAATGATTAGTGGTGTGGAGGGGCTTCCATATGCAGGAGTGATGCGTAGTGGGTGCTCATGGGTGCACCCCCTGAGCATGGCGATGCACCCCCTGAGCATGGCGCACCCCCTGAGCATGGCGATGCACCCCCTACAAAAAGACACTGCCGACACTATCAGCAGTCCCTGCGGGCGGTCACCGCTCACCACCCTGCTGCCGACAACTCTGGCGGCATCTGCGGGTGGTCCACAGTCCACGCTGGACACCACTAATGCTGCTGGCGGCATCTGCAAGTGGCTGCTACCCGCTAGTCAGCACTCCCCAGCCCCGCCCCGCCACTGCTGCCAGCACCGGCGGCATCTGCAGGAGCTCCCTGTTTACCATCCCTGCACTCCTGCCAGCGTAGCCATGCCCCCCCAGCCACCTGGGGCACACATCAGTCATGTCAATATGAGGAGAATCTAAAGAGGCTAGGCCTATTCAAAGAGATGCTTGTGTGGGAGGACATGGTAAAGGTTTACAAAATACTACATGGTGAAGAGAAAGTAAATAGGCATTCACTATTTTTAAATCTTTCGCCTTTACTCTCACACAATACAAGAATTGGGTGTCACAAGACATACTAGTAGGTAGTAAATTGAAAACTAACAAAAGGACGTTCTTTTTCACACAGCACGTAACTAGTGTGGAACTCATTGCACCAAGATGTTGTGGAAGCTGACACTTTAGCCATGCTCAAAAGGGGACTGGAGAAATCTTGGAGAGGTGCATCAATAGCTATGGAGCATGGGAGTTAAGAGTACAGCCTCTGAATCAGAACTTCCTAGAACTGGAGGCTGCAAGTGAAAGAGGAATAGTGGAAAACCCCTGGTGATACGCTGTTCATTTCCCCTTTAAGCATCCAACCTTTGCCTCTGTGATACAGAACACTGTACAAGATGGACCTATAGTCTGACCCAGTAAAGGCAGTTTTTATGTTCTTATTTTCTTATGCTTGGAGAATGAAGTCTGTCCATGTCTTCAGGAGGGCTCTAGCCCCACACCTTGACCCTGGGCTCTTTGGACTGGTGCAGCATCACACCAATACAGGGAAGGATAGAGAAAGCAGTGCCCACAGCAAGTTGTATTCAACAGGACAGACGTTAGCAAATAGCCATTTCCTTCTCAGCCCAGCACAGGATTGTGACCACTGCACAGCCCTGAGGAACTGGGGCAGCCAGACCCAATGAGGAGCCTGGGGTGTGGGTTGAAGCAGCAGGACTTCCTGCAGTGTGAAAACCACGGTTAAGAGCTGCCCCCACCCATCCCTGCACACACATGGTGCCACTGCTGCTGCTGAGCAACTGAATGCTCAAGGTCCTATATTGGAGATGCCCCAGATGCTCCCCTGGATCTTTCCCCCTGTGCAGTCCAGAGGCAAGTGTCCCAGGTCATGTCAAGGCCATGTCAGCTTTTGCACTCAGCTACACAGAAGTTCTGCCAGAGGGGCCTAGAACAGGGCATTAATGAGTGCTGAGAGATGCAGTCAGGCCCTGGGCGTTGTTCGCCTGGTGTTTCCTTCCACAGGGAGGGAGCTGAAGCTGTTGTCAGCCATCCAGTAGGGTGAGGACAGGAAGGAAGAGGCCAGCCTCGGGGGGCGTGGAGCAGAGTGCAGAGACTGCGTGCAAGGGAAGGGATGGCTCAGCCCAGGCCTCCTGCTCAGCCCAGTAGACCCACATCATATCCACCAGGTCCCCATCAAGCCCTGAGACAGGCCAGCTCCCCACTCTCCTAGTTTCCCAGACTTCCTCAGTTCTGCCATCCAGGTGAAAATGAAACCATAGCAGCAGCATCTCCTTTTCAGCTGTCAGCCTCTGCCCTGGTTGAAGGGGGTTGGCACCCCCAAGGTCCTTAAAACTAGCTTCTGGTCAGGGGTTGGTCAAGCCCCCAACACTAAAGGGAAAGACAGGGACAGTAAGAGGGTTGGTGGGGTGGGGTGGGGCAGAAGGGACCGACAGCCCAGGAATCAGCGTCTACTTGAATTATGGAAGGCAGTAGGAACTACAGCTCTTTCAGTGCCGGAGGTGGGGGGAGGAGGGGGGGGCGGGGAATTATGCTGATCACTGGAGAGCAGGGGGTGGGAGTAGAGTCTTACCTGCTCTGGCTTGCTTCATTGTGGGTGGTAGCTTCAACTGCAGCAGCTGAGAAACCAGCAGTGGTGTAGGACCCTTGAGGGCTGCTTCTGGTGCCCTATTTGCTCCTCCACCCTGAGGTACAGGGCTTGTCTCCAATGGCAAAGCCTTCCTGGGAGGGGGGCATGATTTCACTCTCTCCCCCCACAATACATTACTGAGCATGGTTTGTGCCTACCATGACAAAAACTCTTGTGGGGAGGGGACCGCATGGGCACCCCCTCTAAGTTGGTGTGAAGGGCTGGTGCCCTGCTCGCTCCTACCTTCTTATGCTACTGAGTGAGATGAGGGGGTGAAGTAGGGGCCAGCCCAGGAGGAAGCCAACTGAAGACAAAGTAAGGGCCAGGAACAATCCCTGTGGCCTGAAGACAGACAACTAATGGGCCTTAGTTCATGCCCCTTCTAGGCCTCATGAAACTCCTGCCTGAAGCAGCTGTGCACCCATGCTGGGGCCCAGCACAGCCAGGTAACTTTGGCTGCAAGGGAGAGGTTAAGCTATTTAGAGAGGCCAAGCTGCCCCTTGTTCTCTGACTGCCACCCAGCCTGGCAGTGGCCCAGGCGGATGGGAGAGGCGGATGAACTGACTGCCTCAGTGTACTCCAGGGGCAGGCACTGGCACTTGAACAAAAAATGTTCCCAGGGTGGGGGCCACACAATGACTCACAGACCCAGCTAGGGCAGGAAAGGAGGGGCCTCACTTGGGCTCCTGGGTGGGACCTTAAAGGCTGGAGGGCGACCATAGCACAGTGTCCCTCTATGCACAGAGGCACATGTACGCACAGCATACAGGCATACTGACACACACACTTAGATACTGTAGTGATTGCCATGGAGGTGCCTGCCAAGTAACAAACCAGATCCTCCCAGCCCCAGGCCCACCCCCATCCCTGCACAACAGCTAAGCCTTCCTCATGCCCCAGGCCTCAGCCCAACACTGACCCTCCCTGACCATGCCTGGCTCCTTGCCATGTCACTCATACCCTACTCTGCTCCAAGGGAGGAAGCTCCCAAGCCAGGCTTTGGAGTCTGCCTCGCTCTCAGGCCCTATCTGTCTTGGTCTTCCCTATGCCTGCCCCAACGTTGCTTTGCATCTGGGACAAATGTGTCCTGATCATTCAGGTCACCCAACAATGTCCGCCCTCCCTCCCTGGATAAGGAGCTGCCTGGCAGTGCAGCAGGGGTGCATCAGATGGACTTGCTGTTACCCAAGAGAGGGACTGCTGAGGCTTGTATGATATAAACAGCAATCTGCTATGGTCTAGGAGGCCTGGGGATTACCGTATGTCCCTGGATAATCCTGGGGAAGGCCCCAAAACAAGGTTGAGCCCCACAAACAGCAGAAGAAAGCACCCAAGAGCCAATTCTCTGTGGGGTTTTAGACTGGAGTGGCACAGGGCAATGCCCAGCTGGCAGCAGGGATGGGGATGTGGTTCTCTCTACCTCCTTGCTCTGTCCAGCATTTGTGTGACACACAGCAACAAACCAATCAGCAGCAGGAAGCAGTCAGTGTCCAGGGAGAGAAGCTCTTTAATCTCCAACAGTGTAACCAATGAGCTGGTTTCCAAAGGGGACTGGAAAACATTTTGGGATGAACCACGACGAGTTGTGTAGCATCCGGTTCTCCACAGAAGGGAAACAGGCACCAGAGTCTAATAAACAAGCAGGGGAAGCCAACTGCCCTGACACCTCTCCAAAGCCACAAGGTTTTCCTGGCAGTGCAAGGCCAGGGGCTGCCTCCGCCCATAGCACTAACACCATGCTGCAAGCCAGCTCCTTCTTAGGGGACATACCTACACGTGGGCTGCTGGAGCACCTGGGGCTGCTGGAGCAGGATTCCTAGGGAGACAGGGGTACTGATATGTCCTCCATTGGAGGTCTATATTGAGCAGATTCTTTTTGGTGTTGGGTGGTGGAACCAGAGCTTGCTCCATCCACTCCATGCATTGACCTGGTATTAGTGCTTCCAGGACCGGTGCAAAAAAACAGAACCAACCCGCCCCCACCCCGCCAAAAAAAAAAACAAAAAACAAAAAACCAAACTTCCAGCTCAGCTTAGGAGGCTCAGACACAGGAGACTTTAGAGCAGTGGTCAGCAACCTTTCCAGGCTGTAGGTTGGAATGATCCACCTCAGGTCAAAGGCAATAGACAGAACTTTGGGACCCAGCTAATGCCACTGCTTCTCCCCACTGTGGCATGGAGGGAGGGGTGAAGTGCCTGAAGCCGTCTGTGGGTTGGGTCCAATGGCTCCATGGGTCGACTCCAGCTCAAAGGCCATAGGTTACTAATCTCTGCTTTAGAGCATTTAAGTGGCACTGACTGAGTCTTCAGCCCATCCAGTTCTTCCCTGGCAGCTGCCTGGAAAAAAAAATCAGGGACAGACCCTGAGTGTTGGGGCTGCCCAGCCTGAGGTGGCCCCTTCTTCTGGAAGCAGGCTGCATGTGTAAACACCAGCAGGCTGGATTCTGCTCCAAACGTGACCCCAGGGCAAAGTCCTCCAGAATGTGCTGTCCTTACATGGTGGAACTGGTGTTTGGAAGCAAATATGCCTCAGTACATGGGAGAAGACACAACAAAGATTAGCCACCATGTTCAGCCAGAGATGCATATGGAAGGGTTGCTAAGCTGTTGCTCCAGGGTTCCTCTAAACTGTCAGGTCTGTTAGTCGGCTAGGACCTTTGTGAAACAATGGTTCTTCCAGTTATCAGGTGCAACCAAATTAGCAACAGCATGAGAAGGGCCGCAATTCCAGTCTGAGCCAGAACCACACACTGCAGGGATTTAGCACTACCCAGCCTCCTTCCAACATTGAACCTTGGTTTGGTTCAGACACTGGACAAAGCTCTGGGGTTGGCATCACAGTGAGCAGGTGACAGAAGTTGGGTTTGTGTTGAAGATTTGGTCCAAGGCCTTGGGTCTGGTTCTTTAATGAGCTTGGGTTAACTCACGTGTCCTTGGTGGCATCTTAACCTGGGATCCCCCACAGGCTCACAATGCTCAGGACTGCATCTTCCCATCCTTGCTCCGCCACACCACCAAAGCAACCAAGAAGGGGATGAGGCAGATGGGGGTGATGATCATGGCCAGCAGCACATCTTCGGGAGGGTCAAAGTACATAGGGCGCTCCAGGGTGCAGTTAAAAAAGTATGTGTGGTGGCTCTGGAAGATGTACTTCTCTGCAACAGCATTGGGGTAGCTGTAATTTATCTTGTCAGCCCAGCCCTCGAGGCAATATCGAAGAATACTGTATGGCCTGGGGGAGAGAGGCAAGAGGTAGCTAAGCCCACTCCAGGACTGGGCATTCTTTGGTGCTGTCAACTGGTGCGAACTGAGAAGAACTGCCACCAGACAACCTCAACACTTTTGCCAAGCAGACGGAGCCAGACCCAACACCACTGGAACAATTCTAAGGAGTCCAGTGTGCCAGCTGGTTCAGAGTAAAAGCCCAGCCTGGGTCTGAGTCAGATATGACATTAGCTCCATCCATTCCTGTGGGTTGGCTCTGAGGACCTTCATCTCACATTTAGTTTTGCCTACCTAGTGCCAGGTATGGCCAAATACCCCTGGCACCTCACTGCCTGAGTTCATCCTCAAGTCCAAATGGCTGTCATGTCACAGCTGCCAGGTAGGAATCAGCCAGCAATGGACAGCTGAAAGAGAACAGCTTTTTGGGTTGCCCTGAAGTGGTTCATGGAGCAATTTTTGGGGGGAAAACAGTTTTCCAGTGTCAAACATTTGTGCCCACAGGGTTTGCACTCTTTGGAATTTCAAGTGTAATGGCTTGAGCTGAATGATTTCATAGCAGTTCCACTGGATCTAGATCACTGTATCAAAAATGCTGCTTAGAAATTGTGAACAAAACAAGCTTTTCCTCTTTCATACAAAATTCTGAGTAGAAAACAACCCCACCCTGCCACCAGCCCTGCACAGGCCTAGAGTGCCACAGGACTCTGGTACAGCCAGTGAGAACCATACCCTGAGTGCCAAGGCAGTGCCCATGCACAGCCAGACCCAACTGCTCCCCCAGCAGTTCCCAGCCTTGGACTGAGAGCACCATACATTTAACCTTCTCCCTACTGCCTGGCTAACTGTACTTTAGCAGCTGATGGACATTGGAAAGAGCTCTGTGTGGAGCCTGGCTCACTGGCAAACCCCTGCCAGACGCTATTCAATGCCCTGCACCTCTGGTACCTGCTGATGACACTCCATTCACATAACTGTACCCCGGTCACGTTCTTCATCATTTCAGAGAAATTGGACCAGCAGTCATTCGCTATGTGTGCATAAATCTCACCTGGAAAGAAGAAAACTTAAGCACTGAACAAGATACAAATAGCAGATAGCAAGGATCTAGGAGCCCTGTGCTAGGCACAGGGCCTGCCTGTGGGAGGGAGGGGTAGTGGCTGCACCAACAGAAAGAATGGCAAAGCCAGAGTCTGTATGATCTCAGCAGCTTCCCATGGGACAGAGCCCAAGTACCCTTCTTGCTCTCCTTTACTCATGCCCCAACAGGCCCCCAGTGAGGCCTTCCCTGCACAGTCTAGCGC
The DNA here is from genome assembly GCF_001723895.1 of Crocodylus porosus. Taxonomy (NCBI): domain Eukaryota; kingdom Metazoa; phylum Chordata; order Crocodylia; family Crocodylidae; genus Crocodylus; species Crocodylus porosus. The sequence continues at coordinate 5,314,811 of NW_017728944.1, read as the reverse complement.
ACAGTGACCTTGGGGAACTCCCCTTCAGGACAGGGGCAGTCTAGCCCTCAGCTAGTGACAAAGCTTCAGCCTGACAGCATAGTAGTGGTTGTGTGTATCTGCTATATTGCTCTATCCAATGGGAAACTGAAGTCAAACTGAGCATCCTACCCCTCTATGGGGATAAGTTACAGCTGTTAAATTAAAATTACTGAAGTTTTGCTTCCTCTTCTCACAGGATACACCACTTTCAAGCCAGTTACCATGTATCAGCCTGGCACATAGCAATTTCCCTTCTCTGAAGTTAGTAGAATTATTTTGTCTGTCCAAGCCCGTAGGCACGTGACAGCACCCAACCCTGAAGCATTTGGGCTCTGCATTCATGGTCATACCCCTCAAGGGGCCCTCACAACTCTCAACACTGGCAGAGGGAAAGCACCAACATGGTCCCTAGTGCCTTCCAAATACAGATGCAGGCTGTGATCCAGAAGGCAGCAAACAAGGGCACAGGGCTAAACCAGGACAAAACATGCCCTGCAGAAATTACAGCACAGGCATTCTATGCAAGTCACCACAGCTGCCCACCTAGGCTGCAACCTGGTAGGGAGACAGTTTCAGAGGAAGAGGCTTCCTGCAGCACTGATCTGATCCCAGCACTGTGGGGGTCTACCCTGATGCTTCTGGCCCTGCTGCTAACCAACCCTAGCCATGCTCTACCCAGTACTTACGTATTAGGAAGTATGCTGCAGTCTCATTTACAGTCAGCTGAGGTGCTTGTGTGGCAGTCCCACCATGGCATACCTTGCTCCCAAGAGCCACTGGGGAGGATGAAAAATCAAAGAATGAAAAACAGGAGTGAAAGGGAGCTCAGCAGTGGTGTAGACCAGCCCCCTGCTCCAGGCAGGACCTGGACTCAAAAGGAGATATGTTGTAAGGACTTTCTTCATCCATCCCTGCAGTTCTGTCTCTCTGGGCACTGCCCCAAAACACCCCCTGGCCTGTGATGTTTGGGAGAAGCTGGGGGCAGCTGTAGGCATAGGGCTAGTGACATAGGTGGTATATTTCTTGGGCTTGGTCAACAGTAGTGTAGAGGTAAAGATTTGCAGAACCGGCCTCTGATACTTGGTACCCAGATGGTTCCGGGCAGCCTGATGGCTACAGGGAACCAAACGCTTGCTTGTTGCCGTCAGCTCAGTTGGCACTATGGTGCTCAGGACCCCTCCTGCCCTGGCCTCCCTGCTACACCCTTCTTTCTGCAACTCTTGGGTGCAGTAGAGGCTGTGTGCAAATGAAATGGCATGGTGTTGCATGCATGGTGAGTGCCGTGGCCATGGAAGGGCACATAGCACCTGCAGCAGTTGGGAGCACTGGGCAGGGTACCACCCTGCACCAATTCCACAGGGAGATGAACTGGGCATAAGACAGGTAGCTCTAAGACAAAGCATGGGAGCAGAAAGGGGAAGAGGAGAGGACAATCAAAGTGAAGCATGCAATTAGGGGAAGAGCTGGGTTGGGAGGTGTTGGGACCCAGTGGCTTCTGGATCCAGCTTGACAGTACTGGCAATTGGCAAGAGACTACTGTCTGTTTGCTGCATGCTTATTCTTAGCTGCAACCCAGCAGAAATTTGACAGACAGGTGACCCTGACCATGACCTGTCCCTGGTAAAGGAAAAGAAGAAGTCTGGAAGGATCCTGGTTGGATGACCAAAAGCTAATCAGGAAGTTGGCTAACTAAACTGAATAAATATAACTTGGGCAAAAGAGGAACAGTCAGAGCAAAATCTTACCGCCACCTAAGAACAAAAAGATTACCTCAGAATAAAAAAAATTCCAGTTAAAGGTAACCACATATGGCAAGCAGATATTGGCTCGTTAATATGCATTGTAGGGAAGAGTTCATCCTAATATATTAATAGTAATGCAGCAGTGATAAGGTATATAAATACAACCCAGCTTTTCCCCTAATCACATGCTTCACTGTCTCCCTAGGGTAGTGGCTGGACCTGTTCCTCCTACAATGCCATGTCTAAACCTCCCTTGAGATTTCAGAGAGGGAAGAAACTGGTCTTCATGACCTGGACTGCTATTGGTTGGCAGCACCCACTATGATTGTGCAGAGCAGATGAGGTTACCTTGCCCGTCTGGCTGGAGAGTGGACCTGGGTTAGGGCAGCTGTCTTCTTGACCTTTCCTTCCTCATGGGGAGCTGGTCTATGACACAGCAGAGCTGGGGGGCAGTGGGTTGGGCGCTGTTTGTGGTACACTGCCCAGTGGGGGCTGCTCTATGGCATGCCAAGACTGACAGTCCAGTCCCTGAAATTGCAAGGCTGGGCAGACTGGCTAGTGCCATTCCAGAGAGGGCAGGATTGGCTCACTGCTTGGCAGTGCTGGGTGATCCAATCTGTGGCATGCTGAGGCTTGGGACTGGTCTGTGGTATGCCAGGGCTAAGGGACATCTGGCTACTTGCTGTTTCTCTACCTACTTCTGCATTTGTGGGATCTCACAGGCAGCAGTGCTTCCTCTTCCCACCACAGTTTTGCTGTGGGAGCAAATCTGAGGCTCAGTGACAGGCTGCATGCCCCTGGGGAGGGGGAAGTGGGAGGGCAGGCACACTGGTGGAAGACAGGGGTGCCCCACAGTCAAAGTATCACCAGCACCTTTCTGTCCAGGCCCCAGGCAGGTCATCATGCCATTGATTCAGACAGAGGCTTGCAGGTCTGGGGCCTTTCAGTGCGTGTTTTGCCATCCCAAATGTCCCTAAGTCATGATGATAATAAACAGGGGAAAAGGATGGGAAGCAGGAAGAGGTACCCAAAGCCAAGCAGCAGCATTTGCATACCTTCTGTGGTGCAGGCTCAGCATGCTGTTACAGATGCTCACATAGACCTCTCACAAGCTGCTCCCCAGCACAGACACACACCAACCCCATGGCCAGGACTCCCACCAGGCACGTGTGCTAAACGTGCTTCCCACTGCTCACAAGCACCTTGCCAGCCTAGCCTCCTGCCAGATTCCCATCCCCTTTATGCAGGGGGGGACCGAGGCATAGAGGCACAGGTCATCAGAGCCAGAGCCGGGGCTGAAGCCCAGGAGCCCTGTCTCAGAAAGGTAAAAAGGACTCCCTGGAGCCTTCTCCTCTCTGTGGGTTAGTGATTCATTTTTTAGATTTGTGTGCTGCTGTCCCCAGAAGAGGCTCAGGAACAGTCCCACTTTTCACTGGGGCTGCTGTCCCTGCCCTTTTCCCTGCTCCCCTGTACAGAGGGGTCACTGAACCTGGTCAGCAGCATGTACTGCCCTGCCATGCAGAGCTCCCCCAGCTGGAGGCTATCACACAGAAGGAGAGAATATTTGATCTAGAGTCAGTAAAGAGGGCACATTGCTGGAAGGGGAGAAGCCATGCTTGCTCCTGCAAAGCTGCATTTGGGGCTCCCCTGCCTTGCAGTCCCACCCAAAGAGAGGTGAATATAGCCAGGCTCCAGCAGGGGTCACAGCTCAGAGAGGCTGCAGCCAAGTCTAACATGTCATAGAGCCCAAATCTGTGAACCCTTCCACCCCTTAAAGGCCCCTGGCAGGGAGAAGAGCCAGCCCCAGGCAGCCCCGCACCAGGCTGAGCTCAGCTAGAATTGCACTTACCCCAGAGCAGCAGTAGGAGCCCCCGGGAAAGGCAGCCAGAGCCTGTCTCTTTGCATAGTGCCATCCTACAAAGTCTGCCTGCTAATGACCAGGACAAGTATTTCAATGGAAATAACAGGAAGCAACTCCTTTCCTCTGACAGGGGTGGTATCTACTACAGGAGACGTGTGAAAACTGAGATTACTCAGTGCTGCTTTAAAACAGATCTCCCAGTGGGACTCCTGTCAGAACAGAGCAACCGCTGGGCCCCCATGCTGCTAGGTGTGTGCTTGGCGCCTGTGGGCACCGATCCTCACCACCCAGAGCTGCCCCAGCCTTGGGGTATCTCCGTCACTTTACCCACACATCTGGCCAGTGGCAGGGAGAACTCTGCTCCCTTTACAACACATAAAACTTTTACAAGGCCCATTATTTGTTTGTGTATTTCACTTTAATCCTGTCTGGGCTGGGTTGTGAAATCACCAGTCTCCTGCAAGGAGAGCAGGCAGCCCGGGGGAATGGATGGGGAAAGTGTAATATCTCAGTCGGGCACTGATATTCATGAGCTATGCAGTTTGTGAGCTTGGAGGCAGGTTCAGGGGGCTTCAGAGCCAACCACCCTATGTCTGCTGCTACTACCTCAAAGCCATCTCTCAGCATTTACCTCTGAACGCAGCCTGAACACCACTGCTCAGGGGGTAATCTTTCCACACTCTCCAGCCCCCCGGAAAGCAATGAGGAAGACAGCACTTGTTGCCCACCCCCAGGAGTGCCAGGAAGCCTCACACCAACACAGGAAAACCCTGAGGGAATTCGTGTTTACCAAAGTGGGGGAGCCCAGCAGCTGCTCAAGGCAGGAAAGAAGAGCAAGCACCCACCCCATTGCTCTGCTGAGTGCCTCCACTCCTGATTCCTGGTCCCTGCTAACCCAGCCTTGGGCTCCCCAACCTCACAGCTCTGCTGGTGCCCCTCACTCCTGACCCCAGCCCCTGTTAGCCCAGCCCTGGGCTACCACAAACAGAAATGAATGGCTAGTCCGAATGACACTGCACAGTGCATTCGTTCTGTGATGTGCTCACAGGGGGAAACATGCTGAGACCAAACACACTCATTTCACTTCTGGCTTGAGGCAGAATTTGAGCCTAATGTTTCCTGTTTAGCAGGCAGTTTGTTGAGCTCACAAACCATGTGTAAACTGTGGGGCAAAAAGACTGCAGCTCAGAGGAACCCTCCCTGAACTGGAAAGATAATATCACTCTGTGCTTTGTGCTTTCCCTGCAAATGTCCTCGCCTAATAGGCCAATTGTCTCTGGGCTGCGCAATAGTAGCTTGTTCCAGGACACTGCAAGATCTTCCATGGGAGAGCGGCTGCATCTGGAACACATAATGACCCGCACATGAAGCTCCTGGGGTGTGCTCAGGGGTTAGAGCCCCTCGATCCCATTCTTTGTTGTCTGCACACTTGGAGCCGAGCCTCGAGTTCTGCAGATGGTGTTTCCTTGCCAAGGCAACACCCACTGATGTCATCTGGAGTACTGCTGCTTGAACAGGGCCATGCTTGTCACTCATGTGTGACGCTCCCAGCCAGGACTGGCTGTGGAGGAGTCCCTAGTGCACAGATCCAGGCTGAAGCAGTTCCACAAGCCCGACTGCCTCACTCTGCCAGGCAAACACCATGTTCTTTCCTGATCCCTGAGGAGGAACTCTAGTGGGGCAAGGTGACCAGTGAGTGGCAGACTGATGACAACGCGCTCCCAAAGAGCCAGGATCCTGAGAGGGGAGCCAGGGGTGACAGTCATGCCTGTCAGTGCTACCTGACTGATAGGGGCCAGGCTGTGCCTCCAGGCTTGCAGGGGGTCTTCTTTCTCCATCCAGGCTGGGGCCTCTCTGGGCAGGGAGAACCCACACCAGAGTGAACAATAAACACTTCTCCTGGTGCTCAGCCTCCAGCCCCTCCCAGCAGGACCTGGAGAAGTCAGCACAGAACCACAGAGCAAGTCCCAGGGTCCTGCTGCAGAGTGAGAAGGGTCTTATAATGAGTCAATGGCAGAGCTTTGAACAGATCCCGGGAGCCCTGACCTCCAGCCTCCTGCACTGCAACCTCATCTCCCCCTACACTTTCAGGGCTAGGACCCCAGAGTCCTGACTAACCCTTTGCTAGACAGCCTTTGGGCCCCATTCCCCTCCCACCTACATCTAGCAGTAGGGCCCAGGAGACCTGACCCCCAGTCCAGTCCCACCCCTATTATTTTAAACTTGATCCTGGTGTCTTCCTGATCCCTCCTGTATTCAGCCGACTCCTGATACACATTAGATCTGGGGGCCTTACACAGTGATGGGTGAGCAGGCATTTGTGACCTGTCTGTTGCTGTGGACCACTGCTCCCCCCTAGCATGCCCCTCCACAGTACCCCAGCTGCCTGCTGCTGTCTCTGTCATGAACCCCACCTCCACCACCTGCACCGTATGTTGCTGGTGCCCACTATCCACTAGCAACAGCAGGGAGGAGCAACAATAAACAGTGCCTGCTGTAGGGAGCAAGAAAGACAGCAGGAGGGAGGATTAAGTGGGGTGCTACATATAGCATCTTGCTGAGGCTTCTGGGATGCAAACAACACTCTTGATTATGTACTTAAAGAACTATTGACATGAGAAAAGTAACAGTCTCCCTACTGCCCTTGCAAGGTCTGGGGTCTGCCCTTATTGTGGTCCTGCCACACCAGGAAGTTCCTGCTGGTCCCACCCAGATTATCTCTGAAAATGCCATGCTACTTGGATCCTTTCTGTTTCCAAGATGACTTTGTTATGTTGAGGAGGCACAGCGCAGAGTGGAGAAGGAGGACATGTTGGGCCAAGCTGAGCTGTGTACTGTCAGTCCCCTGTGCCGCCATGGGCCCAACTGGACCATCACAGGCTACATCTAGACCCTTTGTGGGCTGGGCTGGCCAGTGGGCCCTAGGTTGCTGATGCCTGTACTAGACCCTATTCCTGGGGTGGGCAAAATGTGGCCCATGGACCGGATCCAGCCCATAGAGCAATTTTGTCTGGCCCACAGTGGGTTCCTCAGCCCTGCCTGGCCCAGGCATGGGAGCAGTCCAGGTTGTGGCATGTTTTGGGGGGTTTTTTTCTGTTTTTTTGCACCGGTCCTGGAAGCACTTCGATACCAGGTCAATGCATGGAATGGATGGAGCAAGCTCTGGTTCCACCACCCAACACCAAAAAGAATCTGCTCAATATAGACCTCCGATGGAGGACATATCAGAGACGATCACCTGCCCTGGGGAGCCTGCCGACATGGTCACGGTGCTTCCTCTGCCAGCATGTGCCTAGTTGCAATGCAGGGCTGGGGCGGTGCAGCTGCTGGATTCAGCCCTGCTGCCCAGGCACCCCAGCCCATCCACCGACGAGGGCAGGGTGCTTAGCCAGGCAGCTGGGATGGGGCTGCAGGCTGGTGGGGAGTGGTGTTTGGGAGTGGGATAGGCTGAGGAGACCCTGGGATCTTGGGGCAGTGACAGCATGGGGACCAGGATGGGGCAGAGCTACAATCTGTTCTCTGCCCGTGGAATCCACTCTCATCACAGGGGCATGTGGGCAGCAGATCATGGCTCTGCCCTGCCCCATGATCCCAGCCTTGCTTGCCCCTCCCACTCCTGAACACTGCTCCCAGCTCGCCTGTGGGTTTTGGTGAAGTTGCTGCACAAGGATGGGGATGCTAACCTGGCCCGTAAAACTGCAACAAACTCCCTATGCGGTCCATGGGCCCAAGCAAGTACCCGCTATTCCCTGCTAGACCCAACACTCTACGCTGTAGCAGGCCTGTGTTCACAGCCCTCTGCTCGAAGCACTGGACACTCATTTGTCCTTAAGGCTGTTATACATAATGTCCTTTGTCTTCTAAGCCTGGAGAAGGGTGCAAGGAGCACAGAGGGGTGAGGCTGGGCCCCGTTATGGTTCTGGCTCAGACCTCCTGGTTTTGTGGAGAGTGAGAGCAACTGCGAGGGGGGTCAGACAAATTGACAGAGTGGCCAGAGCGTGGATGGGCCTGATGGGAGGCTCAAGGGGCCCAGAGCTTTCAGCTGCTGTGCAGTTGGGAAAATATTCCATATGAATCCGCAGGAAGAAGGAATCAAGAGTAGGGCTGGGCCATGGGCAAGCCAGGGCCTCAGCCAGCAGCTCCGTGCAGTTGGCAAGATTGCTGTAGGCGCTGAGGAAGGAGAGGAGAGGATGTGAGTCTGTGTGTGGCTCAGAGCAGCTTGAATAGTTGGAGTTGGGTCCCTCTGGTAGCCATTCAAGGGGCCATGAGAAACTCAGAGCCCAACATGTGATAGTGACAGAAACCAGCCTCTGTCCTGTCACTGTGTGCTGTACTTCCCCCAGGTGCTCTGTGCTGCACACACTAGACAGTGCTGCATCCAGAATGCTGCACACTGTATACATCAGATGGGGATGCACACAGCACACTATCCAACCAAATGGCATGTGCCATACAGCACCGCATGCACCAGGAAGCATGTGCCACATGCTTACTATGCAGCACCCTGCACACTGAATGCACCGGATGGCAGTGCATGCATCACCTGTCACAGAGCACTGTGCACAGCATGCTTCACATACCAGGCAGCATGGACCATGCAGCGCTGTGCACACTATGTCTCACTGTATGCACCAGAGAGCATACACCATGCAACATGCTATACTGTCCAGCTTCTTACTGGCCAGGGGTTTCACACTACAGGGTCTCCACCAGAAGAGGCTAAAGCCCACCCTCACTTTCCTGACTGCAGGCTCCCCCACTGCACCAAGCTGTGAGCTCTGCATCACTGTGGGCTGTGCTGCACTGCCATCCCACCTCCTGGGGTAGGAGCAGGAGAGAGGGAGTGGGAGCCCAGAGGCTGAAGATTAACCCCTGAAAAGTTGCTTGTGGCCTACAAGCCACCAGTTGGACAGCCCCATGCTTTACTGTGCCCAGCATGCTCCACATAGCATGCAACATTGCATCTTGAGTCCAACCATATTGCAAGGGAAGCCATTTTGGCTCAGGACATAAGGCATCCCTGCCTTTTGCACCTTTCTCCCTCAGATCTTTCCACTGAACCCTCAGGATGTGATACTCGGGAACTCTCCTGGCCATGTGGTTGTATTTAGCTCCCACTCCCCAGAAGACCTCATGTGGGCTCCATGAGGATGCTGCCCTAACCCCAAGTTCAAACCTGCTTATCTGGTCCCACTGGCACTGGCTCCCATCTGGCATGGCCATCACTGAGGCATGGAATGTGGTCCAACAATATAGCGAAATCCAGTCCTGGTAGGTGCTCCTGCAGCGCGCCAGACCATCCAGCTCAGCAAAGGGGCCTATGGGAAAGGCTCAACTATTAGCTGCCTGGGGCAGATGTAGGGGCCCTTTTACCTGGGGTGGGCAGAGATCCTGGTACCACCAGCTGTCCTTGGCTATTCCTCTATGCCCCCAGCTCCTTCCACAACCTGTGAGCATGTTGTCGAGGAAGAAAGTACCTGGACCAGGAAGGGGGTTTTGTCCCTTGGCACATGGCTGGCCCATGGTGGGGAAACCTCAGTCCCTGTTGGATGGTGCTGTGCTGTGACCCTGAGGCTAGGGGATTACAGGACCAGGGCATGGGCTGTTAGTGAGGAGGCTGCCTGCCATCCTTCTACAGCTGGGCATTGCCTGGGGACTCTGCACACTGGCACTGGGTGCATTAACAATTTCCAACCCTCCATCAAACTAACTCTGGAATAGTCCATGTAGCAAATTAATTTCCTAGAAACTACAGTGAAGGCTTGCAATGGCCACATTGTTACCACATTGTATTGAAAACCAAGGGACCACCACAGCAACCTTCACCCCACCAGCTGTCACCCTAAGCATATCACTAGTCCATCATCTACAACCAGGCTTTATGTTACAACCAGATCTGCTTTGATCCCACTGGCCAGGGCGAACATCTTAAGGAACTGGAGCAAGGATTCCTACAGTTGTAATACAATCCCCAATCTGTAGCCACTCAAACCAGCAAAGCCAGATCCAGATCTTGCTCCAACCCACTACAATACCAACCCCAGGACAAAAATAACAATGTCTCTGGTTGTCACCTACAGCCCACAGCTTGAACACCTGCAACACATCATTATGCCCTCCAACCCCTCCTGGAAAAAGATGAACATCTTGAAGAAGCCATGGGAGATAAACCTGTCCTGGCTTACAGATGGCTCCCCAACCTCAAACTGTTTCTCAAGTAACAAATTAATTCCCATCCTCACAAAGGCACCAAGCCTTGCAATGGACACAAATGTCTCCTGGGCCCCCACATAAATACAGACTATATAATCACTGGACTGAATAACAAGAAATACAACATCTGAGGTTAATTCACCTGCAACTCTATCAATGTCATATATGCTATCACCTGCTTACAGTGTCCCTCTGGTGTCTACTTTGGAAAGGTGGGGTGATCCCTGTGTATAAGAATGAATGAACAATATTCTGACATCAGCTGCAGAAAGACAAAAAGGCCTCTGGCCGACCACTTTAAGCTCCCCAGACATTCCAATGCTGACCCCAGGCTTGTTGTTCTCCAGCAGCAAAATTTTAAAAGCCAATCTGAAAGGGGAAATTGCAGGACTAGATCATGTTAAGTATGGTTTAAACAGGGACTACAGAATCTCATCCCATTACCTGGATTAGTTTTTGACCCCTTTGTTCCTATGATGGGTTCATTTCTTATTTACTTCTCCCAGCACTGTCCCCCTTCCCTCTTCCTCTCCCTCCTCCCTTCTCACCTTTTGTATTCAAATCACTGACTCTACTTTATATGCTGCTCTATGCTGGTCCTTTCACAGCAGCTGATGAAGGAGTGAGCTTGAGTTCATGAATGCTTATGACAGCTTATCTTATTTAGTTAGTCTATAAGGTGCATATCTACCTTGCCTTCTGTTTGGCTCCAGACTAACATGGCTAACTACCACTCACCATGTTGCTGAAGTGGTGGTGGGGGGGAAGTGGGGGTTGGGGGGGACAAAGGAATTAACTGGGTCTGCTAGTATGGAGCAGGAGGCACTGTGAAGGTAGATTTACTCACTGTCCTCATCCAGATAGATGTAGTGACCTGAAACAGTAAAGGGCAAAGTTAATGTTGGCAAGGAGCTGCCAGTAGGGATGGCCCTGTCTGCTCCCATCCCAACCTCCAAACACTATCTCTGAGGTATGGGTGGGGAAGTGGCTCCCTCCAAAGTCAGGCTGCCTTACCCACTGGCCCATGACCTTGGAGAAGAGATGCTGGGTAGAGTTTTGGGGGGATCCCACTACTGCTGGGATGGAGAACCCCAAGCACAAGTGAAAGCAGGGCCAACAGCACCTACAGCCACAGGAGGAACAGGTAAGGGTGCAAGTAAGAGAGGAGGGGCACCAAACTCAGAGCCAGGCCTGGTCTCAGGACTTGCATGCTAGGTGGCAAATGCAGGGGCTTCTTACTTTCATCCTCAAGGTCTCCATATGTTAGTTCGCTGAGCCCTGCAACAGGAAGACACAAGAGTTTTCAGCCTGGGGCCAGGCTTGGGCTGCAGGTGGTGAAGAACACAAGGGAAAGAGCCTGGCTAGATGTAATCACCCCTCCCTGCCCCTACACATACACTGGGAATCCTGTATCCCTAAGAACCCAGTTGAGGCATTTGCTGGGGTCCTTTCCTGGTTTGGTTTTGGAAGGAGAAACCAGAGAAGACAGGCAGGGTCTCCTCTTGGGCTCCTGCCCCTAATGAGATCCCTGGGAAACACAGCACAGGAGCTTGGTACCATGTATCTCCTCCAACAGAGCTATGACAAAGGCTTCCTCCTGCTTTGGTCCCCTTAGGAGCCAGCACCAAGCAAGGTACTATCCTGTGCTAGCACCACCATGATTTTCTTTTGCCCTGCTCTGCTGTCCCCTCTACCCAGCACTGTGCCTGCAAGTTACTTATTGAGAAGGGCCAATTCAGTGCTGTGTAGACCCTGGCTGGGAAGGGAAGGCACTGAGTTTTCTTTTCAGGGTCTTGCACTGCCAGTAAATCACCTAGGGGCATATTCACAGTGTTGTTGCCAAGTAGCTCCTGTGGACCCTGAGCAACCAGGTTTGGGTCACTTCTGGGGCAGGTGCAGGAGGGTTAGAAGAACAGAGCCTATGAAAACTCTCAGCCACATGCAGAGCAGGCTTCAGAAGTATCTAAACAAATGGTGGGAGGACAGGGTGCTGGGCACAACACACAATGGGGGAGTGTAAGCAGGACAGATAGCACAGGCACACCCCACCCCACACAAGCAGCTAACAGGTGACAGAACAGGAGTCCTCAACAGCCGTTTGCGCTCAGCCCTAACTCAGCCTCCCAGTGCATGGTACCCAGGAATGTTAGCCTGAAGATGGGCCCATACCCCCTGTAGCCCTCTTCCACAGCCTGAGGTCAATGCCAACATGCACAGCATTGCTGGTGGCTGCAATGATGGTGTCACCAAGTATAATCAGGCAGACTCTGAGGGATCCTGACTGCTGTGCTTCCATTAACTCCCCCAAGGAGAAGGCAGCAGAGGAAGGGCATCCCAGGAACCATGGAGGCTCTAGCAGGACTGAGCCATGGAGCAGATCCCCTCCATAACCCAAACTGTCCCGGCACTTGTCACATGGGTAACTTCTGCTGAGGCTGCTTGTCCTAGGGTCCCTCTGCTGACATGCTTTATCCCAGGTGGACAGGAGCTTTCTTTGCCTTGGCTAAAGGAGCCTTCTCTTTTCTGATCAAACCAACCCCTTCTCCGCTGAAAGCAGCTAGAGTCCCTCACACAACACCCAGACAATAAGGCAGAAGCACCTAAGCCACACTGAGGGAGGGAGTGGATATAAATCTGCTGAATGCATGACTGCTCTCAAGGGTCAGACTACATTTTGAAGGGCCACTGCTGGGTAGCTGAAGACAGAATCTAGCTGAGCTCAGAACCCAATGCACCCATGAGTCAGAGCTAGGGACTATGGGCAGCATGGAAAAGCTGGGCCCACACACTAACTTTCCTAGACAAAGGTTGAAAAGAAAGTAGAAATCAAGGTAGGAGGAGTTGATCTTACCCCACTGGAGAAGAGAGAGTAGGAGAAAGCAACAGAGTTGCCTGCATGCCTGGAAGGTCATTCTCTCAGGGACGGTACAAAGGCAAAGAGAGGGTTCAATAAGAGATGCTGCTTAGACAGGAACTTCTGGCTGGGCCCTTTCCAAGGTATAACTGGTTGCTTATCATCCCATCAACACACCTGCTGACGGATGACTGCAATGCAGCCAATGGCAAGGAAGGACACAGAGAAAACATCTGCTTCCTAAGTGGTTGGATTTCCCAGTGTCAGCAGGGGAAACCCTAAAGGCCTCACAAGAGAGGATATACAAGAGCTCAAGGTCAAGAAGAATTTAAGAGTGATTCTTTGCCCAGGAAAGACAGTGTGGGCCCATGGGGAGTGAAGCAGCGAGTGCCTCAGGGTCCCAGTGTACTCTGGCTGCACCCCCAGATGGCCCTAGCACAACCTGTCCTAACCACACCACCAGCATACCTCCTACCCAAGGGCTGTGAACTGGGACAGCACAACCCTTCAAGTCAGCTCCTCACTGGCAGAAAGCTTGTGTGATGGGGGTTCCTGAAGAACCATTTCCACCTACGTTTAGGCCTTTTCTACATTGGCAAAGCAACATAGAAGTGTCTGAGTGCTGGTGAGCATCAGATTCCAGGTCATTTTAATCTGCCATGCCAACCTCATCAACACCCACAACTTGACCTTTTTCCATGGGTGTATTTAACGGCACAGTGGTGAGGGCTGCTGAGAAGCCTCACAACCCAGGGCCAGGCTTTGGGGGAAAAGATGTAACAGTAACTCAGGAGTGTACATGCCCTGGGATCTGGGAAAAGTGAGAGCTCACAAAGCCAGAGATCACAAATCCTTTGACAAGCAGCAGCCCCCAGTGTCTTACATCTCCTGAAACTGATGATAGGCCAAGCACTACACATCACTGAGCTGAGTGGGGCCAGTGCAGTGCTGGCTCTGGAAACACCAGGGCAGAAGTCCATCAGCATCAGCACCTGGGAGCAAAGAGAAGAAACTGGGCAGCACGAATGATGTAGCATAAAGAGGCCAGGACCACAGAACTGGGAAATGAAAAGTCAGTCTAGGGATCACAGTGTTCCCCTGGGGAGAGAACCAAGAGGCCTCCTTGCAGGGTCAGACCTTTGGTGAGTGTGAGTCAGCTGTGAGACAGGCCTGGCCTTCAGTCCAATCCAGCAAAGGCACATGAGACATGTTGGCACCTGGAAAACACCTGCAGGGCGGTCTGAAGTAGGGAAGGAAAAATATATATTATGCGTCAAGGATGGCTCCTAATAGGAGAGCTGGGGAAGACAGAAGGTGACCATGGAGCCAGCATTGCTATAGGAAGAGGGCAATGGCTGCTTTGGCATGGACTGTCAGGGCTCAGCAGCAGGTTAATGGAGTCATACAATCATAGAAAATTAGGGCTGGAAGGGATCTCAGGATGTTATCTACTCCAGCCTCCTGCTCAAAGCAGAACCATCCCCAATTATATCATCTCAGCTAAGGCTTTGTCTACTCGGGTATTAAAAACCTCCAAGGATGGAGATTCCACCACCTCTCTGAGTAACCTGTTCCAGTGCTTTACTACACTTCTAGTGAGAGTTTCCCCAATATCTAACCTCAACTTCCCTTGCTGCATCTTGAGGTCATTGCTCCTTGCTCTGTTATCTGCCACCACAGAGAACAGTTAGTTCCATCTGCTTTGGAACCACCCTTCAGGTAGTTGAAGGCTGCTATTAAATCTCCCCTCACTTTTCTCTTCTCCAAACTAATAAGCCCAGTTCCCTCAGCTTTTTCTCATAAGTCAGGTGCCCCAACTCCCTATTTTTGATGCCCTTGGCTGGAGTCAGTACAACATGGTCATAGAATCACAGAATCATAGATTCATAAATGTTAGGGTCAGAAGGGACCTCAGTAGGTCATTGAGCCCAACTCCCTGGCCCAGGCAGGAAAGAGCGCTGGGGTCATATGACCCCAGCTAGGTGCTTGTCCATAGAAGACTCAGGATGCCAAGGCCCTCTGGGGGTCATCTAGTCCAGCCCTTGCTCAGAGCATGTTCCTCCGCGACTAAACCAGCCCAGCCAAGTGTCCGTCTAACTTGCTTTGAAAACTTCTAGGGATGGTGATTCCACAACTCTCTAGGTAGCCTGTTCCAGTGCTTGACCACGGGAAGTTTGTTCCTTGCTTCCAACCTAAATTTCCCTTGCTGCAGAGGCCATTGATCCTTGACCTGTCCCTCATAGCCACAGAGAAAAGTCTATGTCCACCTTTTTTAGAGTCACCCTTTGGGTATTTGAACATCAATCCAATCCCACCGCAGTCTTCTGTTTTGGTCACCAGAGCAGGAGCAATGGACCATGATGCAGCAGCTTATCTGGCTCTGCAAGTGAACCAAAATGTGACACTGGGGGAGGCATGGCCACCCTTTGAGACGGTATCCCCTGTAAGAACAACTGTGTGCTGCACAGCACAAAGGTGGATTTTGCTATAGAACAACTGCTGATATCTGGGGGGAAGGCCTGTCACATTATCCATTGTTAAAGTTGAAGAACAGAGTAATTCCCACAAGACCCTTCCTGGGATTACTTGGCTTGCCCTGGGGCTGCTGATTAACCCTGCACTAGGGATTCTCTATGTGGCAGGACACTGCAGGTGCCTAAGGCCCTGGAGCTGGCAGCCACCAGGTGCCTAATGAGGGCATCCATTTTGGATTCAGGGCTGCCCATATAAGCAGGGCAGTGGCTGTTGGAGGCCAGCTGACAATGTTGACTGGTCAGAAGGCTGCTGAGTTTCATCTGGAGGTAAGGGAGGAGCTGTAGGGGATGATGGTCAGGAGGCTTCTGGTTCTGGGTATGACCTGAAACTACACCCTGCCAGGAGTGGGTAGCCTGGTGGGGCTCTCAGTGGTGTGGGAGCCCTCAGGAAATGCCAGGCCAGTGATCACCCTGGTGAAAGGTGAGTTGGGGTGCTTTAACCCCTAGCCCTCACCTTTGGGTGGGTTGTGTTCCATTGGAGGTAGTTGTGGGGATGCTGGCCCTGAGGAGGAGAGTAGGGAGCCAGGTATGTCTGAGGTCATCTGAGCCCTGTGGGTGTGAGACCCTGAGGGGGAGAGTTGGGGTCAGGCATGGCTGTGGCCACCTGAGCCCACCTGAGGAGGGAAGTCTTGAGACCCTGAGTAAAGGGGGTGTTATGAGCAATGAGGAGCTGAGGGGGGAAGCTGTGAAGAGGAGCTCCAGTGTGAGGGTGATGTGGAGCCCCAAGTAGGGGACCAGGCCCAGGTAGTCTCTGGATGCCTGAGGTGAAGATCTGAGCTAAGGGCTGAGTAGATAGTTGGGCTCCACTGCAGAGTGGGAGAGGTGAGTCCTGACCCTGATAAGCCCTCCAATGTTGGGAGGCAGAGTGTGGGTTGAAAATAACATGGGTAGTAGCACCATGACCTGCTGCCTAGGTGGGGAGTGAGTCCCCTGTGAGACCCTGAGGCACCAGTCATGATGTGATGTACCCCAGCTCCCCCTGTCCATGAAAGAGGACCCAGAGAGGGGGACTCTGGGGAAAGAACAAGGGTCATACATTGAGACCGGTCAAAGTTTCCCCTGACTGGCCCAGGTCGGGGCCAGGACCAGGAGGGTCAGAAGGGCTAGGGGGCCCACCAAAAGGGATTCCCAAGAGCCAGGGGCCTGGTGTCCCAACTGGCCTGGGGGTGGACTGGGGCTAGAGGAGCTGAAGGTCCCAGTGAGGGGACTGTACCCAAAGGGGAACTGGTTGCAAGGAGATATGTAGCCTGGTATGATGACAGCAGAGTCTGCCTGAAGGGAGGAACCTGGGTGGGATCCTGCAGTACGATTCTGTGGCCCAGTGTGGGACTGGCACATATGAGAACACCATGTTATCTGCAAGGCTTGGGCTGCGGTATAGGGGAGGAATGGAGCAGCAGATAGCACCCCCTGGCATTGGGGCAGAGAATAAGCAGCCTCCCACTTAACTTGCATCTTTATTAATCAATCAAGATCAAGGCAGGTGGTTAGCCCAAGAACAGGTGGGCGGGCCATGCGGAGATGGGCCCCGAGCAGGCCCCCTTTTGCACTCTGCAAAGCCTGTTTGCTGTGACAGATCAGCTCTGACAGATAAGAGCCTTTCCTGGGCAGGAACTACAGTCCCCCATCAGAGCACCACGTGCGTATACAATGCTTCCTGCTTTGGCGCCATGCCCTGGGATAAAGGGAAACAGTGGGGCTTTTCCTGCAAACCCTGGGTAATCCCAGTTTCTGGGTCAGTTTGCATGAAAGGGACATGGCCAGGAGGTACAGACCACTTTGTGCAAGGCAAAGAGAGGCAGCGCTAGAAAACAAGAGGACTTTCACTCTGGGCTGGTGTCCCACACTGCATGGGGGTTCTAATAATGGGTGAATCAGGCCATTATAGGCCTTTGGCTCCTCTCTGGAGGGCCTGCCCCTAGAAAACACAAAGATCTAAATGACTTGCACCTCACATGCAGACTCCATCCTGACTTGCCAGGTGCCCTCTCTCACCTGCCCTTGGAGGTTGCACAAGATGGGTATTTTTCAAGAATTCCTCCACTCCCAAGTCTTATTTGGGCACTTAAGAATAATTCTACATATGGAAAGTCACTGAAATAGCTGTTCCAGAACAATAAAGCCAGAACAACTACATCAGTCAATTTCCAGAAGTGCATGAGCCCTGAGATACGGGCTGATGGGTGACATTGGCACTCCCTGCCTTCTGACATGTTTAATTGTAGCCCGTAGCAGCCCAGCGGTCTCCCTTCATAGATGCTACAGAATGGCCATTCACATGTCATTCCCAAAAAGGTCCCAACCACCTAAGGGATGATTCCATGGTCATGGGATTCTCTGACAGGTCTCTAGTGCCACTCCCATATTACTGCAGCCTATTGTAGCACCACATTTCTGGTGGCCTCAGCTCTGATTATTTTGGAATACAGAGGTAGCCTCTAATAGGGAGGCAGAGCCCCACCATAGCCCTTTCAGCAGCTGTGTTAGCTTCTTGCTCAGGAATGGCCACTGTTTAACCCTCACCCAGTTCTTATTTTTATTCTTGCTGCTAGAGCTGGGTCTGAGTTGTGTGGGGAACATTCTGGGAAGAGTAGATGTGCCAATGGATAACAAGTCACCAGGGCACTGCATAGGCTGGGCCCCCACAAAAAAGTAATAGCCAGGAGCTGGGTTTGCTTTGCAGGTGGGTATATGGGCATAACACGCTGTTCTTCTTCAAGCAGGCACCAGGCAAGGCTCTGCTATCTACTGGAATCTGTCTCCTGCCCTCCAGTGAAGTCAAGACAAAGTGAAGGTCAAGGGGAAAAACTGAGTGTCCATTACCACACGTAACAGTGGCAGCACAACCTTTGTCTTTCCAGTGGGAGCATGCACAATATGAACAGTGCAGACATGCCCTGAACTCACCCACATCAAACTGGTAATAGGAAAAATGTGACTTGGAAACTAACAAGGTAAAACAAAACCATAACCAGGGAGATCTGTGCTGGAGATACCAAAGCATAAATAATTCCCATTTCCTTAAAAGAGCAATGTGAGCTGGTATTAATCAGTTCTTGTGCTGCTGCAAGCACAGACCCTCGGCCAGCATGCTGGAGATCTAGCGCCAAAGCAAATGGAGTGTAGGGTTTCTGCAGTGGAAGACAGCGTTTTGCTATGTCGAGTGCAGGGAATGAGGTCTTCTAGGGTGAAATGGGCCTGTCTGCATCTCAGCACCATCTGCTCAACATACCCAGAAGAAATGTTTCACTGGGAGATCTGTTCAAAGAGAAATAAAGCAAAATTCAAGCTGGTCAGTGCCTCTCCCCTGCCATGACCAGGTCCAGCAGTGATTTTATGCCATCCACAGTTGAGTGACTGACCCTTCCCCCTCCCTTCCCCTTACAGTATATGATTCTTTCAGTTCCAGGATTGGGGTAAGCAGCACTAGGCCTGGTTTCCTTTCTCAGCACCTCACCTCACCCCTGTGTGAGGACAGTTCAAGGCCTGTATCTACCCCCAACTCTTCAGCCCAGCACAAGGGCAGCATTGGTTCTGAACCTCTTCCTGCACCCCTCACTTCTGCACAGGGGACCTAAAGCTTCCCCCTTCCAAAACCTAAATCTGGGACATGTCACCATATGGGAATCCATCAGGGCAGCTGAATACTGATTATCTGTTACTTTTCTTACAAGTATTTTGACAAAAAAGGTCACCACATTTTCACAAACATCATGGAAGACTGAAATCCTAACACTGCCATTCAATGGAAAGAATCCTTCCAAACAAAGACAGAAGGAGCACTAGAAACACTGGAAGGTAAGCATAAACATATCTACAGGCCAAAACTGAGCTACCACCGCACCAACCAAATGCAACCAGGATGCAAAATTTGGGCTGTTCAGTGGCTGATAAATACCCCAGTGGGAGAGGTATTTATCAGAGTGGGTATGTGATGAAGGTATTCTTGTTTGGCAGAAACTGGTCATGAAAGTCTGTGCATGAAGATTCAAAATACACTTTGGCAGCTACTCTGCTGTAAGTAGAAATGTATTTTCTCTTCTGCTCTAACCTGTTGGAAGAAACAAGACTCTCCACTTGTTCATTGGTTCTAGGTAGAGCTCAAACAAATTCAAGGTAAATGATTTGCTGTGAGTTTTCCTTTGTTCTGAAGCACACAAATATCTCTCTCCAGCTATCTCAACAATTGTCTTGTTGTTGTTCCACTTAGAGACATTAGGAGGATTTAAGACTTGCCACAAGATACTTCATCAAATAAAGGTCCATCATCGAGGCTTCCCTGATGAAAACAGCCTGGTGGGGGTTCTGTCCATGATACTCAGCTGGGAACTTCAGTCCAGGCACCATTCAAAACTCCAGTGGCTTCCTCTGCTGTGGGTCTGTCTAGAGCTAGCCCAGTTTTTTTCAGGAAGGTTTCCCTTGGTGCCTCACACATATTGTGGAGAATATAGAAAGCAGCCATGAAAATGGGGATGTTCCTCAGCCTGAATTCAAGGCAGGCCTTGCCCAACCCTTTTAGTGGCTGCAGCCGGTTCCTCAAGAAGAGGGTCTCCCTGTACAGAGGATGAGCCTTGCAAACAGGGTTAACTATATACAGGATTTAGTTATATACAGTATCAATTACAAATAATCAAACAGGCTTAATTCATAAAGGCTATTAAAGAGAACATACACTACACACCCACAACACTGGTAATGACAGTCACAACATATAACCTTTCCTTTGAATACCCATAACCTAAAAGAAGGGTTTTAATCACAGATAGATATTAAGGCACCAACATTGAACCAACTGAGTTACAGACTTATAGGCTTGCCTCTACTTATGTACACATTCAATCAATAACTTTTATACACAAGGATGAATATAATGGCTTTCTGCACACTTAGCAGCCTAGGGCGACGCCTTGAGAGGAATAGCCGTTCCATTGCCCCTCTCACTGGTGCATGGCCAGGTCCTTCTTGGCTTGGGTCCCTCTGTGCTTGCTTCAGGCATCACATGCTGCCAGCCATCACTTCCTCCTGGTGTCTCTGCAATACTCTTCTCTCCCCTGATCTGTGTCCTCTGACAGTGGCCTTCATAGAGGACATTTTTGTTTTCTGCTACTCTGTCCTCTGTTGATACAAAACCAGGCACCTTTATGTCCTCTATTTTTTTTTGAAGAGAAAAAAAGAACATAAAGGCATCAGTTTTCGTATCAATAGAGGACAGAGGACAACTGGACTGTCCTCTATAATGGCTACCCTAGACACAGCAGGTCACAGGGTCTGGGCTTATGGCTCAGGTAGTCCCCCTGGCCAGTACACACACACAGTGCCAGGCAATCAGGAGAGGGCTTTGTCACCTCCTTGTCCCAGCTTTCTACAGAATGCCTCCCCCAGGTAGGTAGGGTCTAGCATCCCCTACACCCCACCTTTCCCCACTCCAAACCAAGTGGATGCTCTGGCTCCCTGCAGCCTGTGTCCCACCTCCTCCTACCCCACATGCAGATGAACTGGGCCTGTCTCCCTCTGGTCCCTCTTGGTCCGTGCAGGGCTTGTGGGCTCCTTCCACGCTAAGCTACTGCACAGCTCTCCTGTGTCCCAGGGGGGATTCCTGGGCTCAGACGTATCCCAGGGCCTGCAGCAACTCCCTCCGTGGCTCTGCAGGCTCCAGGGAAGAACCACGCAGACAGGTTCCCTCCTGCCTTCAGCATGCGGTGTCAACCCTTTTCTCTCTGTTCCCCAGGGAGTGGGGGAAACCTTGTTATCCAGGACCTCCCTATCCAATCCCCCATAGGGATTTCTTCTGAAGGCTGCCACAATGGCCCCTTTTCCTTTTTTTCTCTCCCAGAATGGGTCCCTCCAGGCAGGCTTCATATACCCATGCTATGATGACATCCTTGGGACAAACATCCCACTTTTTCAGCACATTGTCTCTAGAGGGGCAGTCTTCCCATGCTGCTGCCCAGCTGTGCTTCTCATGAGACACTCGCCCTTTAGGGAGTCACAACCTTCCTGGCTGTTACAGAACATTTCACTATCATCTGGCACATGGGTGACTGGTGCCTCCTGAGTCAGGGCGGGGCACTTGCCCCTCCAGTAGCCAGTCAGCAACTGGGGGCGTCCCCCCATGGCCAGTCACATGCACAGACCCAGAAGCAGCATTCCCTCTAAGCTGACTCTAAGGGAAGTGCCAGGGGTGCTTCTCCTGGCACCCCAGCTCCCCGGCCAGCACTCTCAGGGGGTCACCAGCACTCCTGCCTGCCCTCCCTGCTTGTTACCTAAGTGGGGAATGTTGGCTGTGAGGGGGTGTGCCAGCACCCTCAGGGGGTGCATGTGCACCCCCATGCACCCCTTACATGTTGCCACTGATCTGGCAGCTATTCAGGTGGTAATTGAAGAACTCCTTCCTGGGGTCCAGCTAGCCGGTGTATGGCTTTGCGAGCCATGGTAGCAGTGAGTAGGTCGGGTCACTGATGATCAATGTGGGAATGATCAGCCCACCCAAATGCATAGTAGGAGTGCTAGGGGAGAACTCCCTTTACTCCATCATCCCCAGGAAACCAGAGGTCCTGAATACACAGGCATGTGTATCTGGCCCAATCACCCAACATTGAAGTTAGTGAAATGCTCCCTGTGGTTCATGACTGCCTAGAGTGTAACTGAAAAGAACTGAGGTGTGGTGAGTGGGGCGCAGAACAGGTATGTGGGTCCCATCAATGTCCCTCGTGCAATTCAGGAAGCCCATTGGGTCAAATCCAGCAATGACTATGTGTGGGACCCTGAGCCGGATGGACCGAGGTGCCAGCTCCTCAAGTATGACATTGTATACTTTGTACTTGGCCATCACTGCTGTTGTCTACCCCATGCTGAACCGGTTGGTGATAGAATGAAAGTTGTTGGTGTGTGCCAACTTCTTGATTACGCGGCTCATGTTTTTTGATGAACATAGGGTGCTGAAGCTTAATGTCCTGGCACTGGAGCTGGGGGTGGGGGGGTGAGGGGCAGCTCAGTGTCCATGAATGTGCCACGGGACATCCTAAAGTTCTGTTGCAATGACTTCTTGTCCCAGGTTCTGAGCACTGCCCAGCAGCAATGAGGCGACATCCAGTACTGCGCCTGCAGCATCCCAGTTTTCACAATGTCATGTTGTGCCTGATGCTCATCATGGTCTTCTTAGCAGTGCCTCACCCGGGCCTGGAGCTCGCATCTCCAAAGAACAGAGTGCCTGGGAATTAGAGTGGCCAAAGCAAGGATTTACTCAGATCTGCCACTCATCCAGGATGCCCCTGGAGATCCAATGCCACTTAGAACAGTTGGTCAAAGAGAGACTGGAGATCCTGTGCCAGCCCAAGGATGGACTGGAATTCATGTCCTCACCTCAGTGAGAGTCAGCCAATCAATGCTTTTATCTGCACTCAACTGTTTGCAGTCACTGTCAGAAAGCTGGAAAAAAGTCATTCTGGCACTGCCACCAGCTCTCTAGCAGCGTGGAGTGCGAGCTGTGCATGTAGGGCTCATAGTAAGTGTTATCATGTGATTGCTCAGAACACATTCTAACCCTAATGCCACATAACATTCTACAGATTTAACACAGACAAAGAGCCCCATGCAACAAGGTCCCCTTTCTGCTTAGAGAACTGCCTCATCTCTCCTGACTGCTTTCCTGAAAGTAGCTTCCCTTTTCAGTATCAGTTATCCCAGCTTTTGCCAGCTTGAGAACTAAATCACCCAAAGCCATTGGGATTTTTAGACCAAAAAAAACCTTTTTTCCAAGGCATCCCTTAATACCATCACCTTATTTACTTATCTATATTCTTCTATTCAAATCTTGGGGAACATGTGTACATTATGCAGATTACTTCCCTCCCTCCTCCCCCAAGATATGTATATGTCTGTTATGACAGATGTTACTCTGAATTTACAATTGTAT
>NW_017728944.1:5281921-5291571 GCF_001723895.1 Crocodylus porosus | reverse complement strand
ACCCCCACCCCGATATGCACCTTTCTGTCAGGCCAGTTGATGTTCCTGATTTACAATTATATCTAAGAAATGTAGAAATATTTGGATCTTCTCAGACTGATAGACCACTAATCCAATTTCCTTAGCCATCAGTTTTTTCAGTGAGATATAGACTCTCTCTCATTCTATTCAGGGGTGGAAAATATCAATATCTAATGACATTCCTTCCAGGTATCCATCTCCTGAGAATGAATCATCCCTCTGAAAGGCTTTCTCCTTTGAAATGTAAATCACACTCGTTTGTGGATGAGCTCATGTCCACACTGTCACCTGCCTGGCTGTTTGATATACACAGTAACTCCAGCAAAAACTTTCAGAATTTAACTTCCATTCAGCCAGCCAGGATTTCCCTGAAATGTGAATAGCTATGTTCTGGCCTGGGTATTCCTGACTCTTAGCATTTACTCCACTGACTACTAGTCACATGATAAAAATACAAAAATACATTCATATCAAATTCCATGGTTCATACAAATTCAAAATGGTAAAACTGAACATAGCTTAACTTTAGCTACAAATAGAAACCAAAAACTACATCTAATTTGGGGAAAAAAACAATGCACAGTACACTGTGAACCCTCAAATCAACCTTGCTTTTGGGATGAGTTTGTAACACCTATATTCTTGCAATTTATTTTGGAGACTTTGAAATTCTTTATCTGCCTCAGTGGTTGGAAACTGTTTTTGTTCCAGTCTCTTCCTAAGTGACTTGAGATGTGGTACATTTCAGATGGTTGATACTTTGCAGGATGTCCAGCTGGAAGAAGACATCATCCATCGTCAGTGCTCCCTCACAATCAAGGATGATCACTCCCATGGGTCAAGTGAAGGGTTGTAAATGAGTCTGTCGATGGCTAAGGCTGATCCTAGAGCTGCAGATTCTCTGGCCAATGCCATAGGTGGTGGTTAAAGGGAGGGTCAGACCACAGATTTCTCAGTCTTGTTTTTCTTCCTTCTGTTCCTGTTGTTTTTCTGTCTCCAGGATAAGATGATTTTCCTCAGAGTAAGATGTACCTTCTCTCACAAGGTGTTGCCATGTACCCTGCCCCTGGCTAGTTTTTCCCAATTTGTAGTGTTAATGTCACACTTCTTAATGTTTGCCTTGAGGGTGTCCTTGAACCGTTTCCGCTGGTCTGTACGTGTCCTTTGTCCTTGGCTGAGTTAGGAATATAGCAGTTGTTTCAATATACGTACATCAGGCATATGCACACAATGCCCTATCCACTGCAAGTGATGTTGAATAATCAACACGTACATACTGGTGGTGTTAGCATTGGTGAGGACACCAGCATTTGTGCAATGATCCTCCCCCTTTAGGCCAACAACTTTCTGGAGGAAGCACTGGGAAAGGTGTCTCAGGCTTTTCAGGTGGTCCATGTAGGTCACCCAAGCTTCACAGCTGTAGAGAAGAGTTGGGATTACCACAGCTTTGTAAAGTAGGAGCTTTGTTCAAGTCCTGATGTCATAATTGTTGAACACGTGATAATTCAGTCTTCTGAAGGCAGAGCTGATACACTGGATCCTATATTGGATTTCATCGATATTGACGTAGGTACCAAGTACATAGGGTCCTGAAGGCCCTGGCGCACCTTGGGAAGAGGATAGGGTGACCACCTGTCCCTAATTGGGTGGGACAGTCCTGAAATGGGAATATCAAGTCCTGGTCCTGGGCTGCATGACTCTGGGACAGCATTTGTCCCAGATTCCCAGTATCATGCATGGATCTCAGTCTCCATTCACTGTGAAAAAACGCAGGAAACAGTGGGTTTCCCCTTGCAGGCTGGCACAGTTCCAGCTTGCAAGGGGCTGTGTAGAACAGAACACAGGGAGTGCCACATGCATGTGTGCACATACACACATACATGTGGCCAGGAATACAGCCACAAGCAGCAGCGGACCTGGGGGTGCTGCCTAGCTGGGGCAGTGCGTGAGCCCTGGAGGCAGGGTGCGGAATGGGACAGAGCCATGGGTGGCTCATCCAGTGGGTAGGGGGAGGCAGGGGGGGCAGATCCTTGCTGCTGCATGCACTCCGGGGGAGTGGGGCATGGGGGAGCATATGCCCCCCAGATTTGTGTGCACTTTGCTGCCCTCCCCCCAGTCCTATGCCAGCCACATTGCCATGGTGAAGCGCTCCCTTACCACCCAGCAGCCCCTGATGCTGCCAGGAGGGCAGGGGTGCCTCACCATGGCAGTGGGGCTGATGCGAGACTCCCAGGGGGAGGGTAGCAAAGTGGGGAGCCATGAGCCCACAGGGGGCAGCCCCTGCCCCACCACGGGCTCCACTTGGCTCTGCTCTAGCGGTGCTGGGTGGGGGGAAGACGTGGGAACATCATCTTAGGCCCTCCCCCGGCAAAAATAAAAGTCAGCATCTATGAATGTTGGCTGCCTTTGAGAGTTGGCTACCGAGTTATGCAAAGTGTTCAACATTCTCCAGCTCCTGTCTGTCTATGAGGATCTTTGCCTGGGGAGCTGATTGGCCTGGAGCAAGCTGGAAGAAGAAATAGCCAATAACTGTTTCAGTGTCCTGGTATACTTTGTTAAACATGCCAAGCTCTTTCAGTTCTTGTACTCGGACAGTATGCATGGAAGCATGCTTAAATATTCGTGACTATGTATTCCATATCAAAAATGAATCAGCAGCAGATTGCCCAGTATATAAGCAGTGTAGCCAGTCCATTAATCTCTCACCCCATGGAAGTTTTCATTTTGTACTAAACAATTTTAATACTGGCTGAAGTAACTGTGGGTCCAAACATCTTTGCCAACTTTGTGGTGCAATCCATTGACTTGAGACTTTGCAAATAAACTAACTGTATGTAACACCCACACACATTTGGGTTGTGTGTGGTAGTGTGCTCTGGTTTCATGTTGCTGTGTATTTTTTTTTTTTGCTGTATATTGTGCCTTTTCTGGGACTGAAGGATGATCAAATCCCACCCCCACACCTCATTGTGTCCAGGTCATTGTCTTAAGATTCCCTCCAAGGGACCTGTGAAACCAGTTTGATGACTCTGGCCACTTCACCAGGAGTGCTGACCACCTTTGAATTGACTGGTTTGCATTAGCAGTGTTCAAATGATGCTGCTTCTGGTGGGGACCAGGTGACCATGTCAGAAAAGTGATTTATGGGTCAGGCTACCTGGCCTGGGTCTCTCTTTTTTCCTCCTGGGGCTGCTGAAGCATGAAAGCTGAATTGGGAGCTAGAAAGCCTGCTCCCCATGTGGAAAGGTCTCCATCTTCACTGGAGAAGCAAACAGAAGCTGTGTGAAAGGAAAGCCTCAGGTATAGGGAGAAAGTCTGTCTCAGGGCTTAAGACCTCTGTTCTCTCCCTCTTCTGGGTTTTGGGTGGGCTGATGCCATGTGGGGTATCAATCCCTGCAGCAGACTAGCCAAGGTCGGAGCCTGGCAGTTTTCCTGGTACACTGGGCCAGGGCTAAGAGTCTGGCATGTTTTAGTTGCTATTGCAACTTCTTTTAGGTTCATCATAGCTGTGTCACTGAACCCCAGCTGTGTGCCTTGCTGGCAGTTTTGGCTTTGCAGGCCTGGAGGGGTGGCATAGATGAGACTGGATGTCCAGGGTGCAGTCATAAACCTGGGCCTTTTTTGCTGTTTCACAGCTGCTGCATTTCAGCCCACCTGTATGGGGCTGACCCCCAGCCATATGTTGGATGGCAGATTTGGGTCAGAGTGAAGCCCCGGCACTTCTTGTTGTTTATCCAGGCCTCAGTGCTGTATAGGCTTCGCCAGCTTTTTGTTGCCCAGTCCGGGCCCAGTGAAATAGGCCTGGGGTTTTTTTTGTCCCTTTTGCAGTTTATAACCCAACCCAAGCAGTGTGGTTGGGTGCTAGTTGTAGTTCAGGCCCAACCCAAAATAGGTCTGTCCCCCCTGCCCCTTCTGTTATTTCGTAGCTGTTAGGTCTCAGTATAGCAATGTAGCTGAGACAAATGTCCAGGCCACAGACAAATAGGCCTGGCGCTATTTAGTTGTATGTTTAGGTCCTGATGCAGGAGTGGCCCAAGTCTCCCGTTTGTTGTTTTACGGCTGTTATGTCTCAGCATAGCTGCATTGCTGAGCCCTGATGTACATTTGCTGCACAACTGGGCCTGCCTTGGGGTGCAATACTTTGACAAAAGCTGTGGTTAACCCCTCAAAGCCACTACATGGAAGTGGAGATCAGTGCTACAGCTTTACAGGAAGCAACAAGGGACCCTTGAAACACAGAAGGACCTACACTCTCTAGCAGTTCCCTGCAGTGCTGTCAACCGATGGAGCAGGTCATAGGACTCTGTGGTGTGGGCCCCTCTCTCCAGGCCATTGGTGAAGGGTAGGTATAGGGGTGCAGGCCCCTGGAACTACCCGTTGGGGAGCCTCAACTTCCAGACTGCCTGGGTATGAGTAAAGCCTCCCCAAGAGGTAGCCACCTATAGACCTTGTTTTGTAGTTTATAGCATTTTAAAATTATAGTTAGTGTTTACTTTTGTTTTTTCTGTGTTTGTAATAAATTTAGTTTTTGTATTTACACTGCTTGCGACGGAAGGACTGTTGGTTTTATTGGACACCCTGGTAGTTCATTTAGTGTTTCCCAGGTAGTCTGGGTAGGGGCTTGAGCCAATGTGAAGTATATTTAGTACCCCAAAATTGAAACTGGCCCTTGTTACTGCTGACAGGTGCTCAGCAGAAGGGCTCCATGTACAAATCTAGAACTTTTTGCTACGGTGGTATCTTGATGCTTATGTGCTTTGATGTGAGTGGTTACATCTGGCTTTCTTCCATGAATGATGCAAAACTATGTGTTGCATTACTTGCATTAATAACGTCCATCTTTTAATTTCTTTCCAAGAAACAGGCATTCATTTTACAATACTTTGTTTAAATCTAGTGTTCCTCTTCCCCATAGTTCTGAGTGCTATGTCCTGAAGATTTTTAAAAAAAATCAGCCTCATCTCAATTTAATACTTTGGTGAGCAGACCTTTTAAAAATAAGCTGCTGACAGATGATTGCCAGGAAAGAGAACATGGAAATGCCTGGAGGCTGAAGGCACTGACAGAAGTGACACTTTGTCATGTGCTCTGCCACTAAAAGTGCCCTACAGCCATCCACCCAACTCCAGGGCAGGCTGGGCAAACCCCAGAATGGACCCCACTCCCCTGCCTTCTCCCTCTCCCATCCTAAGATAGCCTCCGGAGCTGGAGGTGGTGGTGGGGAGGTGGGGTAGGGCTAGGGGAAGAGGCTGCAGAGGCCTCTTTTGCTGGATGGGCTCTGAAGTGGAGCTCAATCCCCCACCCTCCCAGCCCAACAGTGAACATCTGTTGGGTCAGGAAGGTCAGTCTAACTCATGGTACTTTCAGTAAAGTGCCATGAGTTAGACTGGGGAGCTGCACATCTGTCAGTGCCCAGAAAGTGCTGTTGAGTAACACCGCAGCAGTTCTGAAGTCAGCTGATGTTCACATCAGTGTGTCAGAGGGATGATAAATTACTGTACAGTTCTGGCCAAACATTTGTAAAAATGGAACAAAACTTGGACCAAGCTAAGATTCTACAAGCCTTGTGGAGACACCAGGACATGGGGACAGAGAGGCTTTCAAGGCATGTGGTGGGTGGCATGGTACTTGCGGTATCTCCGAGTTACCGGTTTCTACAAGAGACAACGTGGTTGTCTGCTGTCCCAGGAGGACACAAGCAGAGGCCCCGGAGCACCCTCCCATGGTGGGACCTGAGGCAGGGCTGACTCGCCCAAAGAAGAAAGAGAAAAATCCTGAAAGCAAGGCATGCTGTTTTTAGGAAAAGTGGAGCCAGCTGAGCCACACCGAGACGAACTGCCTGTGCAGTTCGTCAGCTGCTTTTATTGCTGGCTGGGATCAATGATGGCAGAGGACATCACCAAAAATTGCCACCTGGCTGATTTAAAAGCCAGGAGGCAGGGAAATAGAGGGGAGATCAGCAATGCCAGAGCCAGAAGGCAAGGCTGCTCCCCAGGCTGCACACATGCTGTGTTGGCAGCTCAGCAGAGATCTGGATGGAGACCCGATGGAAGGGTCCAGGATCCATTAAAAGAAGCATCATGCCGGCTCATCAGGTCAGCCAGGCCAAGGAGGATGGTGTCGAGGGATCCTAGAGCCGCAGATGCTGGATCAGTGAGTGGGGCGGGCTGAGGCCCCATGCCCCAACTATTCCTTCTTTTTTTCTTAATTTATTTTGAGTTTTGCAGAGCCCCAAGCCAGGGAGAGGGGCCATGAGTGACTTTTCGGGTCAAGGGGAGCCAAGGCAGTGCAGCGGACTGCTACGCTTTGAAGGAAGACCCAATGCATTGACAAGGGCGGTCTTACGTCCTGTGGTTATCCCATATGGAGGGACACTGGGAGATGGGCAGGGAGAAGAGAGGGCAGGTGATGACATCAGAGGACAGGCCGGTGCATGGCTGGGGTGTAGGGGAAGTGGAGCCCCAAAAATGCCCAGCTGTGGACAGTGCCTGGGTGGTCTGCAAGGAGTTGCGAGAAGGAGCCCCACCACTAAAAAGGAAGATCAAGTCATGGCAGGAAAGTATCGGGGCTTCCTTTGGGGTGAATGCAACCCAATGCCTAAGCCTCAAGAATAAACCCTGCTGCTGGCGCCGGGTGTGTGCTCCAAGGCAGCTAGAGAATGCCTACATGAGGCCAGATGGGTGCATCTGCAACAGCAGAAGACTGGACTCTGTGGCCCAAGAGGCCCCCTGCAGTCCATTGCACTTCATGTCTGGGTAGGACTTAGCCTAAGGCTGGCCCTCGCTGCTTTTTTTTTTTTTAATTATTATTTTGTGTCTCAGGCCAAATTAGTCAAATCATTTCCAAATTCTAATCAACTGAGCAGAGTTCAGTCATTGAAATCTGTGTGGTGCTACTGCCAGTAAGTATCCTATCTCCCAGACTCTGTACCCTGGGACTTCAGTTATTCCCAAATCCATGGCAAGCATCCTATGTGCAAGGGCCCAAGCCCAGAGGTCTTGGAGTTCAAATGCTCCCTAGCCTTGCCTGCCCCTAGCCAAAGGCCATAGGAGCAAGTTAAGAGAGAGAGCCTGAGCACAGCCAAACACAGGTCTCAGGGCACTGGAAATACAAACAGGACAAAGATCAGATAGGCCTTTGTCTTCCTTCCCCTGCAAGCTTGCTGTAAGTGAAAGGGTGAGGCTGTGGCAGGAGGATATGATGTGTAATTCCTTTGTCTACCATAGTTATTTGTTTATTGTTCATGCAGGAGATGCACCTGATAGCTCATTTCCAGGTGGGTGAGCAACATATACTATATTGTGGAAATTTAGAAACAAAGCTGCTCTGGAAAAAATCCCTGACACAGCAGCTCAGCCAAGTTTTCTGCCCCTCCCAACAGAGCCAAAGGAAACAGATGGCCCTTTGACCATGCCCCAAAGATCAACAAACTTTTGCTCTCTCAGACCCAAGGGGAAGTGCTCTCTGGAGTCAAAACTCTGCTACCACAAAGTATATTCTGCAGCCAATCCCCAAGTGCGTGATTCTTGGGATAGTTAGCTAGATACTAGCTAATCTAGCTCCTGGTGAGAGGAATCTCTCAGGTAGCTAGACTGCAAGGAAGCATCCAGGATTGTACCCAGATGGCAGCAGGAAGCTAGGGAAGAGTTGGTATAATGTACCCTCTGGGGTTATGACTGCTAAATGGAAGGATAGCACAAGTTATATATATGATGAGCCCCATGTCCTTGAATATACAGCCTGATAGCACAGGACAGAATAAATTATATTGTTACTGAAGGAAATCCAGGTGTTCAGTATTACCATGACATCCTGAGACCAAGTTTCTCCAACAGAACAGGCAACCTAGAAAAGCTTCAGTTCTCCATTATCTCAGCAGGAACCCACTCACTCTACAGGAATTAAAAACAAGGGAAATCACCCTCTCATTCTTTTACCTCTCAATCCTCCAAAAAGCTATTTCACAGTTCCTTGGAAACTGCTCTTTGGATTGCTAAAAAACAAAAATCCCCCATGCCAGAGCTTCTCAAATCTAAAATGTAATGCTATCACCCTGTAAAATCTGTCCTCTGGACAGTGTGTCACACCCTGTGACATCTCCCCTTGTTCTCCCCTAAAAAAGCTGCCTAAAATCATATTAAAGCCCTGAGTTCCGGCACTTCTATATGTCCTCGTAGCCAGGAGTGATTGCAGGGGGGAATTCTAGAGCCAGGTCCAAGAGCACCCTTTGGGCAGACTCTGACTGGCTGCATTTTTGAGACTGTAAAAGCAAATGATGCCAGATCACTGCTGAACATGTGCAAACGGCCACCATCAGAAAAGCTTTTAAGTGCCCAGTCTGAGTGCATTTTCCCATGCAGCAAGAGGCACCGCCCTGATCCCAGCATAATCTCCCTACCAGATATCCAGCCAGCTTTCAACTAAAAAGATTCAAGTATAGGTTTCCCTTGCTTTATACTGTACAGTACATGCGTTCCTGGAAAACAGCGCATAACTCGAATTCGCATAAAGGGAACCCACTTTACAACATAAGAAATAGGGATACATTCCAAGACATCAACTGTACTGACTCCCAGACCCATTTCTACCACTTTTACAAGACAGTTTTGGTACTCACAACAGCAGCAGTGTACACAAGCACAGGGCAGTGGTGAATGTTACCATAATGGGGACAGCAACTACAGAACCACGTGTGGCAGACAACAAGCTAGGAGCCCAGATCCACCCAGAAGACCGTATTTTGGAGCGTGTCACTTCCGCAATGCACTGCAAAAAAGCAGCTGACAGCGGGCTTTCACCACACCCATCGCATAAGAGTGAATTTACCTCACGTATAATGAATTTTTGGTATTTAAAAAGGTTATTGCATAAGAGTGAATTTGCACATACAGAAACCACATAAGGAGAGGGAAACCTGTATGTTTTAACACAGACAACATAAGATCTCTCCTCATTTCATTCTCCACCATTTTCTGCTGAAATTTTCTGAAGAAACCGCCTGAGACAGACACGGGGCATGGGAAAATTAGCTGCAATTAAAATTAGGCGTGGGCAGAAGCAACCCACCCCAGAGCCGCCTGACGGGAAGCACTAGGCGATCTGGGCATTCCTGCAAATCTGGGCGTGGAGCAGGGCTGCCGGCCACCCAGCCATGAGCCAAGATCTCCTGAGCTGACAGGAGGCGGCAGCCGTGGGCACGGACCTGGCTCCAAACATCTCAACTCATCACGAGGGGCCGATCTGAAACACGCCACGGACTTCTGTGCCGGGGAAAGGACCCTGGAAAAGGCCGTGGTAATGCAACAAATGTCCAAACAATATTCCTTACACCCCCCCCCGGGGTTGCGGCCGGGACTCCGGGGCTCTTTCTGCAGGGCACCTATTTGCCTCGCCCGGCTCTTATTTGCTTCGCAAGTCCGCGCTCGCGAACGTGGGCACACGTGACCCTTCCCCCCACGGCGCTCCGCGGCTCCCCCCCTCCTGCAGTGGTACAGTCCTGCCTCCCTCCCTCAGAGCGGCACATCCCATCCTGCCGCCGCATGTCTCCCACAATGGTACAGCCCTAGCCCAGCGTTCTTCCCCTGCCCTGCGAATGCGTAGCGGGATGGGCGGAGCCTCACGAGCGGATG
>NW_017728944.1:5280695-5281808 GCF_001723895.1 Crocodylus porosus | reverse complement strand
GAGTGCTGGGCCGGGCCGGGCCAGGGGTCTCTGGCGGCGGACTGCTGCGGTGGGGAGGGTGAAGTGCGAGGGCCGGGCCGGGCCGGGCCAGGGCAGGGGTCGCGGGGAGGGGTCCGTGGGCTGCCCCCGGCGCCGCATGCCCGCAGCAAGCAGGCCACGTGGGCCGGGCGGGAGGGCTGCTGGCGTCGCCTCCACGACGGCCCACGCGGGAGCGGGGCTGCAGCAGTGACAGGTCCCCTTGGCAGTGCGCAGGGCCCGGCTGCCTGGGGCATGCTCCACGAGTCTCCATGGTCCTGGCGTGGGCATAGCAGTCTTGCCTGGGGCTCCCACCTGAGGAGGGCTGCGACGGAGCCATCCTTGTACTGTCATGGGAGCCCTGTGCAGTAGATGAGGTTCGGAGGCTGGGGGAATCAGCCTTTGAAGCTGTGTCCTAAGGGCAGTGGGGGAGGCGCACCCCAGATATGGGAGTATGGGCCTGAAATCTTGGAAAGCTCCAGCTTGCGCTGCTCTGTAGCATGCATTTTGTCGCTGTTGCATCGGATCTGCCTGGCTGGCCTGAAATGGGAGGTGGGCACGTCTGCCAGGGAGAGATGCAGGGATCTGGATGAATGGGCAGTAATGCGTGCAGAAGAGCTAAGCAGTGGCATGAACAGAGTATAATATGTTTCAAAGGGTAATAGGACTCCTAGGGAAAACCAGGTTTCCCTGGACAGTGTTGCTGACATCCGCCCCCTGCTTGCTGATGCTGTATCTGTGGTAGGGGGGAGTCGCATTTCTGCTTCCACAGGGGTAGGGCAACAGTTTGTTCACAGTAGTAGGCAGCTGTAGCAGCTGGGTGTGTTACGGGTTGCATGTTGTGTTGGGGAGGATATGACATCACTTTATTCAGAGGAAATGTGCAGAGCTGGCACCGGGTATGAAGATGAGATGAGCCAGTGTTTTGGTTTTGACTACCTCAGAGAGTGTTTGACATCTTGAGTAAATAACTGGGGAAGGATCTTAGAAGGCCCATTAGCCTGACTTCTATCCTGGGAAAGATCTTAGAAAAGTTTATTAAGGAGGCCATCCTTGAGGGACTGGCCCAGGCTAACATCCTAAGGGACAGCCAGCACG
>NW_017728944.1:5248100-5280595 GCF_001723895.1 Crocodylus porosus | reverse complement strand
ATCTTCAATTGGACTAACATCCTGGTAAGTGAAGTGGGGCAGGGAGAGCTCTGATTTTCCATGATAAAAAAACAAAAAAACAAAATAAAATCCAACTTCTCCTCGGAAGTTTCATAGTTTCATAGTTTGTAGGGTCGGAAGGGACCTGAGCAGATCATCAAGTCCAACCCCCTGCCATGGCAGGAAAACGTACTGGGGTCAAATGACCCTGGCAAGGTGTTCATCTCGCCTCCTCTTAAAGACCCCCAGGGTAGGAGCCAGCACCACTTCTCTTGGAAGTTGGTTCCATGTTACTACCTGGTATGTATAATCTTAGCCGTTACTTTGCAGAGATGTATGTTTTCATCATTGGTTATGTCACTTGACCAGAAGATTGTTTTTTGTATCTGATGTCTGGGGTGAGCATTAGGTGCTTCAGATTCCTTGAGCTCAGGGCATGCCTCATATGCATGAAGCAACTCTGCTATTTCCTGAGTTTTGACTCCATGTCTTAAAGACAGTCAGTCTTTAGTTGCCTTTTACTCAGTCTTCTCTTAACTCTCAGCTGGGAGTCTGGTAAAAGTCAATAATGACTGGAAGGTATCACCAGCTATTGGTTGTTCAGTTGATTTGAGATGAGGAACAGCATTATGCACATGCATCCAGTGAATTCAATTATAAATATTTTTAAAGGAGAGCTATCAACTTGAAATCTTAGCAACTGTTTAAATAAGGAGGTAAGTAATTTCAGGCCTTTTACCTGCTAAGTTTTGTGGTCCTGTAGCAGATTCTAACCGCCTATTTTTATTTTTTTTTTTATTGTGACAGGCTCACACAAACAATGGAAACAGTGAAATCAAGTTACCCAAATGCCAAATATAGGCTTCTTGTTTTTAGCTGTTTAGTAACAATAGCCAGGTCAGTAACGAGAGCATTTGCCTAAGGGTTGCTGCAGATTCAATTCCCTCCTCTGCCCTAGACTTCCTGTGTGACTTGATCAAGTCACTCTATCTGTGAGCTTCCATTTACCATTTGTCAAATGGAATTACAGTCCTTTGGAAATGACACCTGCACTGAGTCTGCAGCTTGGTGCGTAGGACACATGCCAGTAGGTATCTCATTACTCTGAATCTTCATTTGCCTTTTGATTTCAAGGACTTGTCTCTTTCTTGTTTAAGGCTCTGTTTGTGACCAATTTTGCAAAGGTTCAAGAAAAAACACAACTTTTAAATGAAGAATGGAAGAGGCTTCGAGTGCAGCCAGTGCAGTTAATGAAGCCAGTCAGTGGACACCCTTTCCTGAAACAGGTACAACAGCTGCTCTGCTGTTTCTGCCTCCTTCCAAAAACACTGATTACAGCCTGGGTTTTGCTGGGAACTCTGAAGGCAGCCGCACGTTTCTTTGTGCTTTTATGTTTCAATATGTTACTGTGCCAAATATTCCCCCCGTGCTGCAGAACCAGGGGGAAAAAGAAAATTTACTTAAGCTAATGTTTAAGGAGGAAATGGGGTATGTGTAAAACTGACTGGAACTATATTTTGCCTATATCATGAAGTTTAAGTGTTTGGTCCTGTTCTATAATGACTCTGTCCCAGGAGCCTGTTCCTTACTGTCTCTGTGTTTGCTTATACTCTAGTGCACTGTTGAGAGCATTTTCCCTGGATTCCCAAGCCAGACCTTGTTCATGAGAACCCTCAACACAGTGGCATTAGTTCCTATCATGTATTCCTGGTCCCCTCTTCAGCAGAATTTTATGGTATGTGAAAAAGCAATACAAAATAAGATACTTGTGGTGCTTCTAAATCTTGATTTGCAGATACACCTTTCTAGATGCGCTTGCTTTGAATTGTGCAGTGCTTCAGAGATAGCTGAAAATGGTCATTTTGTTGTTTGTTGCATTATGTTTCCTAATAAGCCAAACTACATTTAATGCTTCCTTCTCTAGCTGCATTTTAGGTTAGTATACTGTTCTGGGAAATAAAGTACCTGAATTTAGTTATGAAGGTTTTATTTTTTAACTGTATTTTTTTTTCTGTTCAGAAAGATGCAGCAGTCCATTTAGAAGGATCTTATTCTTTGCAACTGGGCTACCCTGCTGACTTTCTTTCATGGTATTGCTAAGGATAGTTGTGCTGCCTAGAATGATTTAAATATACAGCTTGGTGTAGCAGTAATACTGACCTTAGGTGCCTGATTAAAATGACGTATTAGGCAAACAGATGGAGTTTTGCAGTTAAACTGTCCCCACTTGTTCCCTTGCCTAGTGCTTGAGTGGGCATCTAGGCCTGCCTGCTGCAGTAACTCTCATGGCAGCTTGGAAGGCTTCTGTAGCAGGGTGGAGTGACATCCATGCTTTTGGTGTCAGAAGACACATGGTAATGTACTCTGGAAGGGTACTTAAGCGCCCTTTTGCCCAGCATTGATAATGAATGCTTCCTCTTTGTATGTTCCGTTTCATATGGAGGCGATTTGCCATTTGCTTTTCATTGTGTGGTGTTCCAGCTCTGCTTATTCATGCTCTGTCTTATTTATTTCACCATTTACTCACCTTGCGTCTCTGAATATCTTTTGGGCCTATAGAGAAAACCTTTTATTTTTCTTTTAAGCCAGGTATTCTTTCAAGTTGGCAGTAAGCTACAATGCATGTCTTACACTGGGATGGTTTGCAGGGTAGCATACCTCTGCTACAGAGACCTTTGAAGGTCCATCTAGGAAGGCTAAATCTTTGCAGAGTGCTGCATATTGACTGTATATATTAATGTAAACAAACAGCCACAAAGCTGCCTTCTGATTGGATGCTGGCGAGTGCTAGCTGACCAAATTGTTTCTGATCTGCTTGCAGGTGGAAGATGAAACTGTTCTGTGCAATATTCCTTACATGGGAGATGAAGTGAAAGAGGAAGATGAAACTTTCATTGAAGAACTTATTAATAATTATGACGGGAAAGTTCATGGAGAGGAGGGTAAGCTAGGGGCAGGGACCCTACTACATTTCCCACTCAGTCTCTTGCAAGCAGGGAGAATACAAGGGATTATGAAGCAGTTAAGAACCCAAAGAGCAGCAGCAGAGACTATATAGCTTCTTTTTCAGAGCCTTTAGACCAACTGCATAAAGCTGAAGCACTTTTAGTATTCCAGTCCTGTCTCTTGACCTCATCTCCACCAAGGCACCTCAGTCCTGACCATCGGTATCCCAGTTAGTCTTGGACATTAGACTTCCCTTAGTAGATGCTGCCATTTTTGCAAGTTCATGGGGTGGTTTTGAACACTGGCAGCTGTTTATTAAAGATTACTGTGAAACCAGCAAACTCATTTCAGTTGTGACCTGAGCCAAAAAATTCAGTCAAGCTCTTCAGTTTTGTATTTTCCTACAGACCTGCCCAATCTGGCCTATCACAAACCTTTGTCTGGAGATAGGAAAGCAGTTACATTCTGTCCATCTTACCTCCCCAGGCAGCTTTGTTATGAGTATCTATGTATAAAGCAGTTACTGCCCAGCTGGGCTGGCTGTATTGACCATGTATTGATCAGCATTTCAGTTTGCAAGTCTCCCACTTCCCCAAGCATTAACATCCTCCCCCATTCACACTCTGGTTCCTACAATAGCACTGCTCTTCCATGGTTGCTCTGTGGTTTCCACCAAACATAGCTAAAAAATCACAGCACACCCACCAACTAACTAATATTACTGTGTTTCAGAGATGATTTCAGGGTCTGTCCTCATCAGTGATGCTGTATTCCTGGAGTTAGTGAATGCCTTGAATCAGTACTCTGATGAGGAAGATGAAGGACATAATGACTCTGAGGGTAAACAGGAGGATGGGAAGGAAGAGTTGCCCGTTACAAGGAAAAGAAAACGAATAACTGTGGAAGGTAGGCTTGGCAGCAGAGATTTGGATGGCCTCTCTACCTCACATCTGCCTTGTTTAGCTCACCAGTGCCCTCTTGCAGTCACCATGTTGAATATTAATTTGTCATTAAAGTAGTAACCAATTTTGGAAGTGTTCCTGCATATTCCTCCTCTGTTTCCTTGTGCCCAGCTAACGTTAGTCTCGAGTGGGAGGAAGCTGGACCTGAGATTGTGTCTCCTGCCTAATCTTGCATACGCTTGCTGGTGGTTGCATCTCTACTTTCAACCTTGTGATATGAGCAATACCAGTAGCTGTTATCTATAAGGTCCTGACTTCCACACCGAATGCATGTTCTTTCAGATATTTTAAGTTTGCTAATGAAGTATCCAAGAACAGAATTGCAGTTTGCAGACTCCTATGTCTTTGTAAATCCCATAGTCACAAACTTCTTATAGTACAAACGAGACATAATGTTCCCCTACCAATAATACGCACGATTTGCTGATTGGTGTACTTTGCTTAAGTGCATAAAGGTTGTATGCTTACTCCTGCCTGTTATCAAAATTTCAAAACATAATATAAGCAAAGTTTATTAAGTACATGGTGTTGTCACTGTTGTGGTACTAGCATGCCTAGAACAGGTTAGTTCCTCTTATTTTCGAGGCTTCTTGTACTGTATGATGGGGGATGCCTTGCAAATGAGAGAACATAGTCATGGAACAGACTGGTGCCCATTATTATGAAGTTTTCTCTTTTTAGCAGTCCTTTGATACCTGCTTCCCTTTTGTCCTTTCTGACAACAGGATAGAAGCAGGTACAGTAAGTTATAAGGTAGACAAATAAAGTTACTATGCAGTTAAGGGAAATACAGTTAAGGTACAAAAACGAAGACTGGATAATTAAGACGACTGTGGGGAGGTTGAAAGTGGGGCACTAGCCCTGGATGCTAACTTGGGGTGGGGAGGGCACAAATATAGACATATAGTAGTCACTACATCATTGTCCACAGTATAGTTATGGTTCCTGTTCCATGCGCTGCTGTTGTCCAGGGCACATAATTGACCAGTTATGCCTCTGTTGATAAATGCTATGTGTTTAAGTGTTTTGTTTATTAAACCAATATGCAGATAACCAGAGTTCGCTACAATAAATAGTCAGTAACAAATTGGGACTGGTATTGTGTTAGGCAGTTAAGCAAGTTATGCATGTAAGTTGAGTGTTGCTGTTCAGTTGACAGGTGCAAGTTGCCCTGAATCTGTACATTCCTTAATCTAGTTGCAGGACTAAGGAGAGATTAGTTATCATTAGGATAGCTGTGTGAATCACATTTCCTACCTCTTAAAAATGATACAAGGCATCTCCTTGAGTAATCCTCCCTCTTATAGGAAAATGCTATTTGGAATCTAACTTAACTCAGGAATTATTTCTTTTTGGCTTAGGCAACAAAAAGTGTTCAAAGAAGCGGTTTCCAAATGATATGATCTTCACTGCTATTTCTTCAATGTTTCCAGAATATGGTTTTCCAGAAGATATGAAAGAGAGGTAGGTAATAATTTCTGGTTAAATCACCTAGCACGACCATTACAATTTTAACAAAGACTCTTTGAAAATAATGTGCTTTGCCTAGTGCAGTAGAATTAGATGCGCCTGTGGACGGAGCTTAATCTCTGAGGAAGGACAGAAAGTGCAGTTTTTGGGAAGGGTGAGCTATAGATCAGCTAGGGACACAGGCTTCATGGAAACAAAATGAAAATAACCTACCAAGTACTTGTTAGATGACATAGAGTTTGAAAAGCAAAGTCTGGACAGTGTGAGGATCCTTATCCCAGCTCAAGGATACCTGGGTTTGGCCGTACACATCTCCTGAAAGCTGGTTGTCATACACAGAGCATTGTTTCCTGCCATTGGGAAAATATATGTGTACATTTGTTTTGTTCAAAACACAGGTACAGAGAACTAACTGAGGTATCTGACCCAAATGCACTGCCCCCGCAGTGCACACCAAACATTGATGGGCCATGCGCAAAGTCAGTCCAGCGGGAGCAGTCTCTGCATTCCTTCCACACACTCTTCTGCAGGCGTTGCTTCAAATACGACTGTTTCCTGCATCGTAAGTTTGATGTCACCTATAAATTCCCCTGGAGCAATCTTTCTCCATATCTTACGTGTTTTTTTACTCTCTTTCTTTTTTTCCTCCCACTCCATCCCACCTCTGCTTTTGCTGGCAGAGGTCCAGAAAGAATAATATGTGTAGTGGTATGAATACCAATGTCTGGCTCTTGCTCTGGGTCTTCCTTGTTGATCTCCACAAAGGGGAAGGTTTAACAGAACTTAGCTAGTGGAGCTGACTGACTTTAACATAGTTCAGTATACTGTGATTAAGCCTTGTGGTTCTTTATAGCTGGAGATACTGGCATGATGTGGCTTTACTCTTTAGCTACAGAGACTTGTCTGTGTAAAGGGTGAATGTCGCATTCCTGGTAACCTTGCTAGCCCCCATATTTTGCTGCCTCCCTTTTTTTTTTTTTAACTGCTTCATCTTTGCCTGTTCCTGGTCCAGTGTTTTGTCTTGCTTAAGTCTTATAAACATTGCATTGGCTCCTGGACATGCAGCATTACAGTTCATGGATGATCCTTGAGTTTTACTTCAAGAGCTATACAGTTATAGGAAAAAAGCACTATCCCATTCCTAGGCATGCCAACATCACAGAACTGGGTTTCCTGCCTGTATCAGGGCAGGGGCTGGATAAGACACCTAGCCAAGAATTCCTCCTGACTAGTGTAGGACACTAGGCTTGTGCCCCTTGTGAGTGTCTGAGTGTTGCAATATAGTGCTTTTCATCATGTGGGTCCCTCTGTTGTGGGAACAAGCCTCTTGTGTTGAAGATGGCCATTGTTCACATGGTGAGAGTGGCTTATATTTTTCAGCTTTTCATGCTACTCCTAATGTCTACAAACGGAAGAACAGGGAGACCAAGATCGAGCCAGATCCCTGTGGGGCAGACTGTTTCCTCTGGCTGGTATGTTTCTGGGACAGCCTCCTGCT
The DNA here is from genome assembly GCF_001723895.1 of Crocodylus porosus. Taxonomy (NCBI): domain Eukaryota; kingdom Metazoa; phylum Chordata; order Crocodylia; family Crocodylidae; genus Crocodylus; species Crocodylus porosus. Next base: position 5,273,719 of record NW_017728944.1, on the reverse strand, counting down.
AAACACTGTCAGACAAACAGGCCTGGCTACCCTTTCCCTGCAGGACCAGGTGATATCTTTGTGTAGCCTCAGTGGCTCTGTCATCAGGTAGTGAGGGGCTGCTGAGCATGAATCCAAATACAATTGTCATTGGAGGCTGATGCCATCAGGTCCTCAGCACAGATCAGTCTGGTAACAAACAGACAAGGAATTGCAGGATAGGTGATACCATTCACTCTGTAGTGCAGATAGAGCCCAAGATAAATGTTTGGGCAGGAATCGGAGAAAAAAATACAGGTAAAATGACTTCTAGGTGTACAACCCAGGTGCATTCCCAAAATATAAAAGCATGACCTCAAACTTCTGAGCATCAGGTAACACCATGAAGAGAGAAACATCAGTAAGAAGGTTGATGTCCTTAGTGCTGTAGTACATATGAGATGGCATAGTTCTCACAGCAAGGAGCTCTCTGTTTACCTAAGGCTCCCAGTGCATTGCTTGGGGAGTAGACTTACATGACAATAGCAGCAAGGGTACTAATCCAAGCTGTTAGGTCCTAACTTTTAGATCTGTACACTAATATGGCAATACACATGTAGCAAAATAGCTGCAACTTTAAACGTTTCATTCAAGGTCAGACAGAAGGCAGGGTAGAGATGTATCTTACAGACTAACTGAATTAGAAGCATAAGGCTAAGTACATCTTACTATTCAAAGTTAGTTTCAGCAGTTTAACTGACTTGTATTGCAAATAGGCCTGGCTAGCTTCACTATACAAGGGCACTCTTTACTGTGCAGGAGTAGCATCTTCTGTGCACTTCTGAGTGGCAGCTTCCCATTCCTTTTCAAAGTGATTAAAAGGTTCCTTTGTCCACAGTCCTAGAGGTGCAGGCTAAAAGCAGGGGAGCTGTCCAGGAGACAGCTTCTGGACCGACTTCCTGGGAGAGTTGTAAAGGAGGAGAAATGGGGTGCTAGAAGCACAGGATGAAGGAGCTGTTTCCTAATGGGTAGCATTGGGGGAGGATATGGGGCAACAGGCATGCTCTGTGGGGCCTTGTCCTCAAGGGTGTTTATAGATCCCTAGCCCCTACCAGGTGGCCACAGCATTGATCTACAGACCCTGTGCTGTGTAAGCCTTTCTGCATTTGTTGGTTGGTTATTGTCTTCCTCATGCAGTGTGTGGTTTTTGTTGCAGGAGGGGGCCAAAGAGTTTGCTGCACTGCATAATCCCAGGTCCAAATGCTCAGGCAGGCGACGCCGGAGGCATCACATGGTCAATGCATCCTGCTCGAACACCTTGGCTTCCACAGTCACTGAGACAAAGGAGGGAGACAGTGACAGAGACACAGGCAATGACTGGGCCTCCAGTTCCTCAGGTATGATGCCTAAAGGTCTGAGTATTTCTGTGGAGTCACCCCTTTTGAGCCAGTTGGAAACCCCTTCCCATGTAGTGCACAGGCCCAGTCATGACAAGCCTGCTGTATTTTGTTTGTGTGTGATCTGCAGTGGGTGTCTAGGGTTTGCTGCTAGAAAAATCGTCCTGCTGTTTACAGGTAACCATACATAAACGTGAAGGACACAGCCCCTTACCCCAAAGCGCAGTGTAAACTGCTGCCCTTCTGTTCCCTTGACAGTAGCAAAGAGAGGAGTATGCGCAGCTCACAGAAGCCATGCACTCTGGGAAATCTTCCACTGCTTGCCACTGCTCTGCAGCATGTTGCAGGGGAAAATTCAGATAGCTGTGTAAGAAGTAGGAGCACCTAGCCCTTCATGGACAGCCCTGCTAGCCAGCCTAGGTTGCTTCACAAGGTGAGTGCTTGCAGCCCCCACCTGTGCAAGCAAAATGTGTCAGCCATCACCTGATTCCTTGCTGTATGGTGGTGAAATAGGCAGGGGAAGCCAGTGGTCAGCATTTAGCTAACCAAACCACCCCTTCCTGCCTTACCCTGATGTGTGTCAGTTCATGAGAGCAAGGTCAGGTCTCCTCCAAAACTGGATTCCTGGGGCTGAGCTAGTGGTCCTACAAACTGCCCTGTGGAGGGGGGCTGGAAATTTCCCTGTGTGCCCCAGAAAGAGGGGAGTGACTTGGACACCTGTCTAGCACCACCTTTGTGTGGGAAGATGAAGTGGTGTAGCAGGAGATGACAAGCAGCATTGTTCCTCCACAGTGAAAAGTGTCCTTGTATGGCAGGGCAGCAGCAGGACTGGGGAAGGGAGGTTGAAGCTAGCCTAACTGCTGTGTTTCCTGTCCCCTGGGGATTATTAGAGGCAAACTCCCGTTGCCAGACTCCCACCAAGCAGAAGCTCAGCCCTGCCTCCTCCCAGCTCTTTTCAATGGAAACACCACAAGAACCTGTTGAGTGGACAGGGGCTGAGGAGTCGCTCTTCCGTGTGTTCCATGGCACCTACTTCAACAACTTCTGTTCCATTGCCAGGCTGCTGGGAACCAAAACGTGCAAACAGGTATGGCCTGGCATCTTCACCTGGAGCTGTAGCCCCTAGGTAGGCAGGTCCAGCAGCAGCAACAGAAGGGGAGGAAGGCCTGAACTGATGCCTGCATTTAATTTCCCTTCTTTGTCCAAGTTGATGCTAGGAAATGTCTTTGAGTCGTAGTGAGAGAGCTGCATCATTCTTTCTCTGACATGGCTGCTGTGAGTCGACTCCAAGTTTGCTGTGTGTCTGTGATTGCTTTGGTGGGTAAAGGAAGTGCTAATCTGATGTTCTGTGTGCTAGCAACACAGGGCAGGCTCTACTCCCTGCCTGGTTTCTTTTAGTCTTCTGCAATGTTGGGGATTCAGTGCCTAATATTTCCTGCTGTCCTATCCCCTTCATTGGCCAGTTGCCACGTTCAGAAAGGTGCAGAGCTGAGTTGCTCCTGATCTTGGTCTCATGCCTCCCTTCCTTCCACTGTAGAGTAAATGTAAAGGGATTTACAAGGCTGGGGGCAGAGTATCTCCTGATTTTGCTTTCTTCTGAAGTGAGTTCCAGAGGGACTTGCCATATCCCAGTCTTTGACTTAGGCTGTAGCACGCTCAGGGGGATTTTCACATGTGCAGAAGGGATAGCAGATGTGTTTCTCAGAAGACCTCTAAAACAGCACATCTGCATGCTGCTGTGTATGAAGTTGCTCCCTCCTTGTATTATTTTCCTGAGTTTTTGGAAGCATTTTTGCTGCTTCCCTCTCCTTTTTTATCTTCCTTCTGTGGGCCAGTGCCTCACTGTTCTGGCATTAGCTCCAGAAGGGGCGAGTCATGCTCAACATTGGAACTAGCTGTAGTACAGAATGAGAAGCAATTGAAGCCTACACAAGATGAAGAATTTGGGGAAGCAAGAGCAAAGCATGGCCCTAGTTTTGTGAGATCAAGGGTTGATTCTTCAGCTTCCCTAGGTCTAGTGCTGTTGCGTAGTATTTATTACTGGATGTAAAGGTTTCAGTTGTGCTAATCAGATTGGTTTTGCTTCAGCATATCACATTACAGAACTCTCTGATTTTTGAGGCATCAGGTTGATGTTGCTGACCTTCCCCACAGGACAACTAAGGGGGCTGAAAGATGGAGGGCTTTGCTTCCTAAATGGAAAAACAGCAATGACATTCTCTGGCTCAGTGAGGCTGGGGTGGGGTTGCTGGTCCTCAGGCACTATGCCTGGCAGCCTGTTGTCTTCCATCTGTTTGTGCTGCAGACAACATAATTTGAACATGGTAAACTTTTCCCCCCCAGGTCTTTCAGTTTGCAGTGAAAGAGTCCCTTGTAACAAAACTGCCAACAAATGAGCTTATGAATCCATCCCAGAAGAAGAAAAGGAAGCACAGGCAAGTGTTCAACAAGCTTGTTTTGTTCTTAACATGCAGCAGGAGCCTCTGCTGGCCGTGCCAGAGTGTTCTTGGCAATCCCCATCTGCCTCACTTCTGAACGCCTTCCCAGTGTCACACAGGGCTGCTTGTGCTGTTGCCTGGGAATTGGCCCAAGCCTCTTTCCTCTGTGCTGCTGCTGTAATTAGAAGGCTGTATACAGTTCTGACTGGGCATAGATTTGCTTAACCATGATGTTGAGGAAATGACTTGGTGGCTGCCTTAAGGGCAGTGGCTTCTATTGCTGCATCTCACTGTCAGTCACACAGGTTTCTCTCTTGAGATCCCTTTAAGTTGTCTGATTCCAGCCTACTTCTCTCATGCTTGGTCCTAATGTATCTGCTGAGAGGTTTTTTTTTCTGAGACTCATCCTGCTTCTAGTGGCTTTCTGAAGGAGCTTGTTATGCAGCTGTATTGTTCTTTTTCACTTCTGTGACGAGCAGGTGATGATGATGATTAATGCACGAAGCTGGCATACAGGCTTACAATGGAATCTTCTGTATCTAGTTCCATGCTGACTGGCATCGTTGAGTTGCTGGGCGCAGGTGATCTTGGCCAAATGTTCCTAAAGATAGCAGTGGTTTCCCCCCAGATGCTATCTCTTCATTTCTCTTTCAGGTTGTGGGCTGCACACTGCAGGAAGATCCAGCTGAAGAAAGGTAGGGCAGGCTATTGCCACTAGATGGTTTGCGCCCTTTGTGCAAAGAAATGTAGTGCATCAGCCCTGATTTGAGCAATGTAAAGAGCTGCAAGGCACTTTCCAGACTGGCGGCTCTCACCATGGGAGTCCAGAGGTGGGAAAGCTGATGCTGCAGTTGCCTCCCCTGTTCAAGCCTTGTTTGGATGGTGTGGGAAGCTTCTGTAACATTCTGTGTTAATGATTCCAGCTGTGTCAGTGTTCTAAGTCCAAGTCAGTACAAGTGGTGCTGTCTTGTTCCCAGTCAGGAGAGGCTGAGATTTGGCATAATAGCTACAGGGTGAAATTGGTTGTTCAGGACTAAAGTAAACATAGGTCATGTGCTTGCGAGCACAGCTTAAGAGGCTTCTCCTAGTTGTCAGTGGGTTGCCTGCCCTCTGCTGAAAATTTTATGTCCTTTTCCAGTTCCTTTAGCACTGTTACTGCATTTAAATATGTCCCTTCACAGCACAGATTCTTACCCTGGCATTTTCCCTCTTCTCGTTTTAGACAACTCCCCCACCCAGGTGTACAACTACCAGCCCTGCGACCATCCTGAGCACCCTTGTGACAGCTCTTGCCCCTGCATCATGACTCAGAATTTCTGTGAGAAGTTCTGCCAGTGCAATCCTGACTGTAAGGACAAAGCTGGGGCATCTGTGCACACAGGCACCCCCAGCCACACAGATTTGCTAATAGGGCAAAAACCTATTATCATGTTCTGGCATTCACACAGCCAATCCATAGTCACCCAAGGGCTGATTAGCAGTCTGGTAAAAGTTAGAGGGGAAGTGGTGTATTCTGTTTGTAAGTCATGAAAGTGTGTATTACGCACTGGGGTGTCTTATTAGGAAGCTCATGACTGCCCATTGCCTTTAGGCTTCCCATGCTGCTGCTGTTTTCCTTGAGAGGAAGAAAGTTTCAATGATTAGAAGGCCAGCTGACTTTTTCTCTAGCCTGGGCAAATTGCTTAGTGTCTGGGCCTTGATTCCCAGCTGTATGTTGGGGAATATAGCTGTCCTGATATGCCAGGGTTGTGAGAATAAATCCACTAAGACAGCAACACACTTGGACCCTGTGACAGTAGGGCTATACTGTATAAGTACCATCACTAGATTAACAATTCTGTGTGCAGCTCTGCTGTTCAACTACACTGGGGTTATGTTGTCAAAGGGTTTTTATTTTTTTAAAATTGCATGTACTTATCCCCCTCCTGGGAGTAAATATCTGTGTTGAATCCAATTGTGGGGCTGGAAGGATGAGTAATGTTCCTAGTCTTAATGCAAGGAGAGATGCAGGCAGCACTCAAGGGGCTCCCTTTGTGCCCTGAAATGTTTGTTTTCAGAATGTAGGGTGCTGAAACCAGCTTCCCATTGTAGATTTGTCCCGTTGCTTTTCATAGCAAGCTGTGTCCCGGGTGCTGTCAGGTTGGCATGGTGAGATAGGCAGTACTGTCTGAGCATTAGTATCATTCCCTCTGTTGGTTTCTGCATCAGCTGCACTTCTGAGAGACCCACAGCAATGGAGTGTGTGTTTCCTAGTGCAAAGACCCAGCCACTTTCCTTTCGTACGAGTCAGACAGGCAGGCAACACAGCCTTGGGCAAAGGCAGGCTTCTCGGTTTGTTTGTCCCTATCCTGCATAGCCCCTTCACTCTGGCTTGGCTGTGCTCCTACTCTTGTTAGACCATGGGCAGTTCCTGGGGTATGCTTGTCCCATTTTCTCATTTACTTTTTGTAAAGGTACATAGTTAGAACATGGGCTTTTCTCTTTCAGGCCAGAACCGCTTCCCAGGTTGCCGCTGTAAGACTCAGTGTAATACCAAGCAGTGTCCATGCTACCTGGCTGTACGAGAGTGTGATCCTGACCTGTGCCTGACCTGTGGGGCTTCCGAGCACTGGGACTGCAAAGTGGTCTTCTGCAAGAACTGCAGCATCCAGCGTGGGCTCAAAAAGGTATTGACAACATGCTGTTTAGTGGCAGACCTGGCTGTCAGCATGCCTCCTGTTTCATGCCCCATGCTTGTGACAAATCTGCCTGCCTAGCAACTCTGCTAACTTTTGCTCACCTGAGTGAGGTGAAGCTGAGGCTGTGAGAGCTGGGGGGATGCCCTTCACCCAGCTTCTGAAGGGTATATAGAATCACAGAAAAATAGGGCTGGCAGGACCCTCAGGAGGTCATCTAGTCCAACCCTCTGCTAAGGGCTGGATCAGCTTTGACTAAAACTGCTTCCCTGCCTGCCAAGTGCTTGTCTCATCTGCACTTCAAAATTTTGAGTGCTGGAGGTTTCGCACCTTCTAGGTAATTTCTTCCAGCACTTAAACTTCCCTCAGAGATAGAAAATTCTAACATTTAACCTACATCTCCTTTGTAATTTAAGACCCATATTTCTTGTCCTGCCCCAGTGAACACAGAAAACAGGCAATTACCCTTCTCTTTGTAACCCCCTTAGTGTATTTGAATCTCTAGCAAAATGCTATTAGTCTTCTGTCCAGACAGAATAATCCCAGTACTTCCCATCTTTCCTTGCTTCATTATGGGGCATGAATAACAAATAATTATGTAGTCAAGGGGCAGGATATAAAATCATAGTAAAAAATTAAATGAGAGAATTGGAAAAGGCTGGTGCTAAACAATAACCCAAGGGAGAGGTGGGAGCCCAGGTGTGTTGGTCAACCTTCCAAATAAAGGCAAATGCAGAAGGGGACTGAAATAGATGCAAATAATTAGACACGTGGCTGGGGTTAGATATAATGAAAGATCAAGAATCATAGAAAAGTAGGGTTTGAAGGGACTTCCAGAGGACATCTAGTCCATCCCTGGTCAGGGATAGGATCATCCCTATCCAAACTATTCTATACAAATCCACTGTCTAACCTATTAGTAAAGTGACAGTCAGCTGATGCCACCACAAGGCCTGATCTGCCATAGGTAAAGCACGGAGACAACAGTGGCCAATATATTGCTGCTGTGAGGGTTGTTAAAATACATTTTAAAAAATCCAAGGAAGAGGGCCATGCCCCCAAGTATAGTCTGTGGAGGGTTTTGCCGTCTTCCATACCAATATGACCATGGCGTAAAATTCCTTCCTGACCCCAAATATAATGATTTGATTTAACCCTGAGTGGAGGGGCAAGACCATCTAGCTAGGAATCCCTGGGTATTAGTCCCAACTGGAAGAATGCTAAACCCCAGTCACAGTCTCCAACCTTAGCTGCAGCTAATGCCCAGTGCTTCTAAGAGAGGCAAGAAAAAACCCTGTGTCATGTAGCAACAAGAGAGGGGGGAAAAAACTTCCCAGCCCCATGTGGCAACCAACAAAGCCCATAAGTATGAGAACTACCTTCGGTATAACACTGGCACAACTACTCTTAGATCAGCTCTGACTAATATTGCCCAATCTCTTCTTGAACACCTCCAACGATAGAGAATTCCACAACTTCCCTAGGGAGCCTATTCTACTGCCTCACTGTTCTAACAGTGAAGACACTTTCCCTAATATCCAAATTTAAACCTACTTTACTGCAACTTTAAGTCTTTAGTCCGTGTCTATGGTCTGTAGCCAGAGGGAAAATGTGTTTTCCCTCTTCTTTATGATAGCCCTTCAGCTATTTGAAGACTGCTATTATGTCCTTTCATGAAACCCTTTTCCACAAGCTGAATATACCTATTTCCTTCAACATCTCCTTGTATAACTTACCTGCCAAATCCTTTATTGTTTTGTTGGCCACCTCTGGACTCTCCCTAACTTCTCCATGTCCTTTTTAAAATGCAGAGCCCAAAACTACAGACAGCACTCTAGATGAAGCATAACCAATGCCAAGTAAAAGGCACTGTTACCTCACATGTCTTGCACCTAATGCTTTTATTGATGCAACCCAAAACTGTATTTGCCTTCTGTGCAGCTGTAGACTAATATTAAATCTGTGATCCATTAACACTCCCAGATCCTTCTCCATAGTGCTGCCATTCAGCCAGATGTCACCCATTTTGTATCTGTGTTTTATTTATTCTTCCTGAGGGGGGAGCACCTGGCATTTGTCCATATTGAACTTCATCCTGTTAGCTCTAGCTCAGCTTTCCAGTTTTTCAAGATCCTTCTGAATTGTGCTCCTGTCCTCCAATGTCTTTGTGTTCCTTTCCTGTTTCATGCTGTTTGCAGATTTGCTCAAGCCTCTCTCTATTCCAGCATCCAAGCCATTAACAGACGCATTGAACAGCACTGGGCCCAGGAAACCTCCAAACCCTCCTGCCTACCATTCTGACAGGCATCCATTTATATTTACCGTTTGCTCGTGGCTTTTCAAACCAGTTGTCTGTCCACCTTTAGTAGTTTTGTCTAGTCCACATTTCTCCAATTTATTTATAAGAAGGTCATGCAGGACCTTGTCAAAAGCCTTGGTGAAGTTTAGATGCACCATATCCACTGTATTCCCTTCTTCCATCTAAGTAGTTACTCTTATCAAAGGCAAGTAGGTTCATTGACAGCTTCCTGGCATTCCTCATAGTGGCTGCTGGGAAAACAGTCTCCCCCCTTCCTCGGTCTTTGGGCTGGGACTGTGTGTGTGGGTGTGCATGCATGAATGTATGCAGGCCCATATGTGTGCATGACACAGGGAAGCCTGATCTTGATGGGTTTATTGTTGTGGGTTTTGCTGGGAACCAGAAATGCACAAATCTGCCCAGAGGGCATGGGAGTTTATTCCCTCCCAGAGTCCTGAACTTGTCTGTGATGTTTTCATAATGTTCTTTGCACTGATTACATGTCTCTGGAGCAGCTCTGCAAACTGTAACAGCTTGAATCTCTTGTACTCTAGCATTTGCTGCTGGCTCCATCGGATGTTGCTGGCTGGGGGACCTTCATCAAAGAGTCTGTGCAGAAGAATGAATTCATCTCTGAGTACTGTGGTGAGGTTAGTTTTTCTGTCCCTTTTGCTGGGAACATGGGTGCTGTTCTGAAGGGCTGTGGAGTCGGACAAATTTTTTGGAGGCAATGTGTAAAATGCTTGGTTCTCCCTCCAGTGTAGAACTGTTAATGGAGCCCCAGCTCAGCCTGCAACAGTACCTACTCTGCAGCACACCTACAGCACAACTTACTGAGCAGCCCCTTTTTAAGTCTTGTGGTTCAGAGTTCCCGTACAACCTACTCAAAGGGGACTTTTAGCAGAATTTGACCAGCTTTACTTCTGCTTAGCTGAAACACAGGTGCTTAATATCAAACGGAGCATGTATCAGGCTTAAAGAAATACCATGTTTACTCACATACCACATGCACCCTTTACTCAAAAATCAGGCCTCCAAAATTAATGTGCATCTTAAGCAGGGGAGCTGATTTTTGCACTGGAATTGAAGCATGGCGTTGCTCTAATGGCTGCCAGGGGTGCCCTTTTCAGCTAGGGAGAGAGTACAGTTTCCAGTCTCACAGTTAGTTTTAACCTTTCAAAAGCCCACTGACAAATTGGCAGTAGTTTTTGGTTGAGGAGCCAAAAGCTGCTGCCAATTTGACAGCAGCTGTAATAAGCTAAAATTACATCACCTTTTGCTGGGCAGTGATGATGAGGATTGAGCCAGTATGGTCAGGATTCAGCCGACTCTGGAAAAATCTTTTTTTCCTTCATTCTGCCTTCCCAAAACAAGATGGGTGTCTTGTCTGGGGACATGTGATATGCAAGAAAATATGGTAATGTTGTCATCTTCTGCTTAGTTCCTGGAGCAGGGCAAAGGCCTAAGGACTGCAGAGCTGTTCTCTGTGCCCAGATGTGCCACAGAGTTCTGACCTTGGACTAGGATTTTGAAAAATGGCCTCTGATTGGAGGACCCAGCTTGAAAGCACGTGGTACTGATAGACAGATGGTACTGAACACCTGATAATCTAAATAACTTGGAGAGAGGAAGGGAGGTTGCATTGAAAAAATCAGACTTAAGCTTAAGCCCCTATGGGTCTGATTTTTCCTTTTGGGGGCCACTTGACAAAGTGGGGGGCGTGACTCTCTGAGCCTCAGCTTCCCTGCCAGTTTGTTTCAGGAGTAAGCCGGCTCCTAGATGCTCAGAAGAAACTGCAGAAGGGTATTGCCTTAGCATGAGTCTAGCATGGAACCAGGCTTTACTTCCACAGCAGCAGCTGAATGTAAAACAGGGTTATTAGCTCAGCAGACTGCCTGAAAAGGGAGGTGACCCTGCTCACAGCTAGTGGCACAAGAGTACAAGGGTGGGTACTCTTCTGAGCATGGTTGGCTCTCACCCCTGTCCTAGCACACACAAAGGACTGAGTGTTTCTTGCTTCTGGGAACCTGCAAGAATTTTGTCTCTTCCTGCAATTATCTCTCAGGACACTCAGCAACTGTCACACTCCTAAAACCTGCCTGTTCTTCAGCTTATTTCACAGGACGAGGCTGACCGGCGTGGAAAGGTCTATGATAAATACATGTCCAGCTTCCTCTTCAACCTCAACAATGGTAACTCTCTGGGGAGAGCTCTTGAAGTGCAGTTTATTGCACTGTTTAAGGACCTGGACTTCCTAACCTTACCAGGCTGGGTGGTTGTGCTCTGCTGCTGGGCAGGAGCAGGCAGCGTACACCAGTGATTGTCTGTTGGCTGGTCCAAGCAGCACAGTTTGTATTGCCACTTTGTCTTCTCCACTTGGAGGCCTCAGCTCCTGGATACCTCCCCTTCCCCAGCTCCAGCAATGGTCTAGGGCAGGGGTGGCCAACCTGCAGCTCCAGAGCCACATGTGGCTCCTCAGAAGTTAATATGTCTCCTTGAATCTTTGCACAAGCATACTGTGACTAGCTTCCATAGCTGTTATGTCACACTGTAGAGCTGTCCTCGCCTAGGTGCCGGTGTTGCTTCCTGAGCCTGTGCTTTGCCTGCTTTTATGTTCTGGAGTCAGCAAGTGGGTTTGGAGGTGCTGGGCTATGTGTAAATGTGGCCAAGCTGGTGGAGTAATTGGTCCCCCGCTTACTGGGTTTTGCATGAGGAAATCTTCCCTTGCCTACAGTACACAGTGTGATTGACTTGTCTCAGAGTTGGAGTGGGATGGATATAGCCATGGCTTTACTTGGGGTGGTATGGCAAGCTAAGTCCCACGTTAGTGGCATCTTTATCATTGTGGAAAATTCCAAGGCACTTTTTCATTTTTTGAATAGATTTTGTGGTTGATGCCACCCGCAAAGGAAACAAGATCCGCTTTGCCAACCACTCCGTGAACCCCAATTGCTATGCTAAAGGTAGGAGCTCTGTGCCAACCTGCTGTCGGGCAGGGGCAGCTGGGAATTGTGGCAGTGACCAGCGGTGTCTTTGGAGGCTTTTTGATATCTGGGAGTGCATGGCTGGTTTTGGAAGCATCCTTGGCACTGAGTGGGACTTTATACCTCTGAGCTTTGGAGGGAAGGGTTTTAAGGGAAAATATGTATGTTGTACTTGCCTCTGCAGTGAGACACTTCCCTGCTTATAAAGACCCTGACTGGTCTTGCTAGGGCCCTGCTACTTTGTGGTGAAAGCCCATAAGCCCGTTCCAAAGAGAACTTCCAGCTCTTTCAAAGCCCTTCAGGAGCCAGGAAGTGCCATTACTACCACAGGCCAGACTGACCTGTGAGGAGTCAGGGTTCTGGTGATGCCCAAATGCATGGTTTGGGCTGGAAATGCTGGGGCCTGATACCATGTCTCTTTTATTGCAGTTGTGATGGTGAATGGAGACCACCGGATAGGAATCTTTGCGAAGAGGGCCATCCAAGCAGGGGAGGAGCTCTTCTTTGATTACAGGTGATATGGGCAGCTCAGGGGAGTCTGTGGCTGGGGTTTAGCTGTACCCTGTATTCACAGATTTATAACCGAGTAGTGTAGAAAAGCGACTACCTGTCAGCCTTCCTGTGTTGTAGGTACAGCCAGGCGGATGCCTTGAAATATGTCGGCATAGAGAGGGAGACGGACGTCATCTAGGCCCCTGTGGGGCAGGCCCCTGTGCACTTTGCTGCTACTGCACCTTGTAAGCAATGCCATGTTTGCTTCCATGCTTACATCATGGCTGCCCATGTTCCCGTCGCTGTGTGAGTCGTGAGTGCTGCATTCCATCCAGATGCCTGGGAGTGGAGCTATGAGGAGTGTGACAGAGTCGCTGCCAGATCCAAGCAAGAATCTTGCTCTAGTTCTGAGCCAGGGCAGAATTCAGTATTGTGTTTCATCAATGCTCTCCAGGGCTGACAAGAGGGATTCCAGAAACCAGGTGGGACTGGAAGGCAGGTGACTGCATGGGAATGCTTTGAGTTTCCTTCCATCTACCAGATGCTGAAAGAACAAACCTGAGTAAGGTACAACCTGCTCGCAGCCTGTAGGGATGGTAATGCAATGGCCCTGCCTGGCAGGGCTTGCCTTAGCAGGAAAATAGGTGGAGTGGCTGATGCCATTCCATTGAAAATTCTCCCCTGGAGCCAAACGTTTGTTTCTGGTGTGTGTTTGGTGCTCTCTCTTGATTTCCTTTGCTGCTAATCAGGATGCTTGTTCACTGTTAGGAACCTTAGGGACTCTGGCCCATGCCCCAACAGCGAGGCTAAGTCAACTTGCCAGCTGTTGTGCCCACAAGGCTCTCTTCTTCCCTGCTGGCCAGAGGACAGAGACCAGATGAACCCTGTTTCTGCAATGGGGCCTTTCAATGTTATGCAATGAGTTACTTTGGTATGGAAAGCAATTGTGCTGGAAAGAGATGAGCACATTGTTGCCAGAGGTGCAAGAAGGAGTTGGCAGGGAAAATGGGGTGTGAAGACAGCTAGTTCACAAGGCCCCTTCCTACCTGCCCCTACTTCTGTGCCTGCCTAATGGCCAGGCTCAGGAAAACGATGAATGAATGTTGCCCATTTCCACTGGCTGTGATGTCTGGGCCCTCTGAATATGTCAAGACACACAAAGCTCTAGGGGAATTGGTCCAGGACCTGGGCTCTGTTCAGCCCTGATGCCCTCATTAGTCTCTATTCTGGCTGTCGCTCTCCTATTGAATGTTTCCAAGCTACTCAGAGATGCTGTGCCTGGGGCCTTCCTGGGAGAGCCATCTAGGTCTGCAGGGCCTCGTGCTGCTCTGTTCTGATGGGCATGGGCTGACCTTGTGGGGAGGCTGTTGGATGAACAATGTCCCGCAGTACATGGCCCCTCTGACACAAGGAAAAGCTGAAGGAACAAATATCTTTGCTGGGAGTCAACAAGCTGGTTTAGGAAGGCCTGCTGCTCCAGCGGTATCTGGCATGGCACAGGAATGTTCTGATTAGGTGCTCTGACTGCAGCACTGAATCTGTTTCCTCAGTCCAACCTTGCTGCCGCAGCATCCAGTCATGGCTTCCCTTCTCACAGTTACCAATCCTGGGTGCTGTCTGAAGCACTTTGCCAACCCATTGGCACACCCTCCCCTTCATGGCTATGGCCTCTTCCATTGCACAGAGCTCTTCCTTGACTGCCATTGCTGTTGCCATGTTCTGAACAACATCAGCACATTGCTATTTTGGCAGTGTCTGAGTCTAAAGGCTGCCTAAGGGCTCTGTTGTGAGACCCTGTCCCAGGTGTGGAGATGGCTCTTGAGCTGGACAATGCAGGGGCTAGATCTTAGCACCCCCTGCAAAAAAAACAAGGAAGCACATTAAAATAACCCTCCCCAGCCAGCAGCTGGGACTCTTCCTGTTTCCAAGGAGCTTCTGGGTTGTAGAAACCACGTGAATCTCAACCCCTGCTTCTCCTGTTCCTTCTGCAGGCTGTGGGGGAGCTGGGAGGAGTCTTACCCCAAATAGGAAGAAATACTGGGGGGAGGCACCCTCATGTCTGTATGTACAAGTACTTGGGTGTTGGGGGAGAGGCATCCAGAGTCCCAGCAACCACATGATGCAGAGGACAGGCTGTGATGAAGGGGAGCCTTCTTGCCTGGCCCCTCAGTCCTCTCTCCTTTCCAGACATAGTTCTGGTTCTTCCTTGCTTTTCTGGTGTATTGCTGCCATGTGACGAACATATGCATATGCAGTCAGCGGAAGGGTTTGAAGTGGACTTGGAAGAAGCTGGGGTCTACCACTAGACTCTTAGTTGTGCTGTTGCCTGCATAAGGATCTTTGAGATTGGGGTGATGGCACCAGCACATCCAGGACAGCTGGAGTTCGGCAGCAGCTCTGAGGGTGTCCCTGAGTGCACAACTGGAATTGAGCCATCAGGGACCCTGTGAGTACAATACAAGGATGGGAAGTAGAGCCTGCCTCACTGTCCAGTGCCATCAGTCTGGCATGGTAAGATAAGAATAAGGAGGTCTTTTACTGAGTGAGCACTGAGGGTGAGTCCTGAGTCAAGCACCCAGCCATGCACAGGCAACACCTCTTGTTTGTTACTAAAGATGCAGGACTGGGCTGTGATACAGGGGAGATGGGAGCCTGGGTCTAGTCCTGTGCAGATGCTTCTCCAGGCACAGGCATGTCCAGTGCATTCAATTTTCAGGATTGGAGCTGCTGCAGCTGGCTGCTGAGGGTCCCAAGGGCTTGTCTGGGCTGTGTGTCTCCTCTCTGCTGGGGCTGCTAAGCACAGGACTTGCCCCTGGGTCTTGCTGGAGTTCAGGTTTGTTTGGAGCAGGCACTCTTGTTCTTCCTGTATCTGCCTGAAAGCCAACTCTCTCCCCTGCTTTATTATACCCTTGTCCACATGGCTGGTCCCTGCCCTCTGTGTCATTAAATGTTCCCCTGCAACTTTGGCCATATCTGCACTGCAAGAGGCTTTGTGTCTGTGGCTTGCTGCCAGTGAATTATATGCACTTTAAAAATCATGTGGCTTGTAACCTTTGTCATAATAAAGTGGTAGTGAACATCCTGTGTCCAGCCACTACCTCTGTTCCTGAGAAGAGTTAACTTACCTGCATGCAGTCTGCAGCTTGGCCTACACATGCACTGGCCAGAAAGCTGCTGGGCCAGCAGCTCCAGAACATGATACATGGTCAGCATGATGTCTGCTGTTCTCTGAGCAGCTGGCTCAGAGGAGAAGGGTGAGTGAGCTAACTCATTGACTAGCCCTTATTGAAGCCCCATGTTTACAGCCAGGGGAGCTGATGATGCTCTATTTATTGTTAAGGACAAGTCTTCAGTGCTGCTTGGCTCCCCAGTCACAATCTCCAGCCTTAGCTGCAGCTAATGCCCAGTGCTTCTGAGAGGCAAGAAAAAACCCTGTCATGTAGCAACAAGAGAGGGGAAAAATCTTCTCAGCTTCATATGTGAGTCAGCTGAACTGTTGCACGGGAGAGGGGAGGCTGGTGGGTAATGAGTCTGTTGGAAGACCCTGGACCAGTCCTTCAGCTGGAGCAAATCAAAGCACCACTTTCCCTGGGGTAGTGCTGAGGATTAGAGTCCTGAGGTATCCCACAATGCCCTACCTGTCCATCTCTGCTGCTGTTTTCTCAAGGGCTTCAGCATCCTCCTTAGGTAAGCATTGACCTGCAGTCCTGGGGACTGCTGTGCAGGATATTTCAGTTCATGTAGATGCATTCTCCTTGACTCCCAATGTCCTTTGCCTCCAGAAGGAGCGGTGTGTGCACAAAAGGCAGCTGAGCTGAGGGGGGAAGCTCAAAGGACAGAGCCTTTCATGGGAAGAAGGGTAGTGCTTAGAGCATTTCACTCTCCCTAGTGGCTTTCTGCCAGGAATCAGCATAGCTGACAGCTGTTGCCCTAGCAGTGTAGGCTGTGTCACTCCTCTGCCTCCCACTTCCCCTCTCCCCACATCCACTGTGAGGTCAGGGAGTGTGTCGAACGCTATCATTCTGCATTTATTTGAATATCTTCACACTTCATTCAACAAAACAGATTTTTCAAAAATAAAGTGCCTGGTGGAGCCAGACCTTTGGGAAGATAAATGCATTTCTGTAACATCATCTCATCACAATGAAGCGTGTGACTGACACTTTCACTGGGCTGGAAGTTATCAGCACAACTAGCACTTCTTACAGAGAAGTAGCAAACGACAGACCTTTTACCACAACACTCACTTGAAATGTAGCATCTGACGTTAAGTTCTGTTTTGTTGGTTTTTTTTGTTTGGTTTTGGTACTTTTTTATACAAAGTGACAGAATAAAAAAACCCAGTGAGTAATATAGAACTTGACAACAAAAATGGTAGAAAGAATCAGATGGTTGGTACCTGATTGTATGGAAGCAGCATCTCAGCAAAGTGCAGGCTCATGCATGGCAGCAGCTGCCACTGCATATACTGGCAGGGATATTGCACAGGTTTCAGAGCACGACCTAAGGATTGTGCTCATACGCTCTATATTGCATGGTTCACTTAATGGCTTTTGCTAAGCGAGTAAACAAGCAGGTAATCTAGGTGCTATCTTTGCTAACCAGACATGTGGAAGGCCAGGCTATACTGTAGTGCATATTCCCCCTACAAAACAACAGGTTTGGAGCATGTAAAATAGACACAAGCATGTCTCCTCAACTGGGGCCATGCCTGGGTGGCTGTGTGGAAAACAGCCTCTGTAAGCCTGGGATGGGCAATTTTACAGGTCACAGGTGTATAGCCCTGTCCCAGCCTGGGCTCAGAAAGCAGCTTCATGTTGATGCATGGGCTGCAATCGTTCTCTGAGAGTTGGGAGGAGTTTTGGCTGCAGCTTGACCCCCAGAGGGGGAAAGGGAAGGGGAAGGGGTTTGCAGCTTGGTAGGTGTAAACCACAGTGGGCAGAGCCACCTGGCATATGACTTCCACCATGCGTCTGGGCTGAGGACTTAGGGGCTGGCCTTGATGTACAATAGGAGGAAGACAATCCTCACACAGGTGGCTCACAGGCTATGCAAGGCACAGCCCCAAGCAACACTTGGTGTGATGTGGGCAGGTAGAAGCAGCACAAGAGGAAGGCGTTGCTGCCCCAGTCCAGCATTGGGTTTTGGCAGTTCGGGTTCAATTGGCCTTTTGGTCCCGCAACGCTCACTACCCTCCTGGCCATGGCAGGAGACACCTTCCAGTACTGCTCCTGGGAGAGGAACACCTCTGGCGAGTCTCCTGCGGGTGCAGGATGCCAAGTGCCTGTGGAGCTAACCCTTCCCCCCGTCCACCCAGCCCTGCTCCAGCAGCTAGTCACTTTTTGCCTCCTCCAGGATCTGGGGCAGGTTCTGGTCCTTGCGGCTGGCAAGGGGCTTGACTGCGCTGCTGTAGTCCTGAATGGCTTTCGGCTCATTGGTGTGGTATGAGCCCTTGTAGCGGTGATAGTAGAGATACAGTAGCACCAGTAGGCCACCAAGGAGCAGCAGCAGAAATATCACAACTGGAAGAGGAAGGAGAACAGTGCTAAGGATACTGGCAGGGCTGGGGGCCTGACAGCAGGGTATGGAGGGCACCCGAGACTTTGAGCCATAGTTCAGCATTGCCAGGACCAAAAGGCTCTGCTTGTAGCTGGAAGGCACTACTCCCCCAGCCCCTCTGCTCTTTGACCATGTCCTACACCTGAGCAAATTGGGCTACTGCCACACCAGCATGGGGCCTGTGCAGAACCACCCCACGGGGAAGAGGGCAAAGGCTGTTAGATGGGTTTGAACACAGCAGGGAGTCACTTACATCCAATGATTATCCCAGTCCAGCCGTCATCATGCACATGAGGGAACTCTGCAGAAGACAAAGCAGGGACAATGCTGAAAGGCGACAGGGCTGGGCTGACAGCACCAGCAGCTGGCTGAAGCAGCTTGATGGGGAGGAGCCAAGAGCTGGCATCAAGGGAGGGATCTGGGGATGGTCCTTCCATTACCAAGCCCCTCTCATGAGCAGAGTCCAGACCAATCCCGTACCAGCGCACTCCCCTGGCTTGCCCCAAAGAGTCCCACCAAGACAGAGGGCAGTGCAAGTCCTTACAACCGGAGAAAAGAACTTCTTGCACTAGTGCCCCTTACTGCTGTGCCACCTGCCCTGCTTGTTGGGGAAGGGCCCTAACCCAGGGCCTGAAGAACTGGGAGGGGCAAGGCAACAACTCTCCAGTTTGTCCCAGAACATCTGTTGGGAAGGCCCACCAGAGGCCAAGAAGAAGGGACACACCTTGGCTGTCATCTTCCTGGAGCAGAACCTAGGAGTCCTGGCTCCCAGCTCTGATCACTCGAGTTGTGCAACCTCCCCTTCCCTCACTATGCTCCAGTCTTTACCATGTTGGAGGACCCCTTGTAGTACAGCTGCCCTCTAGGCTACAGAAGTGCTAACAGGTACAGTGGTGCAGACAGCCTGGCACAACCTTGTCTGAGTTTTAGAGGCAGGTGTCAAGAAAGGGCCCTACCTGTGCCCATGTACCAGGGATCCATCTCCGGGGGGATGGGCATGGTGCTGAGAGGCATGGATGCACAGTTGGACTCCACCAATTCCCCCCGGATATTGTAGTGCACCATCGTGCTGCTCGGGCGGAAGATGGACTTGAGAGGCACAATGGTGTTAAACTTCACCCCTGAGAGGCAGCCGGAGAAGCCAGGTGTGTTGTACCTCTGGATCTCTGAGTCAATCACACCCGTCTCTACACAGCACAGAGAGGGAAGGGTTAATCAGTGCCCCAGGGCACCTCCTCACCTCCCTGTATGAAACCAGAGTTGGGAATGGTTCTAGGGAGATCTGGAGGGAAAGGGAACAGGACTGGAGGGGTACCTTTCCCTGCAGCAGGGAGCATGCAGTGGCAGGCCGAGGTGGGGTAGGAGGGAGCCGTGGCTCCTGGGAGGGGGAGGGGGCACCAGCTGGGCCCTTCCAAGTTCTTATTGTGCAACGTGACTTTAAGCATTGCTACAAGAAGGGGGCGGGGTGGGGGGGTGCTAATACAAGCATTGGCCCCTGGGTGCCAGAGACCCACAGCATGTCACTGGGAGCATGGCTCTCAGCCCGAGATCTCTTGAGCATATACTAAAGAAGCACCATGTTGGCTTCTGTGGTTCCCTTGCTTTACCTGTGGCAGGTCAGGGTGTTAGGTCTTGTGGTGTGTCAGGGCTGACAGCAATTTTACTAGGAGGTAGACAGTGGATTTGTATGGATGGTTTAGATTGGGATGATCCTGCCTCGGTCAAGAGGGTTGGACTAGGAGACCTCTTTCAGCCCTACTTCTCTAGGATTCAAATGAAAGGAGGGGACCTGTCTTGATAAGGGGAATGAGCCGTTCCAGCCCTTAGAGAGCAGGTAGGGGACTTCCCAGCAACTCTGTGGTGTAGAGGAAATGTCTCCATCAGGGGCAACACAGGAAGCAGGGAGTTCCCAGCCCTCATGGCAGGCAAAGGTGTCAGGGGAAGGAAAGCAGTTGGGCCCTGGGAATAGGTCCCCAGGCCCCACTCACCCATCACACGGCCCAGGTACAGGTTCTTGGGTGAGTCCAGCTTGCTGTCCACGAACAGGGAGAACTGCTGTTCCATGACAGGGAAGAAGTCCACCTAGGACCAAGGTCAAGAGCACAGGCCCCATCAGCACCACCACAGCCAGCTTCCACTAGGGGTTAGGCCCAGAGGGCAGCTTTGCTCCCTTGACTCCACCCATCTTTGCTGGCACGAATTACAGAAGACCCAGGCAAGAAAGCCTCATTCTTTCCAGTGCCCCATTGTCCCTGCCTCCTGTGGCAACTCTGTCCAGCAACAGCCCAACTACTACGTCAACATTCCTTCCCTAATGCCCACTCCATGTCACCCTCTGGAGCTGATCCCCAACCCCTGGTGTCCAAATCCCAGTGAAGCCCCTTTCTGCATAGGGCCGATTGGCACAGCCCTCCCAGCCTGCATAGATGGTCCCTGCCCGGTGCAGCCCCCACAAGCCCACCAGGCACCTGTGTGTAGAGAGTGCGGTGGACACGGGTGATGTTGACACGATGGGGCCTCCCATCTGTCACAGGTTTGGTGGTCAGTGCGAAGACATAGGGGCTGGTGCCCAGCTGGTACCGCAACTGCAGGCTGCCTGCCAAGGCAAGACTCAGAGTGTGATGGGGGTGCTGAGGGGTTGGGAGCTCCCCTGCCTTATCAGAGATTTGTCACAGCTGCGACAGGCTGCTGAGTGCTCTGAACAGGTGCAAAGCCTCCTCTCAGGTGCCTAGCTCCTGTGTCTTGTTCTCATGCACAGGGCCCAGCTGATGGCCAGATCTGGGCTCAAGGCATTTCTGGCCTGTGGATTCCAGGGCACTTGGCCTGGATGGCGGAACGGTCCCTTCTGGCCTCAAGCTTTATGAGCCTGCAGACAGAGCCTCCCCACAGCAGACAGGGTCTGAGATCCCCAAGGCCAGAAGGGAGAAAAGTGTAGCTAACAGCTCCAGCCAGGGCCCCTGAGAAGGAACGGAGGCTGATAGGAGAGTGGGATAAAGGGGAGCCGAGACAGGGCAGGGTTTGGCACCTCATCCCCCAGACTCACCATCATCCTTGATAAGCACAGCCATATAGTCCTTGACAAAGGAGCTGACGTAGAGCAGCACAGCAGGGGCAGAAGTGGTGCTGAAGCTGAAGCTCACCTCCTCACTTGTCAAGTTGTAGCCAGGCAGGGGCTGGCTCACAATACTGGCAAACTCATGGGTAGCATAGAGTGAAGCTGACAGGATGTTGTAGCGAACCCAAGTGCCCTCCTCGAAGTAGCCACCAATATCTGTGGGGCAGGGGCAGGTGGCCACAGGGGCAGCAAGGTAGGAAGGTAGCCACAGTGGCAGTTACACTCCTGCCCCTACATCCCAGCTGCCCAAGGAAACAGGGTCCATCCCACTCCCCAGCATGCAGGTACCTCAATAGCGCCTGGCCACAGTCATGCTCTTATACAGGAACAACATGCTGCTTCTTGCACTGTTTTCTGGGCTGGCACTTGTGCCATGGATACCACTGGCTAACCCCTCCCGCCCCAACCACCATAGCCCTCACCTTGGCTTAAGGCCTAGCAGCTGCACCCTACAATTCCTTGCCTACCCCCACTAACTCTTCTCATCTTGGCCCTCACTTCTGTCCTCAAGTTCACAGGTGTGACTCCACAACTCAATCTGTCCCCATCCCCACCCATGGCCCAGGCAGCACTGACCACGGTTGCAGAAGGGCCCATCGAAGGCAGAGATGCTGCAGTTGCAGGTGTAGTGGCTGTAGCGCTCCACGCAGAGCCCACTGTTCTGGCAGGGCACCCGTGGGTTCTGGCAGTAGCCGGTGCAGTTCACCCGCACACCCTCCGTCTCATTAGCCTTGCCCTCCAGGTTCAGCGTCACACCATTCATCCGCAATCCCCGAAGGCAGCCCAGGAAAGGACGCATCTTGTGCTCAGCTGCCCCTGGCACCAGGAAGACAGCATCAGCACAGGCACAAGCCCCCTCCAGCACTGGGTTGCCAGACAACTGGTGCTACCAGAGTAGGGTTGGCCCCTGACCTGTTCCCTGGCAGAAAGAGTTGGCTCATGCAGGCTGAGTTCTGTCTGCCCCTCAGTGGGGTCAGCCCATTCCTAAGCCATTCACCTCCCTAGTATCCTCTGCCCCAGAGCTCAGGGTCCTGGGAACACCCTGGTGCCCCACAGTCACTTGGAGGGGTGACCATTCTCACCTGAAAGATGGGAAAACCAAAGTACTGAGAGAAGGGCCACAACCAAGGTCACACAGGAGAGTCAGAAGCGGAGTGTGGGGTAGAGCCCAAGCTTCCTAGCTCAGCACCTCCCCCAGCTTTCACCAGTAGTCAGTGCTGCATTAACCAAGCTGCAGCATTAGTGTCAAAGAGAAACCCTACTACAGCAGCCCAGGGGATTCCTCTGCCTTGCACCAAACCAGTGTGCCAGGGCTGGGACTTATAGGGCTCAGTGGGACATCTGCCTCTGAAGAGTAGCTGCAATTGCTGTTATTTGCTTCTGCACAAGGAAGAGCGAGATTATGGGGGGGGATTTTCTAAGAATTTCTGGAGAGATTCTTTGGGTAATCTGCCAGCTCTGAGAATCCCGCAGATGGGGAGGGCTCAGGGGTGGCAGGGAAGGGTTCCTCCTTTCCCTGCACTCACCAACGTGAAGGGGCTTGTCAAACTCCAGCTGTACGTAGGTCTGGGGTGGGGCTGCCCGCACAACCCAGGGTAGCTCATCTACTCGCAGTCGTACCATCTTCACATTGAGCTCGGCCTGCACCCAGTGCCATTCGTCATTATTGAAGGGGAAGATGGAACTCACTGTCAGGTTCTCGTGCCCATTCCCAATGTCATAGGCAAAGAGCACATCCCTGGTAGCTGCGCAAGGAGGAGACATCAGTTCCCAGGAGGCCTCTGTGCCACTGCTCCCAACCCTGGGCTTCTTACTGAAGAGGCCCTAGTCCTGGCTCTTTCCAACGCCAGCTCCCTCCTATTCTCAGCTAGCCCTGCTGTGCCAGCACTGGAAACTCAGCCCAGAGTCTCTAGCCAAGCTCTGGCCATCCCACCAGAGCCCCCAACTCTGTGCTGAGGCAGGCCCAGCCACTCACTGTTGAGTTCAACACGGATATAGTTCTTGTAGCCCGAATTCTCTAGGAAGACGCCAGACAAGGAAGTGGTTTTGAAGTAGAAGGAGATGTCAAGGCTCTGGTTGACCTGGAAGGTGGGGAAGAGCAGGACAGCGCCTTTGTTGAAGGAGACTGTGTTCCAGGTATTCCCTGCAAGGAGACAGGAAGGTCAAAGCAGGGCCCTGCACTGTGCCAGCTCGTTGCTGGACCAGCAACAGGGACCCAGGGGCTGGCCCTGTTCCCTGTAGAAAGCCCCAGGACTCTGTGACCTGTACCAGCACCCAGCCACAGCCCTTTCCTCCACAGCAAGCACTCACGGTCTCCATAGCACCGCAACGGCCCCACCAGGAACTGGGCCTCAGAGCTGGATCGGTTGGTATCTCCAACCACAACCTGAGTGACAGGTAGGTGATCCACGAAGTTCAAGAGTCCCTTGTCTACCCTCCTGCAGCCAGAGCCAGTGGGGCAGGGGAGTGGAAATGGGAGAAGCTAGCATCACAATGGAGCTGGGGCAAACCCCCAGCACACCTTCTACGGTGTTACTCTGGCCTACTGTCTGCCTGCCCATAACCTGAACCAAGTCAGCCTGCATTCCTGTGGTGAACCAGCCTCCCAATCCCCAACCTTCCATGCTGCCTCAGCCTATCCCCAGATGTCCCATACTACTGCAGCCTAATCTCCCTGGCTACCGTGTACCAAACTGCTGGTGCTGTTCCCCAGCAACCCCTTCTTTGGCTGTTATCTTTCCCAGCTGCTCTGCTGACATTTCATGCTGCTTCACTCCTCCCCAGTAGCCCCTCCTGGTTCCTCCATCACAGTCACATCCTGCTGCCCTGACCAATTCCTCCAGCCATGTGTCTACCAAGCCCTTCCCTGGTCCAGGGGTATGGGGCTTACCAAAGGGCATGGTCAGCATCACAGTTGCAGAAGAACCTGGAGTCAGCACAGTTCTTGTCCAGGCCACAGGCACAGCGCTGGATGCCCGGGCGTGAGCCTCCCCAGTAGTAATGGCGCTGGTTATGGCGGCCCATCCAGAAACTGAAGGGCAGCCCAACTGGGGACAGGATGCAGAGATGGGAGGTTAAGGACATGGGCCTGGAGTTACTTGGTGCTGAGTGCAGGACAGCCTCAAGGGAGCAGTACTGATGTGCAGGGAGTGCTTGGCAGACTAAAAGGGGGCATGGAAGCACCAGGGCAGCAGACTCTACCCAGAGGGAAGCATTGTCCTCTGTCACCCAAGGGCAGCCCCACAAGCTAGATGGCCCCTGCCTCAAGATAGGGGTCAGAGCAGGGCCAGGGGCATTGTCAGCCCTCCACACCCACACACTCACTGGCACACAGTGATGTGGTGACCCAGCCCCCCGTCACACCCTTGCCCTTCCGCCCCCCGCCCCACTGACATGGTAGCAATGACTTTCCTACAGCAGACATACTTGCATGCACTTGCCCATGGCACACTCACAGGGTGTGTTGAGCAGGCGGGAGTTGTAGCAGGAGAACTCAATACGCTGCTCGCAGTATTCAGAGGCATTGGCCAGGGCTGACACCTCAGCCCACGAGGCATTCCAGTACTCCACTGCCCCCAAGTAAGGCCGGTCCACACTGGAGCCTAACACCCGTGTGGCATAGTGCCGGTTGTGCCGGATGATGGTCCATGCTCGATCCTCTAGGGAAGGGCCAGAAGCCCCTGTGAGAACAGACTGGAAGCTCCTGACCCCCAAGCCTCCTACCTTCACTTCAACCCCATCCCTACCACCCCAGTTCCCTCATCTCCATCCTAGCCCTGCTTCAAGCCCCACCCCAGACCTACGTCCATCTGTGGAGCAGGGGCTGTCACTCCCTACAGCCTCACCACAAAGGACAAAGTAATACTGTTTCTGATGTGGAAACCCTTTCCCTGGAACTGGGCTGAGACTGCATACACAAGTGGTACCTATGCGTTTCCTCCCAGGGAGAGGCTCCAGATCCAGTTTCCTAACCCCCACCATAGGGGTAGATGGGAGAGGCCTGGCTTGGAGGGGAAAAGCTCTATGCCCTGTTCCCCACCCTTACAGCCAGCTAGTCCCCCCACCTGGAGCTGGATAGGGACCTTACGTTCCATTTCTGGAACACAAGACCCTTGTTGCCACTTATTCCCAGTACCTCTCATATCGCAGTACACAGTGAAGGGCTTGAGGGGCCCACTGCCATCAGGGTCAATGGTGTAGTTCCCAGCTGTTTTCCCACTGAGCCGATATGCTTCACATGACTCTTTGTAAATGGCTATAATGAGGAACCAACAGGCTGGGTTAGAATACTGAGGAAATTGGGCAACCTGCCAGGGGCTGGGAATGGCTTCATGACAACCCAAGTCCCCATCCCCAGGGGCTCACGTTTGTGGCAGGTCTCTCCCTTGTATCCCGTCAGGTCACAGATGCAGATGAAATCATCCCAGGACTGCAAGCAACGACCACCATGCTCACAAAGATTGGGGGTGCACCTGGCAGAAGCAGACGAAGGGGAGCAAGGGGGGGACTAAGCTCAGACACCCTGTGCCACTCTGATGCTTACTAAGACAATCTGCCAATGCAGGGGGTATATAGAGCAGAGACCCCCCCGCCCCCATCAACAACATGGATGAACATGGGTTCATCAGTGGCAGGTCTTGTCAGACCAACCTGGTGGCCTTTTACGATCAGGTCACCAAATCATTAGACGCAGGGGTTGCTG
>NW_017728944.1:5236115-5248089 GCF_001723895.1 Crocodylus porosus | reverse complement strand
CTGACCCCGGTGCTCTTTCCTGCCAAGGCAGGGGGTCGGACTAGATGATCTACCTAGGTCCCTTCCGACTCTAGCTACTATGAAACTATGAAACAAGGTTTACAGCTACCCAGGCTAGGCAATCTGCTCCATCTACCACTATCAGCAGACCTGCACCAAAGGAAATTGTTCAGGTAGGCAGCACAGCATAGTGTGGAGGACAGGAAAGGTGATTCTCACTGCTGGAGGCAGTGAGGTCCACACAGAGATGCATGGACTTACCCAGGTATGTCAGTGACAGGACAAGGACAGAAGCCCAGGTCTCTTGAGTTTCTCCCATCCCCACTGCAATGGGTACCCCTTGTCTTCCTTCCTCTGAAGGAGGGTAGCAGTGGGGAGGCTTGCCCTTCATGGGCAGGCCAGCTGCTTCCAGCTTCCCCATTTCAAAAGCATGTAAAGACCAAGCTAGAACACAGCAGTCAGCTGCTCTCTGCAGGCAGCCCCTAGTCAGAGAGGCTGTGGGAAAGCAGGCAGAGTAGTAAATCTAGGCGGCTGTGGTCAGGGTCAAAGGCCACATGGTTGAAGGCACAAGGTTGCTGAAACACTCCACCCCAAGCTGAAATAGTAATTGTAGATGGCAGTGCTAAACAACCCTTCTATTTAGCCACTACACTACTGTCCCTTCAAGGGTTGGCAGAACTGAAGGAGAGCCACCCCAGCAATACATCTTAAGGGGTACAAGCTGGGCTCAGAACAGGTGCCCTGTCCGTCCATCCATCCATCCATCCGATGTGGTACCTGTCCGTGATGCCACACATGTCAAAGAACACATCCGAGTACTTTCCCAGGCGGTGATATTTCAGTAACTCCAAGTCCACAGGTTGTGCATCCACATTTATCATCTGCAGGCAGCCATGGAAAGTAGTCTGGTTCGATAGGCAGCCAGTGATGGAGGCAGGCTTGGGGCAACCTGGATCATCGAGAAGACGGATGGAGACAGAGAGAGTGCTGCCAATGGTTTGAACCTCCCTTGGCCCTGCCCCCTCTGCTTTCATCCCCCCCTAGCCTGGGCCACTCACCCCCAAAGAAGTACTGGCTCCCAGTGCGCAGCTGGAAAGGGTGCGCCACGCGGAACTCTGCCCCATCATCATCATCGATGGTTACCACAGCTGAGCCATCCCGTGCCACCAGCAGCACTGAATGCCAGAAGCCATCATTGAGGCGGTACCCTGGAAGCAAGGAGGAGTTGTACGTGGGGTTTGGTGATGGGGGCATGGTGGGCAAAGGGTCTGCTGCCCCCCATTAGTCCCCAGGAGCCTTCATGTAACCAGCAGCAAGAGTGGGAGACAATTCCCTGCCGAGGCCCTGGGCCTCCCAGTACAAGTCCCTGATGGACAGGCCTCATGGGCCCCCAGCCTCCTTTCCCGAGCTCCTGTACCTGCTGCAAACTCCAGCTTCTTTTTGCCAGGCTGGGCAATGGAGACATTGATCTGGCCCTCACTTAGCACCATCTCCAAGGAACCCAGACGATCAGCAAAGCTGGTGTACATCAGTAGCCCCACCGTATCCCAAGAGCGGAACTTGAAGCTGACAGACATACGGTTCCTGCGTGGGATCCCCGGTACCTGCAGGTAGTTGTTGATGCCTGCGAAGGTGATGGGTGCGTAGGGTGGGTTCTCGCAGTAGTGGCCGACGCGGCCCTGGAAGCAACCACACAAGACCCAGTGAGAGCCACATGTCACAAAGAGCTGGTGGCTCCTGTTACTTTAAGAAGAAAAGCTGCAGCAAGAAAGGCCAAGCAGTGGAGAGACTTATCAGGGTAAAGGGTTGCACCTGCTCTTTGCCTAGAGCGAGCTCACTGCAAGGAAACAGGCACTGGAAACTTGAGGTTATGTTAGAAAATCACCTGACCAGAAAGTGGCTGGACTTGAAACAGGCAAGCCCAGGACCCCAGTTGGCCAGGAAGCTAGCTCTATAGGCTGCTACATGAAGAGCTCTGGGCCAGAAAGACTGCTGGGGAATGCCAGGCTGACTTGAGAGCTGCTCTTAGTACTGTCAGCCAAATACTAGTGCCTTACAAAAGGACCACAACCCGGGGTAAGGGAAGACCTGGCTTCAAGGTAGCTAACTACTGTTGTGGAATGGATACACCTAGGGCAGGTTAAGTTTGCTACAGCTTATTACTGGCAATTTGAAAGGGACTGTGAGTGGGGGTGGGTTTGGAGGTCCCATTAGTGCCCTAGGGGCACCTGAGGGCCTTGAGCCCTGGTAGGGCTCAGCCAGAGCCTGGAGCAGAGCAGCATGTGGGGCACCCAGAGCCTGGCAGGCAGGGCAAGACTGGAACTGGTGCCTAGAAGCCAGGTCTAATACAGCAGGCCCAAGCTAGAAGGTTCAGCTAGAGAAAAGGGGTGGAGGCTGAAGCCCCAAGAGGAGAGTGATGGTACAGCAACACCTGCAAGGCATGGGTGTAGGTATTGGAGAGGACAGAACCCAAGCAATTGGCCCTTAAAGGCAGTGACCATAAACACCTGTGGTCACAAGGCCACGATCAGGCTTGGGAAGCCCTAGGGCAGCCTTCCTGGTTTCTAAAAGACTATCACATCAAGGTCTGGTGGGTGACTGAAGGGGAGTGCACTCATGAAAGACAAAGAAACTAGGGGGCGTTGTGGCCACCAGGACCTAGCCCCCTAACCCTGAATCAGTGGCACCATAGCCACATATCTTGCTGCTGTGAAGAGGGGCAGGGACAGGGGGTTACAGCCCAGCTACTTCCTGACCCAGGAGACTACCCCAGCAGCCATGGAGAAGGTGGCTGGCATTGCTGGAGCTGGGCAGGGCTAGCAGATAGGAACTCTGCTCCTCACTCCTGTCTGGCATAGGTCTAGACTCTAGGGCTGTGTTCCCAGGGGTGCAGGTGGCTGTTCCCCTTCCTGATGGGGGTGAGGTGATGCTCCCAGGGTAGTGCCGACTACAGGATGAGGCTAGGGCCACTTCATTGCAGGAAGAGATTCAACCCCCCTAACAGAGGAGTGGGGTAGGGCACAGGTCTGCTATCACATGGCTGATATGGACAAGGCTCTGGGGCGCAGATCCTAATGGCACAAGTACCTTAACTTCTTCCTGACCCCAGAAGGCCCCCCGAGTGGCTGCCTACTGGCATGAAGGAGATTCTAGGATTAAGAAGACTGTGACTGAATGGAGTTTGGCAAGATGTCAAATGCCTATAGTTATGCTGGGCTGGTCCCTCTTCCAGTACTGGGCATATCCTAGGAAAGGAGCCCAGAGCCCTCAGCCACCCCCTGCTCATCATCACAAGAGCTTAGGGATTGTGAGGGATTTCTGCTGAGCTTGGGTAACAGGGCATGGGACTATGGAAAGCCCTGCAGAGAGGCAGCTGACATGAGAGCCATCCCTGGCAACTCAGATGTATGGGCTCGTTCAGGCTATGGGGAGCAGTTGTGACCTATCTGAAGCCTCCATGGTGAGCTCACTCCCCATCACTCCTGCTGCCTAGTGACAGTAGCCGATGGCCCCAGGCCCAAGACGACCTTTCAGGATTGATCTGGGGCAGTTCACCGAGTGCTAGGCTGGCCAGCTACTGGCACTGGGCCAGCTGTAGCTTCAGCCTCATCACTGAGCTCAGGCTGATGGCCCTCATCCTTGTAGCCAGAGACTCTGCCACGCAAAAGGTCCCCAGGCCAAGGGACAAGCCATGGTTCTCTTTTCCCAGCTGCTCTCTCCCAGTCTTCCAGGTCTTTCAACCTCTTCTCCCTGCCCAAGCCCCTCACCTCAAAACGGATGTTGGACTTCTTCCTGCGAGCCAGATCAGCAATGTGGGCACCATTGAAGTAGATGTTTTCTATGCAGCCCCGGAAGTTTTGCCGATAGACCAGCCTCTGCTTCTCCTGGTTGACCACACCCCCAAAGAACACCTGTGGGGAAGCAGGGACACACGACTGGGGCACTGCTCACCGTCTGCATGGATGGGAAGGCATGCCTGCCTTGCAGGGACCCATTCCCACTCTCTCCTCAGCTGGGTTGGGGAGCTCTGTCTAACTGCTGAGCCATATCCTGGGCCCCTTCTCCCCAGTCAAGGGGTATCCCCCTCATTAATCCACACCCAGCTCAGAGTGGAGATCTCCCATAGCACAGGGAGGGCCCTGGTTATGATCTGCTACTGGCTTATCTCCAAATCTTGGCTTAGAGGGCATCACATGGTACAGGATGAGCTGCCTCCAGCTGTTGTTCCAGCAATGTGATAAGTTGTGTCTGACCCCTTTGCAGCTGCTTGTGGGAGAGATGTTATCAGGGCCTGGAGCCTAGGCAGAGCTATGAGCTGAGGGGGGAACACTCACGGCACTATGGCCAAGCCTCCCTTGCAGGGACCTCCATACTGCTCTGGCTGTGCTCTGTAGCAGGAAGCATCTCCACCTGCTCCAGCTGCAGCCCCCACCTCCACCGCACCTGCCAGAATGGCTCACCTCGGTGTCTAGGTTCAGCTGGTCAAAATCCCCATTGCAGCGGAAGTGTTTGACTTCCCCATCCAGGCTCAGGTTGACATGTTGGCCGTAGCGATCAATATGCAGTGAATGCCAGTGCTGGTCATCCAGGAGGCTACCCACTGTCACTGTTGTGTGCCCCTCACTGGAGTGCAGTGGGCTGCTTCCTAGGGAGGGCAGTCAGTCATTCTACTGTCCATAGGGGTGGGTACTTAAAGAGCACTCTGCCCCACTGCTGCTGAAAGCTCATCCCTACCTGTTAGCCCCCAGCCCCTCAACCTGACAGAGCACCACTACCACTGTCCCCTGGGATCCCTGAGGCTCACCTAAGCTGATGTGCAGTACCAGCTGGGCCTGTTTCAGCTCTACAGTGATGTAGTCACCCTGCGAGCCCTCCCCATGCATCAGCACCCCGTCCCGCTCCAACGTCTTGAAGTTGAAAGAGATGGTGTCCTGCAGGGTGCTGACAGTCTTGCCTCGGAATCGGTAGGAGATGGCGTCATCCCCATCAAAGTAGAGCACATCAGACCCTGGGTGATGAAATCTGGCTTGAAATCACAACACCACCAGGGACAGATGACCAAATTGCCCACACCCCATTTCCACCCTCCTGCCACAGACTTCATTTTTCTGCCCCAAGGACAGCCCAGCAGAGAGTAGACTCCTTGTTACCTTCCTGCCACAGCCACAGTGTTGAGACTGGTTCCCATTTTTGGTCAGCCATGCACAAGTCCTGTATCCCCCCCACCACCTGTCTCTGCACCCATCCAGAGCAGATCCAGCCCTCAGACAGGAGGAGACCGCCAGGAAATAGGCTGTGTGACATGACAGGATTTACAGAAGCTTGGGTCATGGGAAATCAAGGCTTTTCAATCCTAACACAAGAGGCCTAGCTGCAGGAATGACCCAACCTAATGCTTTGTTGACTGTGCAAGACAGATCCCATGATGCTGAACTGACCTTACATTATAGGATGGGTGCTGAATCAAGGGGCCCAGCACACAAGAAGCTTTAGCCTGTCACATGGCCTTTCAACCAGGACATGGGTGAGCAAAGGCTGGGAGTGCCCAGGACAGAGAAGCAGATGTCTAATGATGCTTGTAAATACTGCCAGCAGATCCTGACGTACTCCTTTTGTAAAGCTTTTACTGGAATGAAAAAGGTCCTCTGGCTCATGCTTTTTAGGACCATGTGAGACCATGTGATCCCTGGGCAACTGCACCTCCCAGGCCTTGGCATTTGCAGATGCAGTGTTTGAATATTCTGCAATAGCAGCTCTTCCCCCCCTTATGGTGTAATTTCTTTTGGGATCTCACTTGCAGAAGAACTGTGCTAGGTTTCAAACCACATGGGAGACATTTACAAATGGCTGGTGCAGGGCCCAGCTCATGCCATGCTTCTCAGGACAAATCAGTGTTGAAGGGTCAGGACATAGGTGACATACTGGGGGGTGGGGAACATGCCCCCCTAGATTTCTGTGCCAACAGCAGGATGCAGGTGCTGATGGCAGGGCTACAGCCTGGCCAAAGCCAATTCCTAGCGGCAGCAGCGCACACTTCTCCCCCCTCCCCCTTCCCCCACTGCCAACCACTTATGTATTGCCTATGGCAAGGGTTCCCAACCTTTTTATGCCGAGGACCGGCAAACCTCGGACTGAAAGCGACCGCTACACTGCAAGAAGGCAGACAACTCATTTTTGTACTCAGTAAAAAAAAGGGTTGGGCTGCCGGTCTGCAGTATACCAGTCACCTTCAGTCCACAGTTTGCCTGTCTGGCAGCCAGCCCTCCCGCGGACCAGCAGCCAACACTTTGCGGCCTAGCACTGGGCAGCAGCCCAGGGGTTGGGGACCCCCGGCCTCTGGGGTTCCATGATGCGACTCACCTGCTTTGCTCCAAGATTGGCACATGCACTGCAGTTTCCAGAAGGTGGGGCTGCAGTTCAGCTCTGGTGGCATCACGGAGCTGAATGAGCTCCCCTTCATTTTATCCCCAGTCACCTGCAAGCCCACTGGCTGTGCTCAGCCTAGACTGTGATGGGTACCAAGGGATGTGGCTCAAGGTCAAGCCAGCTCTCCAGTTTACTGACCTCACAACCCCCACCTCTCCATAAACCTTAGATTCTCCTGTGCAGGGGCTAAGACCCTCTTCCTGCTGCTCTGCCCTGGGGTGAGATGAAGCACCTGTGCAAGTGGCCAAGCAGGGCCAGCCCCATCATCCTGTCCCAGTCCCTCAATCCCCAGGGCCCACTCACTCACGGTAGGGGCAGCCAAAGAGGCCCAGGCGTAGCCCAATCTTGCCACTGGGGTTCCAGCCCACCGGGATGATGCGGAGGTAGCGAGCCAGGATGGGGTAGTGCAAGTCATGGATCACCACACCACTCTCATTCACGTTCCCAAAGAACGTCTGGGGAAGAAGGCCCAAGGTCAGCAGAAGCCTTGCACTCGTGTGACAGCCAACAATCACCTCCTTCCAGGGCAGTCACGCTCCCAAGCTCTGGGACTGTGCCCCTATGGTTCCCTCGCTAGCTCTTCCTCACTCACTTTCACCAGTTATGATAGGAAGCACAGAAAAGCCCAGGAGCTGAGGCTATCCAGCCCATGTGCCATACCCAGCTGCCTTTGAGGAAAGTGCAAGAGCCCAGAGTAGGTCATGGCCCCTCCATTTGGGCCCTTCCTTGTCCAATACCCAGAAGCTGTTTTCAGCTGGAATCAGGAGGCATACTGTCCCCCTTCACTGACTTCACCCCCTTCACCCCAGGCCCCCAGAGTGTCGGGAGGCTTACCCTGGCTGCCCTCTGTGGGTCATGTGCTGTGGGAAGCTTTTATCTGCCCACCCATTCCATTTCAGGAGCTGGGACGGGGAAGACAGCTGCTCCCCAGCTCCTGACAGATGGACTCTTTTCACATGCCCATGGGAGCACTCCAGCACGTAGCAGGGAGTCTACAGGAGGGGACAGAAACAACATCATACCCAGTTACTCCCTCGCTGAAAGAAGGGCTTCCAGCTGCTTGGGTGGTCTCCATAGAGTACAGTGTAGTGGGTAAGCCAGTCACGTGTGTTGTATGTCCCCTGAGTAGCCACTGCATTGATCATGTGCTTCTGCATCAAGTCAATCTGGAGCCAGGGCTGCTTGTCCCTGGGGTCTGGAGACCAGCCACTGCTGCCTGCACAAGGAGGAATGGTAAGAGCTCAGCCCCATAGCCCAACCTGGCTTTGCCTGCTCAGCCCTCTGTGCTTCCAAGACCAGTGGCTCCCTCCCACTTTACTGCTCAGGGGAGGGCCCCCTCATCCTAGATGCAGAGTTATGGGTTCCACGGCATTGAGGCTGTGGTCAGAGCTGCTCAAGGCAGCAGGGGCAAGTGCTTGAGGGGGTCTACAAAGCCCAATTCCAGCAGCATGTCAGGGCGGCAGGGGTGGCCCCAGAGGGTCCCTTGCCACACACTGTTGGGACCCCAGGACCATTGCTCGAGGTTCTGAAGACCAGGCAGCTTGTTCTGCTCTTCCAAAGACCAAACAAGGAAGAAATCCCCTGGGAGCCTGGCTCTCATTCTCAGGCCTTCTTGCTATTGCTGCCTGCAACATGCCAGTGCCCTGGAAACTCTTAGGCCCTCAAGTTAAAGGCTGGGATCCCAACCCCAGGCAGGTGGGCAAGACTTACTGTAGAGCCGGGCAAAGCCAGGTGTGTAGAGGATGTTGTATCTGGAGGAAGCACCGAGGGACGAAGAGTACAGAGGAGCGACCAGGTCATCGTAACAATGTCCTGTGGGGGAGAGGCTGTGGTTAAAGCTGCCTTGCCCAGACTGGCACATCCCCCACACCTCTCACCATCTCCCAATGACAGACGCCACAGAAAGGCTCAAGGCTAATGGGACCTGCTGCCCACCAGGGCCAGTCCCATGGCTGCAGTGCTCTAGTGGGACCTCCCACAGCAGGGAAAGGACCTCTCCCACTGTGAGAAGTGTAGCCCAAGGTCTCCTCCTGACATGGGTCCCAGATGCTGAGTCTGCTCCTGTACTGCCCCCCTGACTTTTTCCATCAGCATCCAAGCTACACTCAACCCCCTGCATCATACAATCTGCACCCCTGTGGCACCTGCAGGCATGCAGCTTCAGCCACAGTCTTAGACAGCCTCAGGCAACATTCAAGAAAGTCCTGTTTTAAAGCCCTTGACCCTGGCTGGGGCAGGAATCTAGCCTCCCAGGACTTTGTGGGATCTGGTACTTACAGGACAATGGCTTGGCTCATTTGTAGGAGAGTGTGCAGCTGCATGCACATCTGGCAAAGCAAACAAGAAGTCTCTGGCTCCAATGGAGCATTCAGCACCTGCTCAGTCCATGAGCAGGAGATGACCCAGGCCTACACTAGGCCGTAAGTGACAGCTCCAGAGGGACATTAATGCTGAAGCCAGCCTTTGCCCCAATGCTGAAGATCCAACACTTCAATGCACCCTTTCCCCCTGCCCCTCTTCCAGCCACTGTGAAGCTTATTTGAGTCTGTGGAGCAGCAGTACACTCCTGACCCGCTGTAGGCTGGTATCCCATGTAAAACATGCCATGCACACATGCCACACATACATCCCATGCACATGCCAGTCATCTTGGAGCAGAAAATCTTGTTTACCGGGACTCTGTCCCCTGTCTAGCAGGCAGGGTCCAGGCTGTGCAGGAGAGGGGGAAATGCACATTGCAGGGACATGTGGAGCTGCCATTGACCCAGAGGCAGCCAACAGAATGAGGATGGACTTTGCCCATTAGGTCCTAGAGGGATGCCACAGTCTGTTCAAATGAGCAATGACAAGTGATGGGTAGCCCTGGGACGCTGGCAAAAGTGGAGAACAGCCACAGGGTGGGAGCATCCCAGGCTAGTTTCCAACTGCAGAGATGGGACTACCACTGAACTGGGTTCACCTTGACCTAGAAAACAATCTCTCCTGTCCAACCCCCCATGCACTCAGCAGGATGAACCCGTGTCAGGCAGAGGCTGCTGATGTGGTGGGGGGCTCCTATGCTGCCTACAGATAGGGGCCTGCTACAGATGCTTCAGCACTAGACAAATTGGGACCATTGCTTTTTGCAAAACAAAGCTTTGGGAGGGGTCTGCTCTGTGTGGAGCTGCCCCTCCCCCTCCCCGGTTCAACCTAGGACACGCTCTGCGCAGAGCTCCAGTTCTGCTTTGCTCACTGAAGCAGCAGAGCAGCTCCCGGTTGCTCTCACTCCCGGTTTTTTCCTCCCACTGCAGAGTGTTGACACACCTCTGCAGGCATAGATGCTGCCTGCACCAGCCAGCCAGCCGCCAGCTGGCCAGCCAGCCTCCACACTGAAGGCTCTGACATACATGAGCAGGGGGGCAAGTGATGGGAGCCCCTCACTTCATTCTGCCAGCTCGTAGGCCCAGCTCGCACTGCAGCGCAGTGCAGGGGATGTGCTGGAAAGGGTCTGGGCTGCCACAGCCTCTGCTTGTGGGGAGCCGGAGGCCTGGCAGGGAGGAGCCTATGCTAATTTATTTGGCCTCTGCAGAGGACTCCAGATAGGGCTGGGCTGGGACTGGAATGGGGCTGGACACATCCAATATCATGGAGACTGGGCCCAGCCCCTGCTCTCCAGGGGCCTTGACAGAGCAGTGTACAACCCACTGCAGAGGCTTCAGGTTGAAGGTAGGGTATCAGCTGGGAGAGCCATTTCCTCACTCCCTCTTCTGCGCTCCAGGCAATACGCTAGCTGGCTACATGCTACCCCCTGCCCTTATCCCTCCCTCAGCTGTGCTGGATCCAACAACAATACAGTAAGGCAAACAGGAACAGTACAGGGGGCTACACTAATTGCTCAGCCTCCAACTCCGTCAGCTTTTAAGTCATGTTCCTCTCTCCGTCCAGATGGCCCACAACCTTACCTGGTTTCTACTAAGCTGCAGGGTGTAATTCTGAAACCCCTCACATCCTATAGGGCTTGGAGGGTTAATTTCGGTCTGGGACTGTGCAAGACACCCCGAAGGCACCAACCCGCATGAGCTGCAGGGGTTGTGCTATTAGTATCACCATGAACTGTGCTTTGCCTGGGCCATGCTAGGATCCAGCAGACCAGGCTCAAACACTCACCCCAACTCCAGCCTAAGGGAGCAGAGTAAGGCTGCCTGGACAGCCTATGTCAGGGCACCTGCCCTAGCTCATGGCGAAAAGCAGCCATTGCAAGGCAGTCCCACAGCTCCTAGCATAATTTGTAGGGCTGGGGCTGAGCCCTGCAGAGGACAGACCCCCCCCCCCCCCACCGAAGGTGTTGCCTGGAGCCGGAGAGGGGAGAACAGGAAGAGAGGAATACCTGCAGCTTACTCGAGACCCAGAGGGATTTGGCACAAGGGCTCAGGATTCCCTGCTACTCAGCTCTGTGCTCAGATCCTACCTGGGTACCAGAGGGAGGGAGCAGTGGCCACATGGTCTTGCCATCAGCTTTCCCCAGGCATTCAGCCTTGTTTCTGCTGACTCCAGGGATGCAGACAGGCCCAGATGCTTGCCTGAATCCTAGCGGTCCTGGTCGGGGAGCTAGAGCCCTGGGATGGGTAATGGCAGACAGCAGGGGAGTCAGGCTGCAGCTGCTGCGTCTCTCCAGCCCGCCCTGCCAGCCCCACCTCAGTCTGCAGGGTCATCATCCACACTTCCCTTGCAGGGCACACTGCTCCAGACCAAAGAGCAACCACCCAAAGGGTCTCACCCACAGAGGATCTCAAGCTCTGGCAAAGCCACTGAATGACTCTCAGGGTTGGTACTCACATGCTCCTGACCCTGCCTGCTGGAGCCTGTCTCTCCTGCCCCATCACACCAATCCACCACTGCCATCTCCCCTGCCTGGCAGGCTCCAGCTCCCTGCTGCCCAGCAGCAGCCCTCAGAAAAGCCTTGCTCTCACTCCACCTGCCAGCAGGTCACTCCTGAGGGAATGGGAATTGCCTGTTTCTACATAGCAGAAAGACCCTGCCTTAGCAACCCGTCCCACCCCCACGTCAGCAGCACAGCCCTGCCGCAGGGCCCCCAGGCAAGGCCTACCATCCTGAGAGGCCTGGAGCGGCATTACCAGCCCGCTGGGCCCCCACAGGGCATGAGTAATCGGGGGGCCTGGCTTTAAGCTGCTGGCACAGCCCAAGGCAGCAGCGGCCTCCATGGAAAACCCGGGCAGGGCTGGGCAGGCTGCGGCCCTGGCATGAGGCCAACCCTGCCGGGCCTTCAGGAGGATGCTGCGAGGTGCAGGCGGAGGGCGGAGTGGGCTCTTCTGTGCCCCTTGGCCTCCTCCCCGTCCCCACCCCGTGGCTGGGCGACAGCGGGGGACTGCAGTGTCGCTCCCCTCAGCGCCCGGGGCTGGGAGGATGCTCCGGCGCTGGAGCGGCTGCTGCCAGCATGCCCCCTAGGCCCCTGCAAGCAGCAGCAGCAGCAGCAGGGACCCCCTCCCCTCACCGCCCCGCCTGGGGGGAGAGGGCGCGGGGGGCGGCTCGGCGCCCCCCTCGCCCCGCC
>NW_017728944.1:5217987-5235976 GCF_001723895.1 Crocodylus porosus | reverse complement strand
GGCGGCGGCTCCGCCGCGGTGCCGCCCTCGGAGCGCCCAGGCCGGGCACAGCCGCCTTGCGCCCGCCGGCCCTCGGGGCTGAGAAGGTGCAGCTCCTGTCCTGGGCGCTGCCAGTCGCCTTTCAGGCCGAGGGGAGCCTGGCCTGAGGCGCAGCAAGGGGCAGGCGGTGCCAGGGGCTGCCCCAGGCGCTGTGGGAAAAGCAGTAACTGACCTGACTGGGGACCTGCTGTGTATCTGGGTCCGTGAAGGCAGGAGACCCGTCAAAAGACTTTGGAAATATCTGGGTGGGGGTGGAGGGTGTTTGCTGGGAGTCAGGGCACCTTAGGTTCTGGGGATTTGGATTTGATTTGCATTAGAACACGAAAAATGTCTTTCACAATAAAAATAAAGAAATAAATGTATCAGGGTCCATGACAGCAAGTTTCCCGTAAGCTTTCCCGAGGATAGCCGTTCTGTGGTTCAGTACCTGCTGACGGGTTGGGGCTTAAAGCCGCTTTATGGAAATAGGAGGCTCCTCCCTGCCTTGCTTCTGTGGCCATATGGCTCAGGGCAGGCGAAACTCAGGGGCATCTTGGGGAAAGCACCAAGCTGCCTTGCAGAGGCAGATGGGGCAAGAGTGTAGGATACAGTGAGGCCTCTGGGGCTGTGGAGATTGCTGTGCAGGACACAGAGGCAGCTGGCTTTAGCCTCCTGCAGGGAGGTGGGGTGAGACAGTAACAGCGGATGCTTGGGAACAGAACCAGGCTAAATCCCAAGCAGTGGAGAGTTAGGCAGCCCCTTAACCCTGCAGGGCTTAATCTGTTTGCTGGCTATCACATCTGCCTGGGGCCTGCTTTACAAACACACTGTTAACTGTTTCCCTCCTCTCCCTCATGCTCTGCTTCTTGTAGTGGGGGCTGGTTCCCTGGAGCCCTCATCTTTTAGGTGTGCCTGGAGCTGTAAGACACCCCTGACTCTTGGACCAGTTCAAGGTGTTTCCCAGGTTGCAATCAGAATCCCCAGATTTTGGGTGAGCAAAACCTTCATCCCAAACCCATCCCTGTTAGTACTGACTGCCCCCTTGTCAGCCCTTCTGAACCCTCTTTCCACCCAGCTGCTGTTCCACAGTCCAGGCTGTGGATTGACAGGGCCACGGAAATGATATCCTCCTCTGTCCTAGAAGGGCTGCTGCAGCACAGAGCTATAGCATATTAGCTAGGCAGAGAGGGGGTTCAGAGGCTGCCCCTGGTCCTGGGACAGGCACAGCAGGGGTCTGAATCTGGAACCCTGTGGCAACAAGGCACAATGGTGCTGAGGGCCTACCATTAGGGAAGGAAGTGCTTTTGGGCTGGGGATGCTCTCTGCAAACAGCAGGCAGCCTACCTGGGCTGTTTCTTAGTATAGTAGTTGTGGCATCAGAAGGGATATGTGCTGCATGCATCTCTTCTGTGACAGTCTGCACTGCCATGGGGTGGCCAGCCTTTGCCAAGAGAAGTCCTAAGCATGCATGCACCCCAGAAGCTTGTTGTTGGCGTGTACCATCCCTGGGGAGGGACCTAGGTCAGTCATTGGAGACCACACAGCATGATTCACAAGGAAGAGGCTTCCCAGCCCTATAGGAAAGGTCATGGCCACAAGGGGCTCATTTCTGCTAGGTCCTGTCATGTGGTACCTTGGCTTATGTAATAGGGTGCAGGCAGGCTGCTGGAGGCAGGAAGAGGCGTCTTCTTCCGTGAGCTGAAGAGCATCTGGGGCAGAGGGGGCAGGGAACAAGGCCATGACCAGGCTGGGGTCATACAGACCCTTGTCTTTTGCTTGCGGTGGGTGCTGACTCTTTTCTGTCAGTGAGGGGGTGGTAGCTTGGCTTGAGACACAGAACCTAGGATGAGGGTGAAAGAGAGAACAGAAAGCTCCAGGTGCAGCTGGGCCACAGGCTGTGGTGGCGACAGGACATCTGTTTGCTTTCTTAGCAGAGACACAGCAGTGCCAGTCTTGCTTGCTGGGTTTAAGTGAAGGCTAGAGCCATCAAACCAAGCCACTGACCACAGGCAGGCCAGGAACCCCCATCATGCCAACAACCTCTGCCTGACACAGGCTGAAACAGGGGGTTGGATGGGGCAAGTGTCTTTCTAGGCCAGGTTGAAGCCAGTTTAGTGCTGGCTCCAAATCTGCAGTTGGTATCTAGCCTGGGATGCTCCTACCCTGCAGGTGTTCCTCACTCCTGCCAAGGTCCTAAGGCTGTCCATCACTTGAAAGTCCACCTGCAACTTGGCTGTTCTGTAGTGTCTTCAGGAGCTGGAGTAGCTGAGCATTGGTCCCCAACCTTGCAGTGCAGGGTGAAACAGGGATTTGGGGGCAGCAAATCATAGTGATGACAGCCATGTGTGTGCCCTGAGCACTATTCCCAGCAGGAATGGGGTTGCACCCTCTCTACAACTTATATGGGCCACTTTGCATGCACCCTGAGATGCCTTCCCTTTTGCTTTAAATCCCTTACCTCCCTTTGGCTTTAACCCCCTTCTCCCTCACCTTCCCAGACACCATGCTGAGCTGGGGGTTTTGCTCCTTTCTTTGCATGAACACTAGTGGTAGGTGCCAGAATGCAAAGCAGCTGCACCTGGAAAGGTTCTATCCCAGGTTTCTGTACTGCAGCTTGATGCTTGACTAGTTGGGGAGCCTGGATCCTGCTGCTCATAGGAAGTGAGACTAAAAGTATTATACAACAAAGGAGGGTAGAGGAACCACAGAGATAAACAGACTCCCTAATAAGGTTGCACACACCTTACTGCTCTAACGGATCTCCAGCAGCTTCTAAAAGAGAACACAGTAAGCACTAGTAGATCACCAGTGAGAGGCTCTCCTCCCTTCCACCACAGGCTGGCTGGGGGACAGGCATAGCAGCTTGGATGGGCAGGGTCTGAAAGGCGAAACAGGGATAAACCGCTGAGGGAATGACTGCATCACCCGAGAAAGGGAGGATTGTGGGATTATCACTGCAAAAGGCAGAAAGTCTGTTAAAGACTTGCATTGACTTGTTGCCCCATCCCTGACAAAAACTAATCTGCATGTTAATAAGAAGCTTACCAATTCTGTTTCCAAATTATAAAAAGTACTACTGCATCCACTAAGAGCAGGAGGAGTGGACCTCTTCCAAAGGCCCTAGCTCTGGGAAGCTGGTGGGGCTTATGGGGAGACCAGAGGGGAGGCCCAGGGGAGATGTAACAGTGGCTGCCTATGCTTCCCAGAACCCACTGCATTTCCTCTAAGGAAGCCAGGCTCCAGCCCTGTGTCCTGGAGCAATACCTCATCACATGGCTAGGAGCATCAGGCCAGATCCCCAGCTGGCATAGAGTAGCAGTGATCCACTGCAAGTAATGGGACTGCACCTCACTCACAGTCCCACTGGCATAAACTAGCATCATTCCACTGAGAGCAGTGCTGCCACTATGCTAACACACAGCACAGTATATCTAGCACACTTTGGCACAGTTTATCTAGCACACCTTGCTGTGCTGCGTTTCCCTGTAGGCCTCCGGATGAGTCACTTGGAATGAGCATCCTGGGACTGGGAGCATGTGTTCTTGCTGGGGTGTCAGATGCAGCTCTCCTGCCCCAGTGGGGGCTAGCAGGGGAGCAGGTGCCATACATGACCCATTGCTCCATCAGGTAAAGTAGCAAACACCCAGAGTAGTAGGGCTGGTCCCAAATGTTCCCCCCCCATTCAGTGGCACCAAGGGGGTCTCTGCTGTATTGCGTTCTGTGGCCTATGCCACAGAGCGATCCAGTCACCCAGACAGGATCCCAAGGCCTTGCCTTCTGGGCCTGGTTTCCAAAGAGTTGGCATGTGGAGTACCCCTAGGAGCTGAGCCTTATGCTTTTTCTGCCCCCCTTTTTTGGACACGTATGCTTGAGGGAGGGCTCAGACTGCTGCAGGACACACCCCGAGGTCAGAAGCAGGGGTGGGGGAAAGGGAGAGGGCTGTGTTATTGGTATCGGCTCAGCATATGCTCAACCACAGCACAGCCACAGTGTTTTGTGGCTCAACCTACGAATAAGACGTCTCTGCAACTTCGCCATGGCTGAGATGCCTGCTCCCAACCAGGTGAGGGTTTGCCGGCTTGCTAAGCTGGGGGTGGGGACACGTTTCTGTTTGAGATGAAACCCATGTTTTCCTGATAAAGATTCTTTTTTAACTCATAAAAATAAGTAAATCAGCTTGACCAGGAGCCACTGGCAGGGCTGATCTGAGTGCCTTGTCCTGAGTAGCCCTCCTGGGACCCACCATGGTCCTATCCAAGCTGGGATTCACCACCATACCTGAACTCCCACTAGCGGGGAGTGCAGCCCCCAGGCCTTGGCCCTGTATGGAGCTCCAGGATGTATCCACACCAAGTTCCATGCAGGGCTCAGGGGCTAAACTACATCTGCAAGGAAGCTGCTTCCCATGTAGTTGGACTGGCACAGTCGTACTGCTGAAGGACAGGGCAGTGCTTTGTGCTCCAGGATTTCAGTGGATGAATGTTGGGCAGAAGCCAGCATGGATGCATAGAGAGTGTTGACTGTCTGTGCCATCACTAGGCTGCTTCACGCTCCAAAGTACACCACACAGCCCTGCAGTTGCTGTAGCTGAGAGCAGGAGAAGGCATCCAGGTCGCTGTAAGGCCTGAGCTTGTAGGTCTTACCACAGCCCTGAGTTCAGCACACAGCCAAGTAAGAAAGAAACTGCAGTGGTAAGACCTTTCTTGGTTGCTGTCTGTTGTTGTAGCTTCCCTTTGGCAGAGGTGCTTACACCAGTTTGCACCAGTGGGACACAAGCTCATCACCACTGATGAGAGCTCTGCAGGGATGCCCCAAGCAGCACTGGGGGAATGTCATGGCTGGGAGGGCTTTGCCTGCCCACCCCCATGGCTGGGCTGGAGACACTGAGACTAATGTGTTGCATTCAGCGAAGCAGGCACCTAGAAACGAGGGGAGGAAGCAAGCCCCCAGGAGGGCCTCAGGACTGAGAGCAGGGTTGTTGCTAAGTGGGGAGAGGGTGTGTCCCTGTGGCCCTCCATCTTTGTAACCCGTGTTGAAGCAGAAGGGTGTGTGCTTTGAACTCTGTGTACATGTCTGCTGGTTTCTGGACGCACGTATGCACCTTCTCCCCCAGGATGCCTTGCACTGGCTGGCTTAGTTTCGCTGGGATCCATTCTCTTTTGAGATCCCCGATACCTGCTTGTATGGCTTGCTCACCCATTGCAGCCTACAGAGGCCCAGGCCCTGTCCCAGCTCAGGTCAGTGAGTGTGCAAGCCTGTGTGTGGATGCTGAGCACTGGGCAGCTGGAAGGCAGGGTGCTAAGCATTCATCCCTCCCATGTCACTCCTGCCTTATTGGCCTCAGATATTTTTCTTGTTTGCTAGAAAATGCTGAGCTGTCCGCAAGTCCTCCAGCTGCAGCCCAGAGCGAGGGCTGCTTACATGGTGCCTGGGGAGTGATGTGTACCAGCTGCAGGGCTTCCCTGAATACAGGGAAACTGTGATTGAGGTTGCTCTTCCTACGCAAGGATGGTAGAGCGGCACCGCTCTTGCAGTGACTGGGTGTCTGGAAATCACCCCGCTGCCTTGTTGTGGGTGAGGTGTGAGACAGAAACTCACTCACGGCGTCCAGAGGCCTCCCCATCTGGCAGGGCCAGCGCTAAGATGCCTGTTGTCAGGGTCTCAGCCCAGGGCCCATTTCACTATCTGGCCTGCAATGCTGTGCCGCTGCGTAGTGGTATGTGCTGTGTTGTGTTGAATTGTGCTGTGCTGTGCTGTGCTCTGCTCCCTAGGGGGCATTCTTGCTAATGTTATTTCTTTGTCAATCCCAGACTTTCAGCCCCTGGGAGGTCGAGGCCGCAGTTACCACTGATTTATACTTTGACGCCACATGGGAGGATGGCATCATTCCCAAGCTGTGTGAGAAGGGGGCTGTGCAAGGCTTTGCTCGCATTTACCAGCCGGCAGTCTATGTGTTGCTGTCTCTACTGGGCGTGATGGGAAATGGCTTGGTGCTGCTCACCCATGCCCGCTACCGCCAGGCACACAGCGTGACCGACGTCTGCCTGCTCCACTTGGCTGTGTCTGACCTCCTGCTGCTCCTGACGCTGCCCTTTGCTGTGGCCGGCCTGATGCAGGGCTGGCTTATGGGCACTGGCTCGTGCCAGGCCCTGCAGGGCCTCTATGCTCTCAACTTCTACAGCGGCTTCCTGTTCCTGACCTTCATCAGCATTGACCGCTATGTGGCCGTTACCCGGGCACCCCTTGCCTACCGTCTGCGGCCCCGTGCCAAGCGCTATGGCTGGCTTGCTGTTGGGCTGGCCTGGGTGTTCTCCACCTTGCTAGCCCTGCCCCAGTTCGTGTACAGCCAAACTGAGCAGCACCAGGGCCTGCAGCTCTGCAGGGTGGTCTTCCCTAAGGGCATCTCCAAAGCAGCCAGGGGAGCCACCAACTTGGCCCAGGTTGTGCTAGGGTTTGTGGTGCCATTCCTGGTCATGGCCTCCTGCTACACTGCCATCGCCCACACCCTGCTGACCACTCGTACCTGCCCGCGATATAAAGCCCTGCGGGTAATCCTGGCTCTGGTGCTTGTCTTTGTGGCTTTGCAGCTGCCCCACAGCCTGATGGTGCTCCTGGACACGGCTGACTTGCTGGGCCATCGGGAGATGAGCTGTGCCCAGAGCCGGAGTAAAGACCTGGCCCTGGTTATCACCAGTGGCCTGGCTTATCTCCGCTGCTGCCTCAACCCTGTACTCTACGCCTTTGTGGGCGAGCGCTTCCAGAGGGAGCTGTGGCTCCTGGCTAGC
This sequence comes from Crocodylus porosus, assembly GCF_001723895.1. NCBI lineage: Eukaryota > Metazoa > Chordata > Crocodylia > Crocodylidae > Crocodylus > Crocodylus porosus. The sequence goes on along the minus strand of NW_017728944.1, from coordinate 5,229,173 downwards.
GATGCCGGCTGCGTGGGCCAGGCACAGGGTGGGTGCCCTGCCTGCTCCGGCACCAGCTGTCGAGGATCACTCTCCACCTGCCAGGAGGTGATATAGGGGGCAGTGTTCTCAATGTATCCCTGCTCTGCAGTGCAGGAGGCCAGACCTAGAGTCCCATGGCCGGCCTCTCCCTGTTCCTGGCTTAAATTAAGTGTTAAGTGCCAGTGAGGGCAAGGCAGAGTTTCATGTTCACACAGCAACTTCTTCTGGCCATTGCAGAGCCATCATTCCCAGCTGGGGAAAAAGTGTGACCCACCCCTTGCTCCTTCCTCACCAGGCAAAAAATACAGCAAGGGTCTGTTGTGCCTGAAGGCTTGTTTGACATCTCTCCCTTCTATGCAACTTGACCAATAAAAGATATCACCAAACCAGCCCTGGTTTCCGCATGCTCCCTGGACCATGACAGCTACAGCAACATGATGTACTGCTGCCCTCATCACACACTGTTCTGTGAGCTGCCCCAGGCCAAGGAAGGCACCTGACCATATGCTACCAAGCCCCATCTTCAAATGGCCTTCATCAGAACAAATGAAGGAGTGGGCCATATGTTCTCAGAGCCCATGTCTCCCTGCCCCTGACTGCTATTGCCCCTGGTCCATCTGGGGCCCTAGTGGTCCCAGATGGTAGCTGCCACATCCAGCTTTTCAGGGTTTGGTTCTGGGCGCTTAGACCTCCCTGGCTTCCAGAGCTGCTGGAAATGCTGGGGGATTGCAATTGAAAGCGATGGTGGCCACTGGCAAAACATCAATCTACTGGTATAGGGGGCCATTGGTCTGGCCCAGTATGGGACTTCTTATCTTCTCATGGGTTCCCCAGATGGGCTACAGTGGGATGAAACCATGCCATGCTGCAGTGCCCAGTATAGCTGTCATGGGCTTAGCACCACTAGATCCATTAGTTGTTCCCCCTGCCAGAAACCCACCTGGCTGGGAATCCATGCTTCATCCCTGGATGCCCTGCAGGGGGCAGCAGAACCCAGCTCTGCCTCCTGTCCCTTACCAGGGCTGAGTCCTGCAGCTGGCTCACCTTGTATCAGTGCCTGGCTGTGGACTCCCTGCCTGGTCAAGGGGGTCATGCAAGCAGGTGCTGGAGTCTCAAAAAGACAGCTCAGCCCAACCTTTATAAGCCAGCACTCAGCCTGCCAGCTGGCCCGCTGCTAGTGGGATCCTGAGCTCAGTTGCGCTCTGGCCCACAGCCACTCTGTCTGGAAAGTTCCTCTGCCAGGTGGGCACTCATTGGCCCTAGCAAGGTCACAGGGATGGTGCCTTCTCCTGGCCTGGCCCTGAGACACCTGGGAACTGCTCACAGATGTAAGCGAGGTGCTGGTAAATGGTTTCCCGAGTGAGCGGATCACGATAGTCGGGGGTCTGTCAGGGCTGCCCATTCTCCCCAATCCTCTTCATCTGTGCCATTGAACCCCTGGCTCAGTGCATCAGGCAGGACCCTGGGATCCATGGAGTCCAGGTCCCTGTGGGAGGTAAGGAACGAGCCAAAGTCCTGGTCTACATGGATGATTTGAACATCCTGTGCAAGAATAAGTGAGCAGTAAAAAGAGTCCTGTGGCACACATGGATTTATGAAGCAGCACCAGAGGCCAAGCTCAATGTGAGCAAAAGCACCTGCCTGGCTGTAGGCAAGCTCAGGGACCTGGAGTCCCTGGGGGTCTTGGTCTCCCGCAAAAGGGTCAAGATCCTTGTGGTGGAATTTGACCTGGAGCTGAGTGGAAGGAGGGCGTGGGAGAAGAAAGAGGCCAAGGTGAAGCAGAGGTTGAGTATGTGGCATGGGCATCACCTCTCCATGGGTGGCCATGTGGCACTCATCAAGGCAGTGTTGCTACCAGTGCTTCTGTACATTGCACTGGTCTTCCCCCCTGCAAAGCGTATCATCTACAGACTCCAGAGAGCCGTAAGTGTCTTCTGGGGGTCCTGAATGAAGAAGGTGGCAAGGAAGACCCTGTACAAAAAGAAATGAGCTAGGGGCAGGGGGATGCCAGACATCCACCTGTCCCTGGGAGCACGGTACATGTGTCAGTTTTACAAGCTGCTGACTGGACCAGAGACAAAAACAGCCTGTCTAGTAAAGATTTTGCAGGTCACCTGCGATGGTGGGGGTGTACACAACCAATGGGAGACCGTGGACCATGGAGCAGCCCTGGTTCTATGGGGTGCTGAACAAGTTCCAGAGTGAGGATGGGTTACAGAAGGGAAGACCGGTGACTATGTTCAACCAAAAAAAGATACAGAAGACGTCAGAGACAGGTTATTGACCATGGAGATGCTCCCCGATGAGGACTGCCAAGACATCTGGAACCGGATATTCCACAAGGACCACAGGGACTTAAGTTGGTTGATAGTGTACTGAGCACCCTCAGTGAGGGTGTGGAGGTACAGGGAGGGACAAGGGATTCGACCCAATTGCCCCAGGGAAACTTCTCAAGAAGAAGCAGAGACCATTGACCACCTCCTATGGCACTGCCCATATGCCAATGGCATGTGGGAAAAGGTAAGCCAGCTTCATGAAAGAGTGACAGGAGTCAGGCTGATGACAAGGGAGGCATGGATGTACAGATATCTGACTGAGCAGCAGAGGTCTCAGACAATGCCTTTCGACCAGTTTGCGTCCTGTGTCAGGATTGTCCTGTGGCAATGCAGGAACCTCCTGTTATACAGGCATGGTGAGCTCAAGGAAATAGACTGTGTTAAAAATTTTCTGAGTGAACTTCAGTCCTACCACTGGAAATTGGTGAGTGAGGATGGAGAAGACATAGCCAATTTCATCTGGAAAGTGATACCTGGCATACGTTGTTCAAAGACCCCCCCAGGATGGGAAGTGGACAGAGAGAATGAAGAGGACAGAGATGCAACTGGACCTGGAGACAGCGAGAAGGACTACAACAGGATCAGCAGCAGTGGAAGTGGCAGCGGCATCAACAGCGACAGTAACAAGGACAGTGAATGAACTGAGAATGTAAACCCTAAATCAGGGTTTGGACTAAAGGACTGCAATTTGGGTAGGTGGGGGTGGAGGATGGGTGCGCAGAGGCACAGGGGAGTGGGTGCGTTTATTGTACCGGTAAGCATGGGTTTCTTAATGCGGTTTTAGGATGCGTGATGGAAAGCTTATGATAGAGTGTGTGTGTGTGTGTGTGTGTGTGTGTGTGTGTGTGTGTGTGTGTGTGTGTGTGTGTGTGTGTGTGTAAAATAAAAAACCGGGCTATGAAGAAAACTTCTTGCTACATGATCGATCAATCAATCGATCGATCTATCTATCTATGCCCCCAAAAAAACCTGAGAACTGGTTTACATGGGGATCTGGACTTCCAAGCATTCAGTCTGGGGTGAAAGGGCTGCACCCCGCCAGTACACACCACTGGTGCCTACAGATACTGACTCCAAAGGGGTCACGTCCTCTGGTGGCTCACAAGGTTTATGCCCACAGCACTTCTCCTCTGACCCTGTGAGGCTGGGGTGCTGTGAACTGCACCCCTGGGCAAGGATGGGAAGAAGATCTTCATAACCCTGCTTATGCTGTGCTCCATATTTTGTTTTGTTTTTTAAATACATTTTTCATGTTCCAAGCCAAATCAGCCAAATCAAGTCCAAATCCATGAGTCAGTCCAGAACCATAAGTGGCACTACACCCCGCAAACTTCCTCCACCCCCTACAGGGGCTTCAGATATTTCCAAAGTCTTTTAGCAGGCATCCTATGTGCAGGCCCAAGCCCAGAGGCTTGGGGTTCAGATGCCCCCAAGTTTCGCCTGCCCTCCACATGGCTGCAGGAGCAAGCGAGGGAGGAGCCTCCCATTTCCATAAAGCAGGCTTTAAGCCCTAACCCCTCGGCGAGTACTAAACCACGCCAGAAGAACAGTTATCCCTGGGAACACTTAAGGAGAACTGTCTTCTTGGACCCAGATACGTGGTGTTTCCCTTGCTAGGTGGTGCTTCTCCTGCCAGGTCCACGTGCTGGTAGGACCAGTGCCTTGGCCAAACTGCCCAGGCCCTGGTGGGATCACAGTCCAGGGGCCAGAATGGCTGCTGCACCTGGGTCAGTTTAGCTCCTCCCTATCTCAAAGAGGCACAGGGAAGCAGGTAATGGAGAAGGAGGGGAGCTGAACCCATTATCAAGAACTACACAGCAGGAGAGGAGGAGGGCTTTTCTATACGGAGACATGACGTTCATCATGTCTGTGGGGGACTGGGGAATGGTCCTGACAGCAGCCCACACTAGGCACCAGCCTGTGAGACAGAGCTCAGGTGCAGTCCCCGCCTCCTCCCTCCCTCCTTCCCTGCAGGCCAGGACATGCCCTGACAACCAGTCAGGCTGGCAGAGCATCTGCGGCACAGTGCAACGCCTACCCCACCACCCCTTGCTCCAGGGGAGCTGGAGCTCAGAGCCCAGCAGCAGTTCTGCCTTCCTGCAGTCCTGGGCTCTGAGTCAGCCTGTGGGGGAGGGAGAGAGGGCTGTATTGGTCTCTGGATGGAAGTACAAAGCCTGTTTTCTTTTTTTCTTTTTTGAGGGGGGGAAGAGCGCTGGGGGACTCCATGGAGACCAAGGAAAGGCACAGGATGGGGGAGGTACTTGCTAGGCAGATGGAGTGAGGGCAGTAGGAGAGGGGAGCAGCAGCCCTGCCAATTTTGCACCAAGGTCTGAATGCTTTGGCTGTGGCTGCTGCTGCCCCAGTATTGCCAGTGCTCTGGTCTGATCTGTTCTGTGCCGGTGAGGAGAAGCAGGCTACAGCCAGGTCCCAAATGAAGATAGGCAACTGAGATGCTCCCTGTGATACCCCTCCCTGCTGGCTCATGGGCCCCAGGACTGACAAAAGTTCTGGTACTGCAGCTGGAACTGGGCCTGGCAGTGCCGCTGGCATCACACTATGACCACACTGTGCTGGGAGCTGGAGCTGCCAGATATGATCTTGCTGGTGCTTTCCTGTGCTGGGGACTGGTTCTTTCCTTGGGGTATTTCTGCCCTAGGCTAGCTCTGTGAGAATGCCTCCAGGGGGCCAGACTCCACACCTTCCTGGCTCTACAGAGCACCTGTTGCCTGTCCCAACCACAAAGAGCCCTTGGCAACACTTTGTGGCATTCTCTGGCTTGTAATCTCCTCCTAGCACGCTGCCTCCAGCCAGGATCCACTGCTGAGGAGCTGAGTTTATCTCTGACATGATTAGGAACAGGAGGTGATGTGGTAGGCCCATGGCTGATGCTGGGGCAATTGTGCATCCAGCTCTTTTCCCAGCCCTTTCACCTGCCAGTAACTTGTGACATGCATCAGTAATCCCAGGACACTGAGAAACCCCTGCTCAGACACCAAGAGCCAGGAGGACAGAGTGAAAGAGATCTGCTTCCATGACCCAAACCAGTGATGATGACACTTAGAGCTGAAGAGCCCAGAAGAGTGTTAGCCCCACAAAGGCTTTGTAGCCAGACATCATTATCTCAGTAGGACCCCTTCTTTGTCATGCTTAAAGCAGAGTCCAGCTCTGGAACATACCTATACCCTATAAATGCTTGGAGAAAGACTGGAAATCCCCATGAAGACCAGTGGGGCAACAGGACCCCACTCTGTAGAGAAAAAGCACCAATGGAAACCCCCCTTCCCCCCCACCCCACGAAACAGAGACCGAATGGGACTTTCCTCTTGTTTCACTTCCTAGATATGCTCTGTTCCTGCTGACAGCATTTCCTAGCTGGCAGCCCTGACACCAGTCCACCTGTTCATATATGCCCCCACAGCTAGCGTGCAGCGCAGAATGCCCGGCAGCATGACATGCCCCTTCTTGAAGGGTCACAAGGTCCCTGGGGCATTTTCCCTTCCCACCTGCTTTTTGGGTGATGTGGATGCTGGAAGAGTAGGTGAGGAAGGGAAAGAATAGCAGGGGATAGAATGAATGCCCAAAGCCACTTTGAAGGCAGGACCAGCCCAGAGATCAGTGGAATGACTGTGGGTCCCCATGGGGGACAGCTCCTATCCTGCAGTCTAAGTTGGTGGGCACTCCACCAATGCCTTGTGCAGACTCCATGGAATGGGACAGGCACAGGGAGGCAAAGCACTGGCCTAGAGAGAAAACAATTTCCAGCCCCCAGCACTGTGATACTCTCCCCAGTGCAGATTGATCTCCAGGGAGCCATGGTCCCCAGGAGGCAGGCGTGGGGGGAAGGAACCATGCCAAAATCAGGACTGAGGACGCTCTGCATTGCTGGGGCTTGTAGGGCTACAGCTCTCAGCTGCACAGCCAGGGACAAAGCTGCGCAGGTCTGTCTGGCTGCCAGAACTACCAGCTCAGAGAGAGGGAGCCCTCCCAGTTCCAGCAGGGAGCCAGGTTCCAGCCAATTGTATGAGGCGAAGGCATGAGGCATTGCAGTGTTTAAGGCAAGAGCTGAACATGAGAGCAGCTCTGGATACACGCTGCAGGGAAGCCTTTATAGAGCTTGTTGGGCTCCCTCACCCTACCCACACATGCTTCCTCCTCCTCTTAGCCCCCTTCCCACCCCCAACCCCCACCCCACTTTGGGTATGAGGATTAGTTTAGCTTTGTTGTTGGGGAAAGCTGGACCCAGACCCTTCACCTAGTTCTTAGCAGGAAATGCTATTGCTGCTGAGTCAGCAGACGCTGCAGCTTGTTCCTGGGCAGCCTGTGCAGAGCTGAGCTGAGGGTCCAGGCCAAGAGCAGCCTGGATTCTCCAGGAAGGGGGTCTCACCAGGCAAGCTTTGGGCAAGTCATCATCCTGCTGTTGCCAGCTACCGGGGGCTTGGTGAAAGGCTGGAGGGACTGGGAGCTGGCACCAGGGAACAGGCAACTGTGGGGGATAGTCTAAAGAGTACAGCAGCCAGACTGGGGGGGGGCTTTATTAGGCAACAGCTTTTGTTAAAATTGTGAAGTGGGCCATGCACTCTGCCTCCCAGCATTTGTATGCCCCCCCAACAGCTTGTACCCCTGAACTGAGTTGCTGCACTGTTACTTGGGCAGGCTGAAGATCCTGACCCTAATGAGCAGACCCCATACTGCGCAGCACTTTGTCCTGCGACAGCTCCAATCTGTGGAGCTCCAGAGGAGTGTCATGAAGAAGGTGGCAAGCAGGTTAATGTGCTTTTTGCTATTTCTTATGCAGTTTGGCAGCTGGAAGTAGGCAGGAGAGCTAGCAGCATGTGTCCAGACCACACTTTGAGCCCACAGCCAGCCCCCCACAGCCACTGCCCTCTGTACAGCCTTTCCACTTTAGCTGGTATCCAGCTCCTTGTCTGCCCCCAGCTGGCCTTCTCAAAGCCAGTGCCCAGCTGTTCCCCCCCGCTCCCCCTCCCAGCTGGCACATAGCCTGATACAGTCCTCCACAGGCAACCACATGGGAGCCTCTCCTCCCCTCCCCTCTGGTTTGTCGGAGATCTGCCCCAAGGTCGTGGGAGTCCGCCTCTGCACCACTGCTCAGCTCCACTGCTCCACTCAACAGCCCAGAATTCCAGCCCCTGTCTCCCAGTATTTCTAAGATCTACTGGGAGCAGCATCTCCTGGGCTAGCTTGGGAGAGTGGGAGGAAAGCTGGCAAGCAGCCTTTTCCTGTGTGTGCATCACGGCCCCATTGGCTGCTCCCAGAGGCATTTCTGACCCAACAGCTGTAGAAAAGTCACAGCCAGAGGCTGATAGATTAACCTGTTCTTGGCCAGAACAGGCTGAAGTAACATAGGCCAGAGAAAGTGTTGAGCATTTTGAACATGGGATCTGTGGTGCTGTGAGCATGTGATCATCAACCAAAGCCAGCGTGGACAGCAAGGGGGACATAACAGTGTCTGCTGCTGGATCCACAAATGGACCAGTGTATCTTGAGACCGTGTATTTCGAGAACATGTTGATCCCAGGTGCCTAAATCTTGTTGATATTCATGGAGCTCAGGGACTGTCTATGTTAGGGAGTTTTCTACTGGGTCATTTTACCTATGTATGTAGATGTCCCACTGCATCCCCCACTCACAAGCACCTAAATGCTCTGCACTGGTGCAAAATGGGACTTACACTGCTGCAATTTACCCTAGAGCAGTGTTTTCCAGTCAGTGCTATGGCACAAAAGTGTGCCGTCAGAAATGAACGGGTGTGTGGCAGAATTTTGCCATGGCAATGAGCTACAATAGGTATGAGGGTGGGGAATGCCTTTTAACAGGTGTGCCGCGGGAAACTGTTATTAATGTAAGTGTGCCTTGGGCTGGAAAAGGTTGGGAAACTGCCCTAGGGTCAGACCTCTTTGCTTCCACATTGGGGTTTGCAGTGGGGCAGCTGCATCAGCAGCATGACCCCAGGAGAAAACTCCTAATGGAAAAGGCAACAAGCGAGTGGGCTCCACAGAGACCAATGTGGTGATTACTAGGCATGTGAGCTGTGCTCAGACAGCCCTCCAGCCTTTCAGGGATCTCACTACCAACCGAATCCCTTACAGACTCCAGGGCTCTGGGGGAGTCACTGCCCTGGCTGCCCTGGAAAGCAATGTGGTGACCCCACTGCAAGAACTGTGCAGAGTGCCTTTAGCTTCCCTACACATGGTCTGAAATGTTTCCTCTCTCCCAACTGCAGACTCCAGGTTGGGGAGAAGAGCTGAAACCTCCCAAAGCATCTTCACAGGAAACATTTGCATTGCACTGGGGAGATCTTTCTCATTTTTTCCCATTGTTGCTGCTTGGAGCTTATACACTTGATTCTAAAGCACCCCAACAGACCTGGCAATGACTTGCTTCACTTTCCATTACTGGCTGGCATGTAGATAACTTTGTAATAGGCAGCTAGGTAGACAAGCAAATATTGGTAGTTTTGTGCTGCACAATTCCAGACATGTAAAACACCCTTTGTTTTCAGTTCTGTCGCCCAGCAGGAATCTCTCAGCTTCTGTCAAGTACATCTGTATGGTTTTGCTGTCAAGGATGGGTTGTATTTCCTTCACCCTTTATCCTAGTCCTTTGTAAAACTTCTGCAAGTGTTAGCAGGTTTGTTTCAGGCTTGCACACACACTTGTATCTGTACATAAACACACAGACATGTAAGTTTATGCACACACACACACATGCATGCACGCACACATACATCTTCATTTAAAGGGCATTAAAGTGACCCTAGGGGGCTGTAAAAGCCCTGCTAAGTTAAGGTAGAAGCATTTGCTTTTTCCTTGCTTCACCCCACGTTATTATCCTGAGGTATTTGCCACCCAGTGGACACACACATTCCATGTATTGCAGCAGTCTCACTTCTTGGCCTCTAATAGGCTACAATCAAATTTACGATACTGCCAGTTTTAATTGGACTCCATAGTTCTTTAGCTTTTCCTGTTTGGATGTAGAGTATCTGGGCCATAGGGCTGGGTCAGCTAGAGCTGTAAGCAACACATGGCAGCTTACAGCTGTAAGCAACACAGGGCAGCACCTTCACAGAAAGCATTTTTCCTTCTACTGTCTCATATTCACTACTAGGTCTGTTCTCAACAGATCTTACAGGCTGCTCGTGGTGTAGCGGGGTTTCCTGGTCATGCATAGCCTTCCAAGCTCTGTCAGAGGCAGGGTGAGTCCTAAGGGAAGGAAAATAGGTAGCTCTGCAGGCACCAGTGCTCCTGGAAGTGATTCCATTAGCAGGTTCAGTGTCAAAAAAATAAGGAGTCTACATTTTCGAGGCTGTTTAGTTAAGGTTTTGATCAAACAGTTCATCAGAAAGCAAATGAGTATGCAAGCCCCCCTGGCCTCCCAGTGGCACAAAGCATTTTGCAAATGGTTGTTTGGAAAAAAAAAAAAAAAAAAGGATTGGATGAAGCTTCAGAAGGAGCTGGAAACAAAACAGGAAACGCTGTGTTTGTTTCTCTTGCTTTTTAAAGCCATAACCCTTCAGCCACCCTGCTGCAGAGACTCTGGAGAGTCCTAAATTTCTTATTCCCTTCTATATGACCAAGGCAGTTTGCACAATCATCCTTTTCTGCCAGGTAAAGTTGAAATCCTCCACTTGTTACATCAGACGTCTGGGTAACCAATGGTAGTGTCACAAAAAGAGGATTATGGCCTTATGTGCAGCAGCTAGCTAGGGCTGCTGAAAAGACAAACTGCTTTTTTCCAGCATCTGGCAGAAGTGTGTGTTGGGAGCGGGGGAGGATGGGGCACAACTTCTAAGCCCCCAGACTCCAGGGAGCCAAGTTGTCAAGCCCCAGCAGAGTTGACTCAGCCTTTTTTCTTTTCCGGGCCAATGACCATGCAGCCTCCTCCTTCTGCTTGAAAGGATGCTGGAGGGTTAGAGCTGGCTGGCCTTCCCCTCTCCTCCCTGGGGCATAGGGATGACTGGGGTGCATTTATGTAGGGGACACAGATAGGGGTCATCCAGTAAGAGAGGGGGTGATATGTGGGGTTATGCTTGCCGTCACCAGGTCGGAGCGGAGGAAGTTTGTTCCCCCCCGAGCTTCTGGCCTTCGCGGGGTGCCCCATGGGGCCGGTTCCCTCCAGCTGCTACAGGTGGTGGGTATCTTACTTTGATGGGTTGTATTAGATTTCTGTCAGCATGCAGGGGAGACACCATGATCAATCAGGTGGACCACGTAGGTGGGCTCCCCAGGGCAGGTGATTGTCTCTGATATGTCCTCCATCGGAGGTCTATATTGAGCAGATTCTTTTTGGTGTTGGGTGGTGGAACCGGAGCTTGCTCCATCCACTCCATGCATTGACCTGGTATTACCGGTGCAGAAAAACAGAAAAAAAAAAGCGGCTTTTTCCAGTGTCCTCAGAAGCACTGGTTGCTGGCCACAGCCAAGGCTGCAGATTTAAGCTGGAGACTCCCGGCTAGAGGGTCGCGCCCCTCCGCTCAGGCTTGGACCCATCTCCCTATCTGGGGCCAGGAAGGCATTTTCCCCATGGCAGACATGGGGGTCTGGCCTTCCCCTGTAGCGGCGTGGGGCCTCTACCCTTGACCCCTGGAGGGCAGCTGAACAGCCCTGGCAAGGGCGGGCACGGCCGGCCCCGCCGCCCTGCTGCAGCCGGGGCTCTTGGCGTCTCTGGGCACCGGCCCCGACCCCGGCCCTGCCGCGCCGCTCTCCCCAGACACCAACCCGGAGGGCGGAGCCAGACGCCGGAGACTCCGCGGGGGCCCTGCCCCCGGCGCCTGATGCAACACGCGGAGTCCCGCCCCCGGCCGCGGAT
>NW_017728944.1:5211690-5217887 GCF_001723895.1 Crocodylus porosus | reverse complement strand
GCCCGCCTGCGCTTGGACGCCGGGCCCTGCTGCTGGTGGTGGCAGCGCCTTGCGCGCCCGCCCGGGCCCGGGCGCAGCGCTTGCCCTGGGGCTGGACGTGCCCGAGCCGGCTGGCCGGGCTCCTTCCGCGAACCTTGCGGCCGGGGCTGGACGCGCCTTGCCGGGCAAGTGGCTCCAGGCGCGCCCTGGCTCTGTCCGGCAGGCCCCTGAGCTGCGGGAGCACCCGGGAGAGGGGCTGGGTCTGTTTAAAGTGCGGGATTGGGGGCTCCTGCTGTGCCTCTTAGCAAGTCACTTGGTTTGCCAGGTTTGCAAGGGCTGCCTCGACACCTGTTCTGGAGCCAGGTTTGGGGCATGCCAGACTCTCCCAAAATTTTTTGGCCCAAAGGTGGCTGCTTTTCTACCCCATGCGCCTGGGCAGCAGTCAGTCTTCAGTCATCTGCCCAGACTGGGAGCTCTTGAGGACAGGGCTGGTCTCCTCTCTCTGTTCAAAGCTAGGGCGCTTGGTCAGGCTGATGAGACCTGCTTCTGCTTGTTGTGGGGTGTGTGCAGGACCTGGCATTGTGTCCACCTCCACTGCAGTCTGGGTCTGTGCAGTGCCTGGCAGGACAGGGCCTCCAGGCATTGCTGCTGTCACCATTACGGAACTGCTCCGTGGACCTAGGCTTCCCATGGGTACTTTTCCTTCCAAGCGGCTGCATGAGGGAGAAGCAAAGTCCCTGAGTCTCTTGCTGGAGAGCTGGGTGAGTGGTGTTAGAGGAGTTTTGGATTCTCCTGCACCTGCCTGAGAGCCTGGCACCTGTCTTGGGGGGTTTAGGTCTATCTTGCTTTCTTGCTATTGGTGCATGTGGTGCCATTCCCAATATCGCTGGGTGAGTGTTGAGCCCGTTGCAGGTTCTTCTGCGCTGACAAGGTGAGATGACCTGGGTGCAGTGCTGTGTGTGGTGCTGGCAGTGTGGGAGGCCTGAACCATGCCCATCTCTCTCAAATGGGCCAGTGCTGGCTGATGAGTTTACAGACATTTCTTTCTGAGTTTCAAATACACAGTTTTGTTGCTGTGAAAGCAGCCCCAAACCTCCAGTTAGTCCCAATGCAAGTATGTGCAGCTTTGCCCAACCCCAGCCTGGTAGAAGGTGGGGAGCTCAGGCGAGGTCTGGAGCAAGATGCAGAGATTTTCAAACTGCATTGCAGCTTGCTGCTCTCTGTAGCTTTTGCTTTATTTTCCTGCCCCCAGCTGCTTACTGTCAAAAGAGCATAAAGGTCTCCAATAATACCCAAAGCTTTGCTTAGAAAGAAATGCCATGGAGATGGGTGAGTCATCCCGAGTGGGGACTCTCTTCCCATCTGGAAGGACCCCTTGCTGCCCCCTGGCTGCGGGTCCAGTGCCTAGGGTGACCTTGGGTGCTGAGAGTTACAAGCTAGGACGGGGCGGGCAATTATTTCAGGTGGAGGGCTGCTTACTGAGTTTCAGCAAGCCATTGAGGGCTGCGTGACAGGCAGCCAGGGGCATATATATATTAATTTTCTAAATTTTTTAAGGGCCCTGCAGGCCAGATAGCATGGCCTGGCAGGCTGCATCTGGCCTGCGGGTTGCATTTTGCCCACCCCTGAGCTAGGAGGTCATGTTGTGCATGGTAACTCCAGGGAGCAGGTGGCCTTGCGTCACCCCAGTTGATCACTAGTCTGTGAGTTGTGCTGGTTTGCACAGTGCCAAGTTGCTGTGCCAGCCCTAGATTCTGAGACGCAGGGATCTTGGCACTATTGTGGAGGCTGGAAGAGAGAGTCCTGTCCATTCTGGGCTAACTGGGAGGGATTGCCAGGCTGAGCAGGCTTGGGGGGGAGGAAAGGGGACAGCTTCTGGGTGTAAGAGCAGGCCTAGGGTAGGGTGGCTGTGGCTGGGTGGACCTGAACCTGGTCCAGGAAACGACTTGGGGAAGTAGCCATTGGCCATTGCTGTCTGGGCTTGGTGGTGAGGTGGAAGTGCTGGGTTCCCATGAGGCTGGAAAGGTGTGTGGTGTGAGAAGTTCCTTCCCTCTCTGAAGACCATCAGCTGTCTTCCGTGGTGATGCAGGGACTAGTCATTTGGTAGCACCTCAGGCACTTGGCAGCAGGGGAGAGGAGCCTTAGTATTGATCAGATGCTGGGCCCTGGAGCACATGAATCAAAGCCCTGAATGCCAGACAAGGGAGAGCCTGTTGGGAAGAGAAGAATTGCCTGGCAACTTGGAATATACGAGTGCTCTGGGGCAGGGAGAGAAGGGGAAACATGCAGGGCTTCTGCTGTGCTGGGTGTTGTGTAGGGAGCTGCAAGGGCCAGGGGTGCTGAATCCAATGGCAGAGTGGGGGTCTGAGTGAGCAAGTGACCAGGCTTATGGTGCAAGGAGCAAATGGCCTCAGCAGGGCAGAGCTGAGGGTGCCTAGCTGTTGTAACAGGGTATTGCCCCCCTGTTCTGGCCTGGTGGCTTGGTACTCTGCCCTTTCAGCTCTGAGCTGTCCCAAAACCAGCAAGCTCATATTCAGGTGCTGTCATGGGAAGGGAGATGCCTGGGGCACCTTGCCATTTTCCCTGGTCCCTTATTGGCACTGGATGGAATGTGCCCTGGATTTTGGGCTTTTGTTTCTCATTGCCATTGGGGTGATGCAGTGGTGAAGACTGGCACGAGCACACGTTAGCATGCATGCCCCATGTGGGGGTGAGAGTGGGAAGGCTAGCTCTTGATGGCAAGCAAGACAGTACCCATCAGAGCTCACGGGCCTTGGTTGCTGCTTCCTTTGGTGGGGGTTGATATGTCAAACCTGCAGTAGGCGGTGCTTCCCTTCTCTTCCCCCCCCCTCTCCCCCCCCCCCCCGGACTGAAGCCTGTCAGGTTCCTCCCAGAATAAATGTGCCGAGGGAGGCTGTGTGGGGGAAGCTGATAAGGCTGGCAGTGAAAGAAGGGGGATTCCCTGCTTCCCAGGGGCTCCTTGCTAATGATAGGTGGTGCTTCCTGTTCCTCATGCCCTCTGCAGATAGGAGCTCACAAGCCTCTGTAGTTCATTCACCCTCTTTTCTTGGCAAAAGGGGAAATCCCCATTTGTGTTTGGAGGGAACCCAATAATGCTCAGCACTGTCCTTACCAGCTGCGTTGGGGCTGAATGCTCCATAGTACCCTGCCCTAGGTATTGCACCTGCCAGACCCTCTGCTCTTGTGTGGTGGTCTGTGGTGAATGCATTATGGCAGCCTGACAGGACAGGCACTTCCCTGAGAGCAGTCTGTCTGCACTGTCATCCTGGGCCCCTGGGCCTGGTGGGGGGGCAGGGCAGGGAGTGCTGTGCTTAGGGGATTCCTGCTGCACAGCACAGCAGGAGAGGGGGCACACTCAGTCTGTGCCCGTGCTCCCATCACCATCATATGCTCCCTTTGCTAAGCTCCTGCCTTGGCTGTAGGCACCCTGTTCCAGCTCCCACTCTTTGGGGCTGCTCAGTGCTTACCTTATGCCTGGCCCATGGCTCCCTGGAGACAGAGCTGTCACTAGACTGGATCTGAGGTAGGTGCAGGGCTTGGTGCTTGGGCCCTGAGCTAAGCCTATGCTATCTGGTCAGGGCAGGGGAGGGCCAGGATGTTCTGGCCCTCTGTTGGGTTGCAGCCAAGGAGTTGCCTGTGCTGAGTCCAGATGGTGGCTTTAGGGATGTGCTCTTTGGGGGAGCCTGTGATATCTCTATTTAGGGGTGGAATATGTCCTGGATTGTTGGCTAAGGGGAGCGAAGGGCCCTTTGCTTGGTATAGCTGTGGTAGCTGACTCCAGTGGTAGCTGCCCTGCTTGACCTGAGGGCCCTTGTGGAGCTGGACTGGGGTATCTGTTCCCTGGAGAGCTCAGGTCGGGTCAGGATAGCAGCTTTGCCAAGCATCTACGGCTCAGTGTGGTTCTTAGAAACCTGGGTGTGCTGGGCAGCCCCCCCTTGCTGGGAGCGTGGGAGCAGCTGCCCAGGCTCTGCACGCAAGCGCCTGCACTGCATTTTATTTATATCCCTGAGAACGAGCCCGCCACTCCCCCTGGCGCAGGGAGGTGTCTGTCCCGCCAAGGCCCCTCAGCTGGGCCAGGATCTGAGCAGAGGTTTCTACAGGCAGCTGCACTTGGAGCTCTGAGTCTCCTCTCCCTGCTCCCTAGCTGGAAGCAGCGGGGGTAGACAGCCCTTGTACTCCATGCTGCTGCAGCTGCTGTGGCTGGGATGGGATGAGAGAAAGGAGTGGGCTGCCAGTGCCCAGGACTCCCCTTCTGTAGTGATGACAGGTGCTGTTAATGCCACAGGTCAACAGAGCTTTCCTCCCGGAGTTGCCTCCTGGTACCTGCTATGCCCCGTCCCCCCCATGCTATTTTTAGATGAGATCTCCTTTCCTCTGCTTTTGTGTGGGATGTTCTGGTCCCTTGTGCCTCTGTTCACCTTATTGGGCTGCCAGTGGCATGCAGTGAGGGGCTGGCCAGCTGGAGTGCTCCTCTATCAGGGATGAGGCTGGGACCTGTTGCAGGGAGGGTGGGGGATGGGGAATTGTCTGCATTAGGGGGGGTCTCCATTAATCCTGAACTGCAGCCCTAGCTACTCTGCCCTTTGGCTACCTCCCAGCTCTGGACCCAGAGACCTGAGTTACCCCTTGCTTTCCACTCTGGCATGCTCCATCTGAGTTGTGTTGAGGTCTTCCAGTGCTGACCTGCAGTATCTCCTTCCCAGTCCTTGCCAGTCTAGCAGAATCTGGGGTTTTACATTGCAAAGAGCAGGCAGGGAATGGGCAAAGCCCTGCAATGGGGGGAGGAGCCGGTGCCTGTCATGCTTCTGGGCTAGGGACTTCCCTGCACAGCATCCCACTGACACAGGCAGGAAGTCAGTGGCCCCAGTTACAATAGGACTTTGTGCTGTACGAGTATTACTCAGCACTGATCTTGTGCAGTTCTGCACGGTGTTCAACCCAGCTGGGTCAGCTGAGGCCATGCAGGCAGTTTGCTTTGTCCCTGCCCTGGCTCTGCAGGGTTGGCTTCAAAATCCTGCACTTGGGTCCTGTGTCTGTTGGGTTGGTGGGATTGTTCCATGCTGCTTTCCATGCTTCATGTAGAAGAGGCACTGTGGGGGTAGTATCTATGTGTAAAATTCATCCCCATGGCAGTGAGTGCAAACCATGGGTCTACCAGAGTCTGGTCTGGGCCTGAGTTCCCCCCAAAGAACCGTTTATCCAAAGTCTGCTGCAGAGTGGTTGAGGACAGGGGCTTTCATAGCCCAGCTGCCCCAGAAGAGACATTGCATGCTGGGGATCATTTTGACTGTGGGGACTAGGATGCTAAGCGTGTCTCTGCCCTTCCTTCCTAGGGGTCCCTGGAGGTGAGCCTGACTCAGCCTGTCCGCACAAGCAGTGGCTCTGAACGGTGAGTGATCTGCAGCTTATGCCTCGCCTTACTTTAATAGTTGGCAGCATATGCCCCTGCACAGGGATGGCCTGAGCTTAGTGTGGCTGGTGTTCCTGCTGGCAGAGCCATGAGAAACAGTGTCACTTGAGTCCTGTGTTAGGTATGAGGGTGGGGGGAACCCATTAAAGCAGTGCAAGGTGGGGTGGGGGGAGGAGGAGATGCTTTGGGTCCTTGGTTCATGTTCTGGGCCCGTGGCAGTGTGAAGCCCCTCTGATGCTCCCTACCCCTTTCTCTGGGAGGAGGCCAGTGCCCCCCAGACTGTGGCCCCTGCCTCAGGCCTCCCTGGTTGTGTTCTGTATGTTGGGCTCCAGCAGATCTAGGTGGTAATTCTGGGAGGATGCAAGCCCTTGGATTGTACTAAGCATAATGCTTCTAGGTGCATCCCTTACTCTAGCTGTAGTGTTTTCCAGAGTGGATCAGAAACCACCCTCAGCCCCTGCAATAGAAGTAGGTGGGGCCTGGTGCCACCTAGCACCCCCAGCCCCCTATATGGGAGACCAGTCAGCAAAGAGCATGGTGCCCCACTGCTGCTGGCTCTCCCCACCTCCAGTGTTAGAGTAGCTGTAAAGGCATGGCAGGATGTGGACCTGCAGGAGCCTGTGTAACTTGCTGTCCAAGGATCCAGCCTGAGTTCTTGGGGCTCCTTCTCTAGCTCCAGGCTCTGTTGAGTACTGGGGGATGGGGGGAGAGGGACAGGGGGATTCCACTCCTGGATGTGGGCTGGGGAAGTCCCTTCCCAGCTCTGGCTTGTGCATAGTACCCCTTG
>NW_017728944.1:5177139-5211590 GCF_001723895.1 Crocodylus porosus | reverse complement strand
CCCGCTATGGTGAGTGCATCCCCATGGGCAAGCAGGCAAGGCAATGAACTCCCAACCAGGCTGTTTTGCAGCCCAGGCAGTGAACAGTTGCTAGGGACAAGGACCCTGGTCTTGATTGCTTTGGAGCTGCCCTTACCCCTGTCTTCCAGCCCCAGTGGTAGGGACATGAGGGGTCTCCATTCTGCCACAGCCCAACAGTAGCCCTAGGTGGGAATAGATCCCTCTCCCCTACCAGATATGGGGCTCTTGCACCTCCAGCTTAGAGCCCCCAAACTCCCTGCTGTGTCCCTAGCCCAGCCTGCCCTTGGCCATTTCCCTCTGGGCTGGCTTCCTGCCCTTGGTGTTGGAGGCTCCCTGCAGGAAGAATTTATTCCTTGTTTGCTGTTCTCTCCCCAGTCCCTGCACTAGTTGAAATTAGTGCTGGATTTGGGGTTGATGGGTTGGCAGTAGCCTGTCTGCCAGGCCCTGCAGCAAGGAGGTGCCCTGGGTAGTACCAGATTTGCTGGAGTTTGGCTGTTTGCTGTTTGCCTTCAGAGTGACCCAGGAAGTCCTTTCCCTCAGCCCTGCCAGAAGTGATTCCTGACTCTGCCTTTGCTCAAGGGCACTGGCCTAAGGGAAGGGCAGGGAGTGTCTGCCAGCTGCTCGTGAAGGTAGAGAGGAGTGAGCTGGAAGGCTGCCAGTCAGACTCTGCCTAGGTCCCTGGCCTGGATCACCAACCCCAGTCTGTTTGGTATCTGGCCCTTGCTTGACCAAGAGTCATATCTGAGCCCAGAGGGAGTGGAATTCCTGTGCTCCTGCCCCTGCAGGTAAGCAGAGGCAGTATCGTCCGGTGATTGGAGCAGGAGCAGGGATTTGAGCCTAGAAGTCCTGGCTCCCACCCCTGCTTTAAGAATTAGAAACCCCTTCCCCACCCTTCTCTAGGAGAGTGTTCTCCTTAATGGTTGGAGTAGAGGGGTGTGATCCAGGACTCACTGGTCTTAGTCCTAGCTCAGACACTGCTTCATTGAAGAAGCTGGTGGGGTAGGTATGGTAGGATTCTCCCCATCAGGTACAGGTGAACTGCAGTGGGTAAGAGTGGAGGTGGTGGCTTGGATGGATGGAGCTGGGAGGGAGGCTGGGAGCACAGGCCTCTGTGGAGTTGGCTGGGGTGGGGTGGGGGGTCATGGCCCCGGGGAGTCATGATGCTGCTCCCTGTCCTCCCCCGGCTTGGCCACTGCCGCCAGCATTTTTTCCTGGTTGTTCATTTTCCGAATTCCTTGGCAGGGCCGCAAGTGCAAACAGCTTATTTTTAGCTAGGGTCATCTGCATATGATGGCTTAGCTGTTTTCCCAGCGCCTGGGGGGCAGGGGTGCTGGGCCCTAAGCTCTTCTCCTCACACACTCTCTCTCTCTTCCACGTTGTGGCTGGTCTTCACAGGATCCTTTTGGTTCTGCAGGTTCACAGCCCCAAATGGGAGCATCCAGGAGTTGTGGGGAGGGCAAGAGCAGCTGGTGTGCAGTATATTTCTCTGCCTGGGCACTTGCGATGGGGGTGCCATTGAAGCCCCTCCTAATCTGGGCACTAGATTGGCATGATCTGTCCTCAACAACTGCTTTGTGGGGCAAAGCCAACAACAGTGTTCCTTGCCTAGGGGTAGGGATGGTGTGACCTTTGGGGAATGCTGTCAGGGTCTCCCCTTATTCCTTTTTAATAGGATCTGCCACACATTAGTCTGAGCTCTCTTTGGCTGGTGCTGGGGATCCTTTTGTGGTCTGCCAGTCTCTGCTTCAGGACTAGCACTGCCCCCTGTGGCATTATGTGAGATGTTTCCTCTGTGTCTTTCCAGCTGAGAACTACGGAGTTCAGGGCTGGGCTGCTCTACTGCCCCTTCTTTCTCCCACCCTGCTAGTGGGTGGTGCTGAAAGGACCTACCTGCCTATTCCTGTGCAAAGTCGGGTGGGGAGAGACTTGTCTGCCCCTTAGGGTCCTTGCTTACATCTCCGTGTTGGGTGCAGGTCCCTGCTGGCCTCAGATGAAATGTGCAGCCTCATCGTTGAAAAGGGGCAGGGGCAGGGACAAGTAGAAGAGGATCCTGATGCCATTGTGAAAGGTGGGTGTTGCTTGTGGCAGGGAGCTGAGATCAGGGCCAGGTGTTCTGCAGGAGCTCTGCTGGGTGAGGATATTACCTTTCCTGTTCAAGATCATCTGGGTGCCCTGTTGCCCAGAGCCTGGCTGAAATATATTTGGATTTGGGGGCTTATAGCATGCTGGAGAAGGGCAAAATGAAGGGTGGGCAAGTGTCTGGGCAGGTCTCTGCTTCCCATGTCAGGTCCCTGTGGAGCAAGTGAAGCTTCAGTGGGTTCAGACCCTGGGTATTGCGAAGGCCTGCACCAGCCCTTCTACATCTTGGGCCTGGGGCTCTAGGGAGCCTGCGGGGGCAGAGGCCTGGGGCTCTGAGCCCTGGTTGTCTCTTGGCTGGCTCCCAGCTTCCCTGGGATCAGGCTGCAGCATCCTGGTGATGTGAGGGTCTTGCAAGCCCCTGTATAGCTGTGCTTGCATCTAGGCTCTGCTTGTGTCTGGGGCTAGGCAGCTTACTGGAGTTGTGCAAGAGGTGGGACTCTTTTGCCTGTCCCTGAGTGGGCAGGACAAAGCTTAGCTTAGTCTTGTTGCCTGGAGCCCATAGCCTGTCCTGCCATATGGAACCAGAGTCAGACTGCCCCAAAAGCCCTTTCCCCCCTGCCCCAGAAGTCCTCTAGGTTGGGAGCCAGCTGGAAAGGGTGCCTCAGCCTAAGCAGCCTAATCAAGGCTGAGGGGGGTGTGTGTAGTGGGGTATAGGCTGCCCCTGGCTCAGGTGCAACTGTCTGCCCCTCAGGAAGAGCTTAATTTTGAGCAGGGAGAGCAGGAGGGGAAATGGAGGGCTTTTCCTTCTTTTTTTGGGGAACTTCTCCCTGGAGATGGGGAGAGAAGGGACTTGAAACTCTCTCGTGAATGAGGAACATGTAGAGTTGGGGCTGGGGCATGGTGGGAACTCACTCTCTGTCCTGTCATCCCTCCCCCCACCTTCCCCACAGGCTGGCTGCAAAGGGAAGTGCGAGGGAGTGTGAAGCCCTCCTGGATCAGGCCCCGGAAGTACTGGTTTGTGCTGACCCAGGACTCCCTCGACTAC
Organism: Crocodylus porosus; assembly: GCF_001723895.1. Lineage (NCBI taxonomy): Eukaryota > Metazoa > Chordata > Crocodylia > Crocodylidae > Crocodylus > Crocodylus porosus. The sequence goes on along the minus strand of NW_017728944.1, from coordinate 5,208,445 downwards.
TACAGCAGCAATGAGAAGGGGGCCAGGCGCCTGGGGATGCTGGTGCTCACCAGCCTCTGCTCTGTGCTGTGGCCTGACAAGCAGACCTACAAGGAGACTGGTACTTGCCCCCTCTAACCATGCACTGCCCCCGTGTTGCCAGTGTCAAGGGGGTGGGGCCAGGAGGAGAGTTCAGCCTGTGACACAGTGCACAGGGCAGGGGATGGTGTTCCCTCTTGGCCTGCACTGCCTATGGTGGCCATGGCTGTATGCAGCTCCCTGGCTGACTCAGCTGCCTTCCAGCCACCCCCACCCTCTTGATGGGGTCCCTGTCTGCATACCCCAAGGCTTAGGTACTGTAAATATCTTAAGTGTCCCGTGGCCTTGTCCTGCTGCCTGGAGCACAAGGATGAGGTAGGAAAGCCTTGATCACATTGGCTTCTGGAAACCAGTGGCAGGGAGGGAGCCCTGGCTGGAGTGGGATGAGCGCATTGTAGGGAGGAATCTACAACTGTTGCCAGAGTGGGGGTGCTGTCCAGCAAGGGCCATGGAAGTAGAGCAGGGCAGCATCAAGCATTCGGTCTGTCTGGTTCTTCACAGGCTACTGGTCTGTGGTGGTGTTTGGCAGGAAGCACTGCTACCGCCTGTACACGGAGCACCTGAACGAGGCTGTCCACTGGGTGTGTGCTGTGCAGAAGGTCATTGACAGCAAGGCCCCTGTGCAGACACCAACGCAGCTGCTCATGCATGACATTGAGGTGAGACTAGGGTCAGGGGATCACTTGTAAGAGAGGGGGCTGTGACCAGACTTGGCAGGGTCCTGAGGTTCCCATCTCCACCACTCCCTTTCCTCCTTCCTCTCCCACACCCCCTTTCAGGATCTTCTTCTCCCTCTGGGCTGTACTGGGGAGGTCAGAGTTGGGCTGGAGGCAGCAGGTTGCTGTCATTTGCAGCACCCCCAAGGCTGGCTTTTCAGAGTGGGGATGCTGATGGATGATCCAGTGGCCTCTGAGCTGTGCTCCCAGGGGCCTGCCAATGTTGTAGGCTCTCAGCCTGACCTGGGCAGAGGGGTACCTCATGCTAAGTAGCACCATGCTTGCCTGTCTGGGCCTCATGGTGCACTATGCAGCAGCTGCTGTTGCTTCCTTCCCCAGGAAAACTGTGAAAGCCCAGAGATCTTGGAGCAGATCTACCGCTGCAACCCAATTCTTCGCTACACCAGCAGCCCACTCTATGCCCCGCTTCTCCCCTTCCCCTATGGCAGCGTGGACCAAAGCGGTGAGCAGCTGGCATGAGCCCAGTTCTTGGAACTGACCTGTGGTGCCAAGGCAGGGTTGGCCCATGGGTGTGAGACTGTGGGGTGGTGGGGGAGGAGCAGGCCTTGCTGTGAGCGCAGCATATGTGGCTGCTGTGTGTTGTGGCCCAGGCTTAGAGCCACACTGTGGAATGCCTGACCTGTGGCCTGGACCTCTTATGACCCCCTGCACGCTTTGCCAGAGGGAACAGTAGGGATACAGAGAGTGGGAGATGGAGAAGGCTCTTGAGGACCAGGTTCAACCGAACTCTTACTGAATAACACCACAGTCATCCCATTACTGGTAAACTACTAGAATGCTGCAAACATGGGGGCCCAATAGATGCCCAGTTAAATGAAACAGTATAATCGGAGTTGAAATCAGTCTGCTGTGCTCAGACTCTGGCCTTCCCCGTGGGGTGAAAAGGACACCTGGGGCAGCCTGCTTAACCTGGCCTGTTCTATACGCCCTTTAGCTAGCACCCACAATGAACCTTAAAGCAAACTAATAACTGATGCAGTTAGAGGCCTGTGTCCATGTAGGAGGTGCCTTGCCCTGGGCCTCTGGACCCCTTGCAGCCTACCTAGATATCTCTTTCAGTATTATTCCCCTGCTGCCAGATTCCTGCAGCTATTTATAGGTGGGAGATGGAGGAAGGTGGTGCCTTGGGCTCTGCTGAGACTCCGCTTCCTCTGTTTCCTGGGGCTAGACAGGGATAGAAGGGATCCTTGCTGAGTGGGACTTTGACCCATGGATATCTTGCCCTGACAGGATGTGGGAAAGGAGTTTGGTTCTCTTTGAGTGATTAAGGAGCGGGCATGGGTGCTTGTTCATGTGCCGGTGGTATGGGTTGGAGTTCTCTGGTTGCTGTCTGGGTGGATGCCTTGGAAAATCCAACTGTGCTTGTGGGGTGGAGGTCCCCATTGGTCTGAGTGCTGTCCTGACTAGAGCAGAGGTTTGGGCACATGCTACTTGTGATGGGAGGCATGCACTTTGCCAGGGTGCTTGGTCTTGCTAGGGCAGGAGGAGGGGCTGTGTGCTGGCTCTGAGGCATGGGGCTCCACAGAGTCTTTCCTGCCTGTGCTGGGCTTGGAGAAGAGGGGGAGAACCATCGTCTCCCCAGGGTCCTGCAGGCAGTGTATGACAGCTGGTTGATGCAGGGGCCTGGGCTCTAAAGTCCAGGCCCCTGCTAATCAGAGACGCCTGCTTGCTTCTAGCCCCCAATGCCCATGGCTACACAACACTGCGTGATGAGGCTGTGAAGCTCTTCAACTCTCTGCAGCAGTTGGAGGCAGAACGGGACCCAGGGCCCCTGATCCAGGGCATCCTGCAGACCTGCTGGGACCTGCGGCCCCTTGTTGATGAGATCTACTGCCAGTTGGTGAAGCAGACCACAGAGCCACCAGCACCTGGGGAGCAGGGTGACCTGCGCTACTGGCAGCTGCTCACCTGCATGAGTTGCACCTTCATGCCCTCCCTTCCTGTCCTGCGCTTCCTTCACTTCCGCTTGGACAGGTGAGTGTCAGGACAGCCAGCTCAGTTTCTGGGGGTGGGTGCATTGCCTGGGGCACTGGGTCCTGGTGAAAGGGGCTGGGTCCTGAGGGGTGTCTTGCACAGGACTCCCTTTCCCCTACTGGGCTCAGGGTAGGGCCTTGGGGGTAGGACTAAGGGCTTCTGTGCCAAGCTGGCAGAAGCTTCTATGGCCCTGCTTTCATTAAAGGGATTTAGTGTGTGGGACCCACTCTCCTCCCATCTGCAGAGAAAAAAACACCAGCTCCAGAATGTTCTGGGTGAGCTGCAGCTGCCAGGCGGTGTGGTGGGAAATTCCCTGGGAAGACCTGGATCAGGGTGCCCCAGCCCTGCTGTTGCCAGGGGAGCTGCTGACTTGCCCTGTGCTGGAAATGGCCTGGTTGAAGGCTGTAGAGACTGAGGGGCAAGAAGGGCTCAAGGCCAGGGAGCAGCTGGGGCTGTGACATGGCATGGCTTAGGGGCAGAGTGAGAGTCTAGATCCAGCACCTGCAGCCCTAGGGCCAAGCCTCTTGTAATGGAGCTCAGACTATAGCACTTGGCACTCTGGGCAGTGCAGCTCATTCTGATGCTCATGCTGCATTTGCCCTGCAGGACAGAGAGCAGGTTCCCTGACTCGGAAATGGCCAAGTATGGGAGCTTCATCAGGGAGGCCCTGGGGAAGACGCAGGGGCGAGAGTGTGTGCCCTCGCTGAACGAGATTGCAGCGCTTATCCAGCGACAGGAGATGGTCTGCACTGTGCACTGCCCTGGTGCGGCCTCCTACAGTGTGGCTATCAGCTCGCACACAACAGCTGAGGAGGTGAGCTGGGCCTCTGGTGGGTGAGGAAGTGGCATTGATCCTTTGCCCATGCTGGAAGATGCCTTGTTGTGGGCAGGTTCCTAGGGCTGACTGTGGGCCAAGGGGTGCTAAGCCTGTGGCAGGTTGTACCTGGCACCTTGAGGAGAAGGTAGAAGCCAGGGAAGATCCTTGGTGCCAAAGCACAGTGGAGGGAGGCTCCTTCAGTCTGAAACCCCAATGCCCTTCCTGGCTTGAGTGGGGTCCCTGGCATTGACCTATGGGCAAGTGCTGCCCCATGTCCTGCATCCCTTGCTGGGTGAAACAGTGGAGGTGGGGCCAGTCTTTGGGTCCAGAGCCCCCTGGAACATCTAATTGCTTATTCATGCTGCTGTCTTGCCTGTCTGCTTGGTATGGGGCCAGGACCCCTTCCTGCAGCCCAGGGGCAACACTGTGACCTGTGTGGGGGGGGGGCAGGGGCACTGTGGGAATGCCTGCATTTGCTTGTTGTGACCTGTCTGTGTCCCTTTGCAGCCCTGAGAGCCGTGGCAGGGGCACGTAGTCACCCGTTGGTTGCCTTTGTCTCGTCTCAGGTGGCCCAGGAGCTGGTGTCTCGGCTGGGCCTGTCTCAGAGCCCCAACATCTTTGCGCTCTATGAGCAGAATCGGCACTATGAGCAGCCTGTGGGAAGGGCCATGCTGGTGGCTGACGTCCTCACCAGGTTTGAAAAGTAAATGCCTCTTGCTGCCACCCTTGCACCAATGAGAGTTGGGGGGTGGGGGGAAGTTAGGGTGTAGAAGAATAGGGGAGGGGAGTTACGGGGTGAGGAGGGAGGAAAACCTGAGGGGATTGTTGGTTACTAGTCCCTGTGACAGTAATGCTGTCCCAGCTTGCTCATTTTCCCTCCCTAGAGAGAGGCTGGCAGAGGGAAGGGGTGCATGTCCATGTGTCTTGGCATTGATGGGAACTGTCTGTCCTTTTGTCTTGCCCAGCCTGGCAGTGGAGGAGACGATGCGGGACTCGTCCTGGAGACTCTGCTTCAAACACTATGGCTTTTTGGACACAGAGAATGTGCCACGTGACAGTGTGGAGTTCACCCTCCTCTTTGAGCAGGTGAGAGCCTGGATCTGGGCTATGTGGGCGGGTCCTTGCTGCAGAGGCCCCAACCCTTACAAGGCAGGGCTGCATCTCTAAGTGTCCCTCTCAGTGGGGCCCCAGCCCTGTGCCCAGCCTGCGAGTCCTCTGTGAGGCCTGCAGCCAGAAAGCCTTTTTTTTTTTTCCTTGCCCCTGTTCTTGTGGCAAGTGGTCTGGAGAGGGCGAGATGCACCTGAGGTGGGAGGCTGAGGTACTGTGCATGGGTGTCAAGCATTGGGTGGTCAGCCATGCCCATTTCCTGCACCTGATGCTGCTATGCTCAGCCCTTACCCTCTTTTGCAGGCCCACGAGATGGTGATCCGAGGCTATGTGCCCACGTCGGAGGAGATGCTGCAGACCCTGGCTGCCCTGCGCCTGCAGAGCCTCAACAGTGACTTCTCCACACACGCCCCCTTCCCTCGCCTGGAGGAGCTCTTTCCGACCAGTGTGCTACACGCCCGCCTCCAAGCCCCCCAGCAAGCCCCTGCCTCGACCAAGTGCCCTGGCCCCCGCTTCCGTGCGGGGCTGCTGGCTGGCACCCTGCCTGGTGGCCTGTGGGGTCACTCACTGGCCAAGCAGCAGGCTGAGCAGGACCAGAAACTGCGTGGGCGTCTGCGGGAGGAGGGGGCCAGCATGATGGCTGCCATTGTGGAGAAGTGGAAATTACTGCAGGGCATGGGCCGGCCTGAGGCCATGGCAGCCTACATGGCGCTGGTCCGGGAGTGGCCAGCTTTTGGCTCCACCCTCTTTGATGTGGATTTCCACACGGTGAGACCCTCTTCCTTTGCCTGCCCTGCTTGGGCTCGCTCAGTGCAGCAGCCGCCTCCCCCTGCGCTACATGGAGAGGCTGGAGCGCTATCATTCTGCATGGGTGGCTGGGAGCTGTGGGGTCTGCCTGAGCTGGAGTTGTCCTGCTTGGGATTAGGAATCTGCTGGAAAGGGGACTTCTGGCCACAGACTGCAATCTCAGCCTGTCCCCAGGTTGTCCTGGGACGAGGCATGTCTCGGCAACCAGGATAACCTGCAGGAGCCCTCTGTGTAGTGGGCTGGCTCCTGGAGCCTAAGCTCACTGAGGACAGGTGTCAGTCATGTGGTTCTCACCCAGCCTGGGGCAGAAGCATAGTCCCCTGCTGCCACTATCTCCCTGAGCTTGTTGGGCTGCTTAGCTTCCTGCTTGAACCCCCAGGGCTGGGCTGGGTAAGTCCTGGGTATAACGTGGGGCTGAGGAGATTGGTGTTGCAGGATGAATGGGGCAGCCCTTGATGCTGATGTCCATCTGTCTGCAGAGCTTGGTGGGCACTGGGCCTCAGCGGCTGTGGCTGGGCATCGGGGCCAAGGCTGTGTCACTATACAAGCCTGGCGAGGCTGAGCCCATGGACAGCTTCTGTTATGGCCATATCTCCTCCTTCGGTGTGCCTGACAGCAGCACTTTCCGCCTCTCCATAGGGGACAGGGATCTGCTCTTTGAGACCTCCCAGGTAAGGCCTTTGCTAAGCAGTGTTCTGACTGCTCTCCACTGTCTGCCCTGGCTCTTCTTTAGCTCATGGCTCAGGTGTGAGGTAGCTTATTGCCCAGCAGCCTGGCCCCGCACTATGGAGCCAGCTGCCCTTGACCCTCGTCTGCTCATGGCCCTTATCCTTGTGAGAATGCAGCCCAACTCCAAGACCTGGCACTTCACCTGGGGGTGGCCAGGGGCAGGGTCTGCAGCAACCCTCACAAGAAGCTGACTGGGCTCTGGGACTTCCAATCAGCCAGGGAGCAAGGCCTTGTCCTGTGGGGGAGGGAGATAAAGTACTAGTTTGGAAGGCAGAGTGGGGAGGGAAGAAGTCTAGCCCAGGGCTTCATCCCACTGATTGTTGTCTATTGCTGTCCTGCAGGTGGATGAGATTGCCCAGCTCCTGAACATGTACCTCACCAGCTTGGGCACCAGGCAGACGCCTCGGTTGGAAGAGCCAGCTGGTCACCGCAGCCCAGTGCATGTGCCTGACTCGGGCCTCCCTCTCCCACAGGGACTCTGCTTTGCCCCTGATCTCTGGAGTCACCAGCCTGATGCCAGCTCCTTCCCCAGTTAGCTCTCTGGGGCCAGCATTCTAGTTCACATGGCATGAGCTGCAGTGCAGGCTAATGTACCAGGATCTGTAAGGTGCTGGGGCTGCCCCAGTTACTTGTGCCCTGCTGATGGTAAAGGAGTGCCAGTCTGCCCCTATGGCTGCTGTGCTAGGGAGCTCAGAGCTTGGGACACCGCTGGAGGAGCGAAGCGGACAGGCAGGAATGTTGGGTTGGAGAGCTTGGCTCTACATGCTCCTGAGGAAAAGATGCTGTTCCTGGGGGGTCCTTACTGCCCCCAGCTTTGAGTAGGGGTGTGGGGCATTTGTCCTGGGCACCTGCTTCCCTGGGCAGTAGTTGGTTTCCCTCCCTGGTTTATTTCCTTAACTTATTTATAGAAAACCCTCTCCCCCGACACGCGTGAGCACCTTTGGCTGTTACAGTGCACCTGCAGGATGCCCGATGCAGGGTGCTTGCTCCCGTTCCTGGTAGTTCATAGCAGTCCAACAGGTGTGGTTTTCCTTTGGCCATTCCTGCCCATCCCACAGGAAGGTACCAAAGGAAGCTGGGCAGGTTGTGCCTTGCAGGGCTCCAGGGCTGTGGGGAAGAAGTGGGAGAGCTCCTGTGGGCAGGTGCCTGCTGCCTGGATGCTGCTGCATCCTGGCACCTGGGGTGACTGGAGCTGGTGGTGGGATTGTTCTCCCAGTACTTGCAGTGTGGAGGAGGCAGCTTGTTAATGCGGGCTGGGCTCTTCCTTGTGGTTCTATACCTATGGAGAGCTGGTGCTGGGGCCTGCTTGGCTCTTGTTTCTTACCTGGTCTTCAGGACTAGTGTTTCTAACTCCCAATCCAGAGGGCCCCAGCTAGCACTGTTCCCAGGTGTAGAGTGTTTGCCGCAGTGGCCTGTGCCCTTTTCTGGCTGTGGGGCCCATGGTTGCCCAGTCTGCGTGAAGCTGTTTGTTGGCCTCCTGCTGGCTGAGCAGGCTGGGCTGGACCTGTTCCACTGGGGGTTGCCCACCAGCCCGGTGCCTTTGCAGGCTTGTTCCCACTGAAAGGGGGCTGTCTGGAATGCTGTGCTTCCTCTGCAGGGATTCTTCCTTTGGGTGCCAGGCTCTGTGGTACCTCCCAGACCCCTTAGTAAGTTGCAGCGATCTTCCCCCAGGGTGGGAGAGGGCTTTTTATGTTACCAGAATGCCATCTGCCACCAGTTTATCTGTCCACTGTATGCTAAGCACCTTTCTTTGCCCCACCCCTGGAAAGCTGCAGGCAGCTTTTAGGCCTGCCCCTTGGTGAGTGGGGGTCACTATGTTGTCCTGTGTCTTCTCTGCTGGCCAGGCTGCTGTCATTATGCAGAAGCCTAGCAGCAGGGGCTCGTGGGGGTGGGGGTTTAGGTTGATGGGGTGAGGCTTGGGTCTCTCAGTGGTGCCTCTATTAAGTTCTGTTTATTTTTTTTAATAAATGCACAAAGGAAATGCTGGGTTCATGTCATTCTGTAGGGACTAAGGCCTGCACAGGGCATGACTGGAACTGCTACCACCATGCATTGTGAGGGCAACAGGCTGCTGCTGCTGAGCCCCCATCTGCTCAAGGACCTCAGCTGGTTCTGGTGGCTGCACAGAACGTGTGCTGAGTCTGGACAGGTGCTCTTTGCTGCCTGCCCAAGTCTACAGCGCACCTGAGCCAGCTCCTGAGCCACTGGAAGCAACTGAGACACACCTGCCACAACAATGCTGCCTAAAACTGCCATAGGCCTGACCCATTGCTCTGTGGGGAACTGCCCTGTGGTTTCCAGAGGGGTGTTTATGTGTGAGCGTCCAAGGCTGAAGGCTTGAATTGTCTCCATTGTTAATGTGTATGTGTGTGGATGCTCCCAGGCAGGATTCAAAGAGATTTCTATTTGACTTCTCTTCCCTTTTTTCCTCCCCTCCACGCATCTCCATTCAAGGAGATTCAGTCTGGCGAAGAGGTGAACCTAGCAAGGGGCAACCTAAGCCTGCCCCTTCAACACTTGCCTAAGTAGTGGTAGTTCAGGGCTTCCTGGAAATCTCACCCCCAACACTTAGCCGTTGGTTTAGGACCTGTCCCTCAAATGCAGTGCCTGCCCTCCTGGTCCAGGGGGTGTGTGGACTGGGAGAAGCAGGAACAAATCCTCCGAACTCAGTGCATGCATGGGATTAGGCCCAGCAGGCACAGAACAGAAGTCCACTAGATAGGGGCTGGAGCCTGTTGTGGGCAGTGTGCAAGACTGGTGTGCTGCCCTTGTGTTGGTACTCTGGGACCCTGTAAAGCTCAGCCTACATGCATTGGCCTGTGCTGTATTCCAATCATGATTTCCCACCAAAGTTTGTGGGAGCCATGTTCTTCTCTATGCCCCCCCACCACACAAACACGCTCTTTCTGTCTCTCTTCTCAGTTAGCAGGAGGAGGAGGAGGACAAGAAGCACTTTGGGCAGGCCATAAGGATGGAAGAGTCCTGACAGCAGGGGCAGGGCTCTGGGCTGAGTTCACTTCAGAGAGCCAGGGCTCCTGGGGAGTTGGCTCCTGGCCTTGCCTTGCTTTACCCTTTGGCATTTAATCAATACTGCAACCATCTCTCACTGCTCTGCTTCCAGCTTCACCTGGCATCTACTAGCACTGGCTGCACCCAGTCATGGAGAAAGAGGGAGCCTGCCAAGCTAACCCCAGCAATGGGTACTTCTGTCTGGGGCTTGTGCCAGTGAGGGTGGGAGAGCCCAGCAAGGCGGAGAGCAGAGTATTTTTAACTTGCTGTTCCATGCTGCAGGGTCAGAGGAAAAGGCTAATTCTCACCTTGGATTGCCTGGTCTGGGGCCAGCACCCCCTTCCGCTGCTGCCTGACTCACTGCTGGCTCATACAACACAGGCCCAGGTGCAGGATGGGTCTGGCCCTCCCTCCCACGGTCTGCTGCTAAATCTAGCCCTGGTGGTGTGTTTGGTCCCAGGCATACACAGGACTTGCAATGCTGGCAGATCTCTGACAGCAAGATGAAAATGCCAGTGAGCCCCAGGGGCTTGAGGAAATCCTTTAATACAGGCACAGCAAGGGCAGGAAGAACTGGCTTTCCAACCGCGGTGGGGCCCTGAGGATAGTGCTGGTAGTATCTGCTCTTCAGGTGGGGGTGTTCAGCTCCACCCCTCCTCCAACCCCCTCCTTATTAATGTAACAAGGTTATAGCAACCTCTACCACCTTCCCTGTAATAATCTTTGCAAGATCTAACTATTCAGTTTGTGGGAGAAGGAAGGTGTTTTGTTTTGGGGGTTTTTTTTTGTAAGCTAGTTTCACTTTATTCCTGAATTCTTGGAACACTGGAAGATGTTCCTTACTGATCAATACCATCTTCCAATGCTGATAGATCTGCTTATCCTTAGTGGCCTGTATGAAGTGTTTGTTCCTTGGAGCACGGCGGTAGCTTCTACTGTTCCCCACCACCCCCTTCCCTGGGATGCAGTTGTCTGATGAATTTATACTTTTCCCTTAAAATCATTCAATAGTGCTTGCACATCCAAGTCTTGGCCCTCAAATCCAATCACCCCCTTATTGCACTGTCTTAGTTTCTGAGCTAGCCCTCTTGAAGTTCAAAACCTTGTTTCAGACCTATTCTTGTCCTTCCTGCCATATTGATTTGACTCGCTAATTGAGTGAAGGAAACCACAGTAAAGGGGAGGACAGGCCAGGACCTGGGTTGCACCCATGCCAATGTTGCCAGATCAAAAATTGATTCTTTCTCCTGAAATCTTAAATGGACAGGTGGAAGATGAAACACAGCTGAGAGCAGCAAAAAGCCATAGTTGCTGCACTGTTAGAGGAAAATAATCTCTACCCTTACACAATGAATACGAAATGGATGGAGATGGAAAACCCTCAAATTTTTGAAGCTGGATTCTGGGCTGGCAATAGCCTCACATTTCCTGAAGGTGACTGGGATGATGCAGTTCACAAACAAATGTTCTTGGCTGGTTTCCAGCCAGGTCTTAGAAATAGAATCATTACAGTTGTAGACGCCACCTCAGCCCAAGATGAGGTTTTAAATGCAGCCAAAAGGGCGGCTGAGGTTTGGCAAAGTGGATCTGAGAGAGTTTAAAGCTAAGAGCAAATCCAGAACTCTGCCCACTGTGAAGCTTAAAAGGAGACCAATAAAATGGGAAATAAAATTAGGAAAGTCCCAATGCACAGTGGGAATTTTAGAGAACAGAAGGTTCCTCTTTCCAGGAATTAAAAGAGCAACTAAAAGGTACGAGGAAGTCCCTCAGGGTACCACTGGTTTTAAAACTTGCTAAAAAGAACAGTGGGTAAAGCCTTCCCAGAACCACTAAGTGACATGCAGTGTGGGCCATCCGGCATTAGGACAGCTTGCTCCACAAACCCAAGGGTACCAATTACCTGGGATGCCTGGGGGTACCCCAAGGTAAAAATAAAGGTGTGGAATAGGCCACATAACATTTTCCTTTTGAGGTGGAGGAAGTGATGACCCAGATTACTGAGTCCTTGGTAAACCAGTGAATTTACTATCTCACAGTGACAATAACTTCACAATCTGGCCTATAAGGAAGGCTCACTATTGAGGGTTAAATCAAAATACCCCAGTATAGGCTCCAGTGGTTGCCTTCTATCAAGATTTACTGGAGAGGCCCCCCCGAGGGGAAATAGTACTTTTTGCTGTCACCTACAGTTTTTGGTCTACTTCCATAGTTCATGGGAGTCGATATAAAATTGTTTTTACACGCAGGAGGCAGCAATATGAATGGATTAATTTGCCACAAGGCTTTCAGAAATCCCTGCTTTTTCATGCTTCAGTGACTAAGATGCTTAAACTTCTACTGGGCACAGAGCAGGTACTAGCTTGTTGTGGTATTCTGGTGGCATTTGAGACTGAAGAAAAACATAAGGGAGTCCAAGCCCGTTTGTTTATATTGCCGAGCCAAGGTAGCTTAAAGTTAAATGGTAAAAAGGCCCAGATGGCCAGATAAACGGTTTCCTACCTGTGAACTGAAGTCAGCCTCAAAGGGAAAGCAAAGTCTCCAGGACATGGTTAAGACAGTTGCTGAACTCCCCAAGGCCCACACATGAAGAGCTGTTAAGGTCCTTTGTAGGCCTAGTGAGGTTCAATTAAGATTTTATTGTAGGCTTGGCTGAAATTGATGGATCGCCATCCAAACTTTTAAGAAACAGGGAAATGTGGAACCAGGGTCCAGAACAAGATCAAGATGTACATTCCCTGAAGAGCACACAGTTAAAGCAGTGGCCTCGGCTCACCCTAATTTACAACAGCTTTTTATTTAGGAGGTGGGGGCTGCCGCCAGAACACCGACTTGGCAAGGATAAGCCCACTGCCTACATTTCCAGATGCCTCAGCCCAGGAGTCTGCAACCTACAAACATGCAGGGTGGATCCAGCCTATGAAAGGACTGGATCTAGCCCATGGCAGCACAGGAGCTCACAGGGACCAGTAGCAAATACCTTTTTTCATAAGGGGTGGGTGAGCAGGGCACAAGGCCTAGGCGCTGACTTAAAAGGGGCACCAGAACGGAGGCCCCCTGCAGAGTCTGCTCAGCCAAATCCACTGTTGCACATTGCCAGATGACAGTACTTGGGGAGGAATCAGGAATCCAGGCTAGGGGCAGCAGGACTCAAGGCTTTGGCCACAGGGAGTGAGGAGTTCCCTATAGCTGGTGGCTCATAGTGGTTCACATTCCAGTATTATCCTTTCTGCCCCCCTCCCTCAAGTGAACCATGGGGGGAAGTGTTGGTGTGACCAGCAGCCAAAATCTGAATGCACTGTAGGTGCCATCTTTTTACCACCAAATTCACTGTTGCCCATTGCTGCAGGTGATGGGAATTGGCAACGTTCAGTGAGTGGGGGAGAGGAGGGAAGCATCTCCCACTGGGGGTGTCGGGAGGCACAAGGCTAAGGAAGGGACCAGAGCTACTGGGATGCAATCCCTATGCTGCCTTGAATGCAAACTATACAAGATGCGTCTATCAGAGGCATGATGCAAGGGCACAGGGAATCACAAATTTGAGGCAATTAGCAATCAATAGCAGAAGCTGGGTTATGAGTAGGTGGTCTGTCATCAGTAAAAGGTTGCTAACTCCTGTCTTAGCTGGGTGGAAAAAAAAATAGCCTTCCTCAGAAAGGCAGGTGCTAGTAGTGGACTGAGCTATACAACATTTTGACTCTCTGACAGACCTTAAATCCAATTATTTTAAGAACAACACATACAACCTCATTAAATATTTACATTGGCTTAATAGATGGGAACATCCAGGCAAAAATCGTTGGCTATCCCAGCTGTCATCATTGGGCTACAGGTAGGGACCCCCATACGTGTCCTTTACCTCTGCGTAGAACTTTAAAGCACTAGTCTGAGGAAGCACCACGCTGGACAGGACAGGCTTTCCCAGGCACAGAGATGTAGGTTATTTTTGGCTCTTCATACCACGTGGATGGAAAAGCCTACACTGGCTTTTCTCTTGTGGATCCTATTAACCACACTGCAACTGCCATGCAGTGCAACCTACACTCAGCTCAGTACACTGAGCTGGCAGTAGTGCTGTCCCTTGGAGATTACTCCTGTGAATGGGGATCTCCATCTGTATTTAGACTCTGAGTGGGTTTGCTGCCATAGTGGGGAAACAACCTGAATAATTCAGATGAAACACCAGTGTTCATGCAAATCTGTATAAATGTATTATCAGCCTTCTGCAGGGTTTCTGTAGAAAAGGGGCTAATTTCATAAGGTGAAAAAGGTCATCACCAGAAGGAAGGGGCCCCTGCTCAGTGAAACAATCATGCTGATCTAGAGGCAAAACAAAGTATGCTCAATGCTTTGCCATGGCAACCACCAAAGAAGAGCTAGGAGCCAATGGCTAAAATAAAAAAAACACTAAGTTAGAGGAGCCAGAAGAGGCTGCTAGCCTATCAGAAACACAAGAAGTGGATGCCTCACTCAGGTCGCTATTCAAAAGGGATAATGCAAGTGGCATGCCTCTTAAAGTCTAGCCTGGGAGTGATCTGCTGGTGTTAAAACCTGAAGGAAGGGGTGGGTTGTCCCTAAGAACATCAGGAATGAGATTATGTATTTGGCTCATAATTATGGAGGTCATCACAGGGTAGTCCATACCAAAGAAAGATGGCAGCAGTCAGCGTAGTAGCCTTCCACTGCAACGGATGTGGAAATCTACATGCAGAACTGCTTACAAAGTATAGCAGGTGGTGCTGACCAAATAAGAACAAAAGTTCCCACTACATACACAAAGGGTACACGGCCCCTGGTATAGAACCCAGATGGACTTTGTAGGGCCCTTATAAACACCACGAAAGGGGAGTACATATTTACTTCTCATTGTAGATGGTTTTATAAAATGGCTTTCCCTGTGAAAACAAAAACAGTCCTGAATGCATCCAAGGGTCTCACTGAGTATGTGGTTCCTAGGTGGTGTATTTCTACTGTCATAAAATCAGATAATGGCTTCATGCTTTACAGGGGAATTAATCCAGTTAGCTGGTAGATTGTACAGCATTAAGTAAAGGATTTCATATGCCATAGCATCCCTGGGCTAATAGATATGTGGAACAGCTTAACTGGAGATTAAAGGCTTTTAAAAAAAACTCTGTGTCCAGTACAGGGAAAGATTGGGATGTGAAGCTGCCTCAGGTTTAATGGCTTTACAAGCAGCAGCCAATGCCTCAGCTGAGTTCAGTCTTTTTGAATGGACAACTGGTGTAACTACCAGAGGCCTGGCATGTTCCAGCCCTGGAGGAATGGCAAGCCATGTCTCTAGGTAGGCCTGGGGAATAGTTAGCTGCAAGGTTAACTGGAGTGAGTCAGCACACAGCTTGGCATCTAGGCAGGAATCAATGAAAACTGCAAAAAGGATTTTTACAACCTAGAAGGCAGACTGAAAAATTAGAAGCCAGGTAATGGTGAAAAGGAAAAACAGGCCTTTTCCCCTCAACAGCAGGTCCCGTATGTGATCACAGACAGGTTGAGCCCTACCTTATACTAGGTGTGCAAATCCATGTGAGCCAGATTTTTGAAATGTTATAACAGAAGACAGCTAAAACACTTCAATGGGAAGTAACTATGAAGGAGGGTGACAAGCGGGGAGCATGGGGGTAACACTGGAGAAAAGCGTTTGTTTCTGTTTACTCAGATTAAGATGGAGAGATGTATTAGGGGGCAGTGGTCACTGCTGTGACCCTGTGCATCACAGTGATCTGTATCTATGTAATCTGATGCTGCAAGACCCAGCACAATTTGTCATCACCAGCATTGGCTGACTTAAAACAGGAGCCACTGGTTGTGGGTTGGCTGGTCTTGGAAAAATGGAGAAACAACTGAGATTTCCCATTCTACTTTCAGTCTGAGAAGCTGTCAGGTGCCATACATCTCTAAGGCAAGCGTGACAGTGATGTTCAGAGCAAATTCCAAGATTTTCCAATTCAATGGCTCCTCTTGGGTGCTCAACACAGTAGTACAACTAGGCTGTTGCCCAGCAGAGATTTGTGTAAGCAGTGGGTTAGAGGAAGAGGGAAGAGAGTGTTTGAAGACCTACAGAGAGGGAAAAGACATTGGGGAGCTCCTGCAAAGGCTGCAATTGTTTCTTGTTGGGAAGGATCAGATAAAACATTCAAACCCCATATAGTGTGGAACAACTTCACGCTAATACAGGATGTAATATGAGCTTGTTGACTAAACACTTTATGCTTGGATACCTACCAAAATTTGACACTGGTCCCCTACACATGCACCTGCTACCAACACTGCCCTGAAATTCTTAGGAGAATTTGAGGAAGATTTCCCTTTTGAAGAAGGAGATCCACTGCAGGTAAAACTAGATGCTGCCACCTACCTATTAACAGACATGTGCAGTTATTGTGTACAGTTCTGGGCCCCACATCTCAAAAAGGATGTAGTAGAACTAGAAAAAGGTACAGAGAAGGGCAACCAAAACAATTAGGGGCATGGAGCAGTTGCCATTCCAAGAGAGATTCAAAAGGCTAAAATTTCAATTTGGAAAAGAGAAGGCTGAAGGGGGATATGATAGAGATCTATTTGAAAAATCATGAAGGGGATAGACCAAGTGAATAAAGAACTGTTGTTATTCACCAACTCCCAGAATACTAGAACTAGAGAAATTAGTAGGTGACAGGTTCAAAGCTAATATGAAGAAATACTTTTTTTACGCAATGCATGGTTAATTTGCAGAATTCATAACCACAGGATCTGGTGGAGGCAGATAGCAAAAACAGGTTCAATGAGGGACTGGATGTATTCATGGATAGATCTATTAATGACTACTGAAGAAAATGGTTGGAGATGTTTCCTCTGGCATCTCTAAATCAATAATAGTAGATGCCAGGGAGGATACTGAATAGGGGATAGATCACTTTAGAGATACCTGGTTCAATGCTCTCCTTTTACAGCATTCATTTCTGCCAGTTGGAAACAAGATACTGGGCTACGTGGACCATAGGTCTGATCCAGTAGGTCACTTATGTTCTTACGTTTGCTTATGACATTAAGTATAAGCTTGTGGTATGGCACTTACCCACAAAGCAAGTTTTGATAACCAGAAAAAACTCCTGCAATAAACAGGATAAAAAAAAATACCCCTCCCAAACCCAAACAAACAATAGAAGCATGATTTAGAACCTAAACATTTAAAATATTAATAAAACCACAAAGTGCAGTTGACACTGTTTTAGGAGCTTCTAGCACTGGTATGGGAGTCTTAAACTCAGTAAACCTAGAAGTAATAAAAAATAAGTTGACAAGTATTGCCACACACTGAGCACAAGGATTTGAGCACCAGTATCACATTAAGCTTACAAGCAGTAATTAAACCAGAATGCAGTGAAAACATCTATAAAAGTGGCACCTTAACTGAAAGGATAGTTTGGATGATGGTGAAACAAGACTTCAATTTAAATAAAGATGTGTCTTGGGTCATGGCCTGTCCACGAAAACAAAGAATTACAAAGCATCATAAAGGAAATAGGGATCACTTCAAAACTGGGAGCATGGTTTTGATCCAAGAGGCCTCTAGGAGTGTGTCAACATTTTCCACGCAGAGATAAGCATGGTGGCAAGTCCAAACTGGACCATGTATTTTCAATAGCAGTGAAGTTTATTCACTGATTACATGGGCTGGGAATGAGGAAACTGTCTGCTCAGTAGTTTCCATCAGGATAGTAGCATCATTTTGTTTCAAAACTTTAGGAAATCTTAACTGGATTTGGAATCACAATGGAAGTTGGCAGCCCAATCTAACTACATCTGTCCAATCAAAATCATGAGGGGTGGGTTTGTCAGCTGAAGCAGTTCACCTCAATAAAGGAAGAATGTTAGATATGCTGAAAGGAAATGACAAACTCCATCTTTCTCTGTCCCTGTTTGTCTTCCTTCCCTGTGGGAAAGGGCAAAGATCATAACAAGGTGCTCACTGCTCCTGCGTGCCCCAGGAGATATAGTCAGGCCGTGTGGCTGCATGGTACTCATCGACTAGCTGCTGCACAATCTCACGGGAGTTGTCCAGCTCATCAAAGTTGTCTTTGAAGATGTCCTCCTTGCGGAATTGCTCCAGGAAGGCCTCCCTCTTGCGCAGCTTGTCATACTGCCGGCATGTCCGCTCGAACAGCTAGGATGCCACACAAAACATGTGTGAGAGTGGGGAAGGACCAGGAAGCAAAAGGCTGGGTGGGAACATGGGAGCTCCTAATCTTAGCCAACCAGCCAAAGGACATAAGGGGTATGAGCAGAGAAGTCTCTGGAGGGGAATCCTAGGGCAGGCAAGCCCCCTGTGTCTGCCTAGCTTAGCAGTGGTGGAGGGGGTGCTAATACAAAGCAGATATGTCCCAGTGTGTTAACCAGGTTTCCTGGCAGGAAGAAGCAAGCAGCTCAGTGAAGCATTGCCATCTGCTATCACATTCCCAGGAAACTTCTGATTTGGGCTGCCCATGCAGCTTACTAGACTGAGTAAATAGCTTGTATGCCAGGGCTCCTTCAACAAATGGGGACAAATGATCTACTTAGGCAGGGCTGGATTCCTCTAGCATCCAACTCTTGCAGATCCCAGAGTCCCTGGGAGAAAAATGAACACTGAGGCTTCTGTTCCAGGAGACTACAGCAAAGGTGCTTGACACGTGTGGCCTGCATCAAGCCACTTGACAGTGGCTAAAGTTGGATTGTGAGGGTATCCGGTATGCTCACCGAGGAGATGCTGGTGTGGTTTGCCATCATCAGACCGCTGACCCGGTGTGCAGATGGCAGGTAAGGGGACTTTCTAGAGAGTGCCACCTGGATGCTGGCAGGCCCCCAGGGGATAAAGTTGGCCAGCTTCCTCTCACGGATCCTCTGCAGGCTCTTGTGAACCTGGCAAGATAAAAACAGGTCAGCACCATACACATAGCAGCTATGTCTGCCAATCAGCTGGCAGGGCAAGGTCAACATCCTTAAAGGGGCCAGCAAGACCACCCAGTCCCTGCTATCC
Organism: Crocodylus porosus; assembly: GCF_001723895.1. Taxonomy (NCBI): domain Eukaryota; kingdom Metazoa; phylum Chordata; order Crocodylia; family Crocodylidae; genus Crocodylus; species Crocodylus porosus. Next base: position 5,190,174 of record NW_017728944.1, on the reverse strand, counting down.
CCCAGATGGACTGGGCAGGGCCTGTGTGAATGAGGATCTCTAAGAGGCATGTTCCTACCACTGCTCATGGGCCTGGGTTTCAACAATCAGCTCCCAGGATGGGCAGACTTCTGTAGGCAGCAGGGTGTGAACACAGAAACAGCCTTTCAAAGGACTTGGTTCAATGTAGCTGGGCTGAGCAGCAGTCAGCCCTTCTCTGGCTTTCCATCAACTGTTTGTTTTAGGGACCCTTCAATCCAATCCAACCCCACCCTTGTTGCATTATGACCCAATCTATTCCCTTCATCTGGGAGCAGACATGTCCCACGTGCCTGTGTTGGGTCCACCTCTCCTTGGATGATATTAAGAATGGCAATGTAGCAGTGGTTGGTCTGTCTGTCTCGCCCAGTGGAGACCATGACGTTTTTAGGCTGTAACAATCTTCTCATCACATCCAGGACTGTGGTCTTCCGCACACTGGCCACCTGCAAATGCCAGCAGAGAGAACTCAGATGGATGATTCATACATGCATACAGCAGAGTGCTGGGTGCACCTGCTTGCGTGGCGCCTCTGCACAGCACATGGAGGTCTATGCTGAAGTTGGATCAATTGCAAAAATAAGGTCATTATGGAAGACTCATACCCTTTTGAATCATGCACCCAGCCCCAAATCCATGGGCAAGGGAGAGAAGCCACTGAAGCCATGTAACAGCTGATGCAAAATTGCTACCGTTGTGCCTTTCCGAGACAAAGGGAAGCAGCCAAGAGCCATTCTGCCCCCTCATGCATGGGGCTAATAGCAGAGCTCAGCCTGAACCTAATGAACAGGGGAGGAGAGGGAACATACGGAGAGTGAGTCACTCCACTCTCTGCAGCCAAATGCACAAGTATTTAGCGAGGCAACGAGCATGCAGGGACGGAATAGGGGCATGACACTTAAGAGAGGAGCTGATCTGCTGCGATTGCTACTGACCTCACTACAGTCAGCACCTTTCTACCACTTCACTGCAGTGGTGGATTGACCCTGCACAGAGCCAGTGTGGTCACAACACTCCCCCATCTCCCATAACATCCTGGAGCTTAGATGGAATTTGCTACAGTTGGAACTGGGCCCCAAGGCAGTCACTCTAAGGGATAATCATCTGTTGTTTAACATAAAGGGGGGAGGCACACTTCAGTAAGGGGAAATTTCTTCACTAGAGACCAGAAATCATACCCCGTACTCAGGGGCTCACATAGTGGTACTGTGCAGTGGTTCTCCGGTCATTGAAGGGCTGTGTTTTGGTTACATGGCTCTTGCATGTGGGAATTATGGAAAGCTGACTTCACTGCTTGCTGGTGTCAGATGGACAGTAAACTTCACCCGCTGCAGGTATTTATCATGGAGAAAAAATAAACTGTAGCACGTGCCACTGCTCAGAAGGGTGCTTATACACATCCATGCAGGAGACCTGATGGACCTTCTAAAGACAGGAACTGACTGTTTACTGGAAGGTGCAGGAAAAATTGTTTCCTGATACTAACTTCCTATAGCTCTATGCTAGGGACAGACAGTTTTCCAACCAGCTTTCTGCTGGTGTGCAGAGGTCATGCCCCAAAACACAAGGGCTGGGGCAGGTCAAGGACAGACATCAACTAAGCTGCTGGCAGGCTCCCGGTACTCCTCCAAGAGAAGTCAGAACACATGCTTGTACCCATTTCTGAGCCAGCAGCCTTTCTGATTTACTTTTCTGAGTAACATCCTGGGGAAATCCATCTGATGAGAGAAGAAACAACAGTGGTTTGCTCATACTGAGCTACCACACTTCCCCCATATTTCAGTAGGGCCTTGGTCCTGGCTGGTGCAGATGTGCCCACTGCAGGAGGGTGATCAGGGAGTACAGAATACATGTGTAGAAGCATGGACTACTATCCTACCGTTTTGTACACTCTGATGATGCAGCTGGTGACCGTACTGAGGAGGGGAGGTCAGGAGTTTTGCAGATGAGTACTTCCTACCAAGGCTTTGCAAAGAACAGCAGAATCCTGCCCCAAGGGAAATTGTGGTTGCTGTTAGCTGACAAGTCCCTCCAATTAAATTGATGGGATTGGAAGAATTTGCTGGCAAAGGATGAGGGTGCAGACAGCTGTAACAATCAAGATGTTTCAAATGCCTTTGAAATGTTTCAAAGGGTTAGCTGTGCATGCGTACTGTCTAGAAGTACCTGAAACACTCTCAGAGTTACTTCTTACAATGAAACAGTGCTTGGGAGCATTTTGATTTTTGTTATCTATACATGCAGAAAAGGGCCAGAACCAGGGAAGAGTCAGGTACACCTCCTCCCTGCTAGCTTTTCTCTTGGGGAAGACCCCTGCAATTGCCAGAGCTGAGCCCTTCAGCCCTAATCCCCTCTACCTCTCCGCTCTGAAGGGGAGAAGAGACTTGGGAATCTCTTGCTGTCCCCAACCCCTGCTTTTCCCTCTACATCCCCACCCTAGAAGGGCAGTAGAGAGGGCTGCAATATTTATTAAATGTTCCAGCTGAGAAAGGCCACAGGAGCCATGTGCATGTCCCCCAGCTGGAATATTTACTTTTTGAAATGTTTCTAAGTGTGTTTAATTTGGAAGAGTTTCAGCTGGTACTTCTGTCTGTGCCCTGTGGTAAGTTGGGTTAACCAGCATTTGAAGGTTGCCTGAGGGTAGACATCTGCCTCATGGGCCACACAGGCTGTTGCTGTCATGAGGTAGGTCAAGCAGAACAGGGAGTGGCAGTCTGTCAAATGCCCTAAGCCAAATGAGGAGGCTGCTTGGCTATATGGAAGCAGGGAAGAACCAAGATAAAGAAAACAATTTATGCCCAGAGTAAGAAGCTAGGACATAGTGCAGGTGTTGGCCATGGCTTCACAAGGCAGCAAGAGGCATGCATGGGAATGAGACAGGCCTGGAGGAAGCCCCTGGGCAGGAGAGAGCCCTATGAAGTAGGTCAGTGCTTACCGACTGGTCTGTGGTGAGTGGTGTGTAGCCAGTCATAAGAAAGTGCAGTCTGGGGGTGGGGATCAGAGAGGCGATCAGGCCAATCAAATCATTGTTCATGTACCCAGGATACCTAAGTGTTGTTGTGCTGGCTGACATGATGGTAGAGACCTGGTGGAGAGAGAAGAAACACAGTCAGAGCCTGGGGAATAGTGCACTTGGAAGTGAGATGTCAAAACCCAGAGCTCAATTCCACAGCAATAAAAGCACATCTGCACAGATAGGGACAGAGCCAAGCTCCTTGCCCCAGCAGGAGCCTTTGCTGTAAGGCCCCAGCATGACTTCTATCCTTCAACAGTGGCTCAGGAAGATCCAGGCCAAGCAGCCATAGACCGAGGCAGGTTAAGACTAAATCAGAGGATGCCAGATTAAAGTATTTGGCAGACTTCTCAAAAAGTGAACACTCCTAGAGTGGGGGCTCTGTACCAGCTGGTTGATCTGGGAGAAGGATGGGTTCTGAATGTGCAGCCGGTCTGTGGCAATCCGATTCAGAGCAGTGTTGTCCAGAACCACCTGCAAAAGAGAGAGGGCTGTGCTCAGCTACCTGGAGAACACTTAGGGGCAGCTGAATGATACACAATGTCACAAGTGAGAACACTGAGAGAACCATCAGTTCTTGCTCAGAGTGCTGGGCCCAAATGTCACAGCACAATGAAGCACTGTGCAATGACAAAGATGACACTCAAACTGATTCATTCCGAGATGGCTGTTATTCTGGAGCATAACCAACACTCCATGGGAAACTCTCCCACTCCCATTTTGGCTGCATGCCCCAGAGCCCTCCCAAGACAGTGCTGCCCCAAATGTCTGCCTCCAAGACAGTGCAGTGCAATGTCAAAGCAAGTGAAAAGCCTGAAGGGAGTGAGAAAGCCCACTGCTTAACAGACACAGACCAAGAGACTAGAAATTCTCATGCAAACTGGACTGGATGAAAAAGTGTCTTGGCTGAGACCTGTCCACAGTTCTGGGTGGGAGCTGGAGATGTCTTTATTGCCAGGCGGCCCCTGGAGAACAGGGGCCACTGATAATGAAGACCTGGGGTAGGGCCCAAGGGGAGCTATGTTTGAGTAGAGTGTTTTAAGTCAGATTCTTCTCCAGCTGGCTTCTACTTTCACTAGCCTCAGGACTGAAACAGAAAGGAGAGCAGTGGAAGCAGAGCCAGCATTAGCCTCTCACTGCTGCAAGCAAGTTTGTCCCATATTTAGAAGATAGCCCCGCATAAATGCAGAAGGGAGTGCCTCAGAGCTCCAGGCATAGGTTCAAAGCCCTGTAATTCCCAGACTATGGAAAGGCTCAGCCTTTCCAGGGGCAGGTATGGAGCTCTATACAGTTTGCTTTCCAGGTCCCATTTGTTCTGCACAGACATTAGCATGCATTGCTATGACATGCTGGCTGATGCTGCTTGCCCTGTGGCAAGCTATATTTCAGAGCTGATGTGGAATGCGGGATCCTACATAAACACAAGGAACAACATCACTACTGATTGACAGCTGTGCTGGCCTCGACAGATTGGAGGTCCGATGGTTCCTGAAGTGGGAGGTGAGGGCTAGCTCACTGGTGTTCCCATTCCGCTTCAAACTGCAGCAGGATTCTTACCACACAGTCAGCATTCTGGGTCAGCCGCTTGAGAGTCAGCAAGGAGTTGTATGGCTGGACCACGACATCGCTCATCTCATCCTGGTTTGGGAAAACTGAATAGGTCTCCACCAGCTTCTTGGGATATCTGAGTGAGTGAGCCCAGACATCAAGAGTTAACCTCATCAATCCTGCTGTCAGTGCTTCCCTCCCACGAGTTCCCTTCTCAGTCTCCAGGGTTCAGGACAGTGGTGAGTCACCCACAGTGCATGCCAAAGTCTGCTCCCAGGGAGGAAGAAAATTTGTTCCACCAATGCCTGCATCCAGCAGCATGGCAGGAAGCCATCAGACAAAGCCAAAGGCAAGGCTGAACCAGCCACTGGATGAGTAAGCAGCTGCTCACAAGCAAAGCTGCATGTGGGGACAAGCAAGGTAGCAGTGCAGGAATCCTGGCTCCAGCCTCCTACCTTCATTGGTGCAGCTGATCAGATCAGATCAACTTGAAAGGAGACAAAGAGACTGAACAGAACAAACTCCATTTCAGAGACTCTGCAGCCCCTGGGTATAGCAGGAGCCATCCCTTTTCTCCAGATAATCTGCCGGGGACTGCACGAGACAGTGTCTGGGTGGGGACAGTGGAACAGGCCCTAAGGGTGTGGACACATGTAACAATTAAAATGTTTCAAATGCCTTTGAAATGTTTCAAAGGGCATTTCGCTGTGTGTACAAACCCCCTGACACGTTCTAAAAGTGGCTGGAACACTCCAGTGTATTCTCTCTCCTTATACGAGGTACTTTTTTGGAATGTTTCACTTTGTTACGTCTGGAATGGCGGGATGGAGAGCAGGCAGATGGCCTGCCAGCTGCTCTGTCCCATCAGATCCCTGCCAGATGTCAGGCCCTTCAGTACCAGTCCCCCTACCCTTCACCTCTCTGCTGGACTGTGAGTGGGAAGAGGTGGGGATAGAAGAGATTGGAGCTGGGGATCCCCCTCCCCAACCTGTCTCTTCTTCTCTCCCATCCCTAGGGGGAAATGGAAGCAAAAAGTGCTGGTCCCAGCAGCCTGCTCTAGCACCCCATGGGGGCACATGTCACCCTGGCTGAAATGTTTCCAAGTGCATTTCACTTGAAACGTTTCAGTTGTTATGTCTGTCCATAACCTGAGTCAACACTCTTCAGCTTCCAGAAGTCCCAGGCTGGCCTAGAGTCTGCTGAGGTGAAGGGGCTAATGCTGAGTACTCACCTGTCATTCAATCTCTCCAGCAGATAGGAGCCTAACCCAGAGCCTGTTCCGCCAGCAATGGAGTGACACAGCACAAAGCCCTGGAACGAAGCAGAATGTGGACAGCTCAAGGGACCAACTCAGCCTCCCAAGTGAGACGGAGCAGAGATGAGCTCTGGCCATGCCATGCAACAGAGCCTGGGTCAGCACAGCTGGCAGCTGACTCTCTCTGGACCTGTGTCAAGAGCCACTAGTGGCAGTCAGGTGACATCACTGAACATCCTTCAAGCCTTGTCTCTGAGACAAAGTCCTGCAACTCAGCTGCCCCCATCCTGCTCAGGAGCCTTTTAGATCCCTCCCAACCTTAGAACACAGGTTAAAGCATCACAGATATCCCTCCCCCAGCTCAGCATCCAATCAGTTTTAACACAGGTGAGTTCACAAGTTCAGGCCCTTCCTCTATTTCCAAATCAACCTACACCTGTCCCTACCAATCTTAGTGTCCCTAGAGGAAAGGCTCCTCCCTTTCTGACTCCAAGCTAAACACTCACCTGCTCCAGATCCCCACAACCTGCTCCTTCTACAATCATGTGTTTCATGATTTCCTTTTCCTGTTGCAGTGTAACAGAATGAAATAAACACATGGGTGCTCTGACCATCTCAGCAAGGGGCATGATGAAACTGAGGACAGTCAAGGTGATGTCAGATAAACAAAGCAAAACCAGCTGAAGAGATGGTGATTTCTTCCCCTGACTCCCCTCCTGCCTCTGAGTTACAGGACTCCACAGTGGCAGTAACAGGAGGCTGAATTTCTCAGCTGAGTGGTTTCATGGTTACTGATCTCCTTTAAACCTGCTTAAGAAACTGAAACTGTAGCTGCCCGGGGTTCTTCACACTCTAAGGATTTCATGGTAGCCAACAGCTTAGGCTGGCCCAAAAGCTGGACTATGTCTGTCTGCTGCCACCTTGTGGTTCTAAAGCAAGCATCCATTCAAATCACATGCATAGCAGAGCAAACCAGCAGGGTACAGATTGGGATGGGGGCATTTCATCAAGACCCTTCCTACCCAGCTGTGGAGATTCACTAGAAGCCAAGCTGGGAAGGGAGTGTTTGGAGAGTGCTCCTTTGGGAAAAGGGAGAGGAACTACTCAGTCTGATGCAGGGGGAGATGAAGAGTAGGTAAAGTGGGTAAAGGGAGGCAGCAGGTCAAAATCCCTTCTTAATAACAAACTCTGTTGGGTGTTTATGGTCTCCTCCAGGAGAGGCCATCACTAGAGGTGTTTAAACTGGATTTGGAAAATGTTACAAACCTTGCCAGAGAAAACCCCTCCCCTTCCAAGGGATCATGGGATCTTAGTTTCATAGTTTATAGGGTCAGAAGAGACCTTAACAGATCATCAAGTCCAATCCCCTGCCCTGGGCAGGAACAAGAGCTGGGGTCATAACACCTGAGCCAGATGTCTATCTAGCCTCCTCTTGAAGACCCCCAAGGTAGGGGACTCCCTTGGGAACCTATTCCAAAACCTGGCAGTCCTAACCATAAAGTAATGCCTCCTGATATCTAGCCTGAACGCACCCTCAATCAATCTGTGGCTACTATTCCTTGTTATCCTAGGTGGTGCCCGAGGAACAGAGCCTCACTTATTTCCTGCTTGTCCCCCCTGGTGAGTTTACAGATGGCCATCAGATCCCCTCTCAGTCTTCTCTTGTGGAGGCTGAATAGATTCAGGCCCTTTAGTTTATCTTCATGGGGCCTGGCCTACTGCTCCCTGACCATGAAAGCGACCCTCCTTTGGACCCTCTCAAGGTTAGCCACATCCCTCTTGAAGTGCAGCACCCAGAACTGGACACAGTACTCCAACTGCAGCCTGACCAGCGCTGCATAGAGGGGAAGGATCACCTCCCTGGACCTGCGTGTGATGCCTCAGTACATGCACGACAAGGTGCGGTTAGCCTTACTGACTGCTTCCTCGCATTGGCAGCTCATGTCCATCCTGGAGTCAACAAGGACTCCAAGATCCCTTTCAGCCACTGTTTTGTTGAGAAGGGCGTTCCCTAGCCTATAGGTGTGTTGCAGGTTCCTTCTCCCTAGATGCAGCATCTTGCGCTTGTCTGCATTGAATTCCATTCTGTTCTCATCCGCCACCTCTGTAACCTGTCTGTCCCTCCCCTCCAGTGTGCCCACTTCTCCCCAGATCTTTGTGTTATCAGAGAATTTGGACAGTGTGCTTTCCACACCCACCTCCAAGACACTGATAAAGATGCTGAATCTTAGGGGAGAACACAACAGATTTGGGAAAAGCTTCCTGTCTAGGATTACTACCCTGGATGCAAGCTGCTCAGCAGCCTTACCCCCAAAGATATTTGCATCCTCCAAGTTTCCACAAAGATTGAGCCTTCAAAGTAACCCAGACAAAAGAACAGAGACCTTAGGGCTGGGATATACCCTGGGAAATGGCAGTCTGGCACAGTCAGCAATGAATGATCTAAGGCCTCTTTGTTACTTACCTCTAAACTGTCACTCCCATCAGCCTCTCTATCTATTATGTCAAAGATATCTTCATGGATTTTTTCACCCTGCAAGGCAGAACCAAAGCAACATTCATTCCATTAACTTCCCCTTGAGGAACCACAGAGAAATAGAGCTGGAAGGGACCTCCACAGGCTATCTAGTCCAGTGGTTCTCAACTATTTTTGTATCAGGATTTGTAAACATTGATGGCCAGTCCTGACTCAGTAAATACTCTAAGTAGAAAACAGCTCCCAGACCTTGCCAGTACCTCTCATTCCTGACCCACAGCCCCCTGGCCCTGCTGGTGCCCCTCACTGACCTACAGCCCTCTGGTCCTGTTGGTGACTCCTAACCCATGGATCTCTGGCCCTGCCAGTGTCTCCCCAGTTGGTTACTCCTCATGCTGCTGACAGCATGGCTGGCACAGGATTCATGGTGGCAGCAGAAATGAATCCTGCTGCCCTTGCCCACTCTCCCATGCTGGGACCCACCTGCTGGGCCATGGAAGTGGCTCCTGCCTGTGTCAGTCTGGCCAGGCTGCAGTCCCGTGCACGCTGCAGGTGCACAGATCTGCGGGGCACATGCCCCCCCACTCCCCCAACCCACTGAAGAGCTGGGGGTGGGGAGCAGCAGGTTGGGAGTGAGGGGTACCAGCAGCAGGACTGGGAAGGTAGGGGGACTTTGGGTTGGGAGTAAGGTCCCCTCCCAAATGTTGCCTGTGCCCATTCCTGCCCCCCCAATGCATCGTTTATGCCCCCTCCACCCCACAGACTTACCTGTGGGAAGCTGCAGGAGCTGCTCCCCATCCTGCTTAGTTGCCATGTGCATGCGCACATGCATATGGTGCCTCCTGCCTGATCGCCTTCTTCCCACTCCCCACAGCCCCAAGCAGCCCCTTGTACACTGGAACTCTGCCAGCATGCAGGGGGAAACATGTACTTTCCCATGTTTTTCTACGATGGTCACAACCCTTTCAAATATTCTTATGACCAACTTTTGGGTTGCAACCCATGGGTTGAGAAACACTGATCTAGTCCAGCTAGATCATCCCTACCCAAAACATACTATACAATCCATAATCTAAACTCTACATAAAACCACCATCAACCCTGACACAACACAGACATAACACCTTAACCTGCCACAGGTATGTGCCAGGTATAATGTCATGCAGCTTCCAGCCATGCCATTAGATCTGTTAGGGGTGTTTTTTTACCCATGAGTCCATCCTGAATGCTATGGTACTTGCATATCAGCACTTAGGTTCGTAAGAAAGTAAGGCTGGAAGGGACCTTATGAGGCCATTTAATCTAGCTCCCAGCTCAAGGCTATCCCAGCCAAGACCTTTTTTTTAACCTGCTCTTAAGAATTTCTACAGAGGGAGATTCCACAACTTCTCTAGGTAGCCAGTTCCAATTTCTCATACTCAAACAATTCTTCCCAATTTCCAAACTAAATTTTCCCTGCTGCAGCTTGAGGCAATTGCTCCTAGTCCTGTCCCCTACGGTCGCAAAGAAAGAGCTAACATCTTTATAATCATCCTTCAGCATTTCAAACTATTAGCAAATCCCTCCTCAGTCATTTCCTCTCCAGACTAAACAAGTCCAGTTCCTTCAGTCTCTCTTCAGAAATCATTGTCTCCAGCTCCCTAACCATTTTCATTGCCCTCTGCTGGACTCTTTCCAATTTGTTCACATCCTTTCTGTAGTGGGGGACTGAGAACTGGACACACTACTCCAGATGTGGCCTCACTACTGCCAAGTAGAGGGAAATAAATCACTCCCTTTGATCTGCTGGCAATGCTCCTACTAATGAAACCCAGCATGCTGGTAGTCTTCTTTACAACAAGGGCGCATGTTGATAACTCATATTCAGCTTCTTGCCCACTGTAAGCCCCAGGTCCTTTTCTATAGAGCTGCTGCTTAGCCACTCAGTCCCCAGCCTGTAGCGGTGCATGGGACTGTTTCATCCTCAGTTCAGGATTTTGCACTTGTCCTTATTGAACTTCGTGAGATTTCTTTTGGTCCAATCCTGCAATTTGTCAAGGTCTCTCTGAATCCTAGCTCTACCCTCCAGCACATCTACTACTACCCCCAGCTTGGTGCCATCTGCTGCAGGTGCACTTCATCCCACCTGCCAGGTTGTTGATGAAGATATTGAACAAAACCAGCCACAGGACCGCCCCCTGGGGCACTCCCCTTGATAGTGGTTGCCAACTAGACACGGAGCCATTGACTACTACCATCTGAGCTGGGTTATCCAGCCAGTTTTCTATTCACCTTACAGTCCATTCATCCAACCAACCCGTACTTCTTTAGCTCGCTTGTGAGAAAGTTATGGAAGACTGTATCAAAAGACTTGCTAAAGTCAAGGTATATCACATCCAATGCTCTCCCCCACAAGAACCTGTCATCTCATCATAAAAAGCAATCAGGTTGGTCAGGCATGACTTGCCCTAGGTGAATCCATGCTGACTGTTCCTAATCACCACCGCCTCCTTCAAGTGCTTAGAAATGGATTCCCTGAGGACCTGTCCCATGATTTGTCCAGGGACTGAGGTACGGCTGATCGGTTTGTAGTTCCCCAGATCCTCCTTCTTCTAAACATGGGCACTGTATTTGCACTTTTCTGATTGCCTGGGAGCTCTCTTGATTGCCAAACGTTTTCAAAGATAACAGCTAGTGGCTCTGCAATCACATCACCCAACTCCCTTAGCACCCCTGGATACATCACATCTGGCACCATCGACTTGTACATATCCAGCTTTTCTAAATAGTCCCTAACCTGTTCTTTTGCCACTGTTGGCTGTTTACCTCCTCCCCAAACTATGTGGCCTGAAGCAACAGTCTGGGAGCTGAACTTGCCTGTGAAGACTGAGGTAAAGAAGGCATCAAGTACTTCAGCCTTTGCTGAATGGGACTGCCCCCCGTTCAGTGAGGGACCCACATCTTCCCTCATTTTCCTCTTCTTGCAGACATCCATGTAGAAACCTTTCTTGTTACCCTTCATGTCCTTTGCTAACTACAACTCCTGTTGCACTTGACCTTCCTTATTTCATCCCTGAATGCCAAGCAATACTCTTATACTCCTTCCTAGTAGTTTATCCAAGTTCCCACTTCTTGTAAGCTTTCTTTTTGTGTTTCAGCTCTCTGAAGAGTCCCCTGCTATGCCAAGCTGCTTTTCTGCCATACTTGCTAGTCTCCTGCATCAGGATGTTAATTCCTGTATGTGTCAATGTGTTTTTAAGCCTCCCCAAAGGCATTGGGTATTGTCTAAAGCTAAGACTGGGGACTTCAACTGGGGTGTGCCAATTCTCCTGCTAGGAGCAAAGCTGGAGATTCCTGGAGAGGGTGTCTTGCCCTTCTGCTCAGGGTCAGACTGATCGCTATACTTGGGGTCAGGAAGGAATCTTACTCCATGGTCAGACTGGTATGGTCTGTGAGGGTCTTTGACTTCTTCTATATATAGCAGGGGTTGTGGTATTCTACCCGGGACCTCTTCAGCATATATTGAAAATATTTTACGGGAGCAGGATATTGGATGCCGTGGTTCCCCTGCTTTACCTGTAGCACATTAGGGTATTACGTCTGTGTTGCATCAGGGTTGAGGGTAGTCTTATATAGAGTGTAGATTATGGTTGTATAGGATGGACTGGATAGAGATGATCCTGCCTCAGGCAGGGGGTTGAACCAGATGACCTCTGGAGGTTCCAACTTTTCTATGACTATGACTAAAATACAACCAGTAATCCTGGATGCCTTTCCCCTTCAGACTGGTCTCCCTGGGAAACATTTTTGTAAAGAGTCCACCAGAGAGAGACAATCCGTCCACATATTTTTGAAGCATGGGGCCCAAAACAGCACAGAGTGCTGAAGGGAATCCCAGCAGGGCTGAAGGAATTCCCTGGTAAGCTCTTAAGCACAAGGCCTAGAAATATGTTTGCACCAGCATGCATGAGGCCACTTACCTGGGAGAAGCCACTGGCCCAGTTGTTTCCAGCCCCGCCTCCATGCTCAGATAGGTAGATGTTTTCCGGATTGTACAGGTTCGCGTAAGGGGAGTTCAGGATGGAGTGAATCACTCGGGGCTCGAGGTCCAGAAGCACAGCCCGAGGGATGTAATGTTCATCATCTGCCTGTAACAGGGAGCGGTGAGAGGGCTAAAGAACATGACACAGTCATAACTCAACAATGCTCTGCTCTGCAGGAGAAACTGAGGCAGGCACCAGCTGTCAGCCCAGAGCTATAAACACAGCCAGCATCAGCATCGGGTCCTGGTTCAGCAAACTGGCAAAGCAACAGTTATTACCGGGCACCTCTCTCGAGACAGCACCTAGTTGCATCCCCAGACCCTGCTGCACCAGGTGCTGCACGCAGAACAGACGCGGCCCCTTCCACAAAATGCTCCCACTGGTAGCAGATGCACGACAACTCTGCAACTGTGGCCGGGGGGCCGCCTGCACCAGGTGCCACAAGGGGCACAAGTGCTTCCATGCGCGGGAGGCAGCAGTACAGGGCAGCTCGGGGCAGGGGCAGGGGCTGGAATCGGAGCGGCCTGGGGGGACCGGGCCCGCACCTGGTAGAAGAAGACGTCCTTGCGGTCCGTGCCCTCGGTGGCGAACTCCTCCACGATGCCCTCGGGGCTGATGCCGTGCTCGGCGCACAGCTGCTTCCAGAACTCGAACCCGACTGCGGCCAAGGAGGGGAGGCGGCGTCAGCCCTGCGCGCGCTCGC
>NW_017728944.1:5174797-5177020 GCF_001723895.1 Crocodylus porosus | reverse complement strand
TGCCGGGGCGGGGCTGGGGGCGAGCGGCAGATGTTGTTCCCGTGGCGCGGCGGGGGGGGGAGCAGCAATGGCGGAGGCGGCCGGCCACAGCGCTCGGGAGCGGCGGGTGCGGGCGCTGAGCGCCTCCCTGCAGGCGCGGCTGGGGCCCTATGAGCCGGCGCTGAGCGCGCTGCAGGCGGCGCTGGTGTGGGAGCGGCCGGGCCGCAGCGCGCTGGGCTGGGCGGCCGCGCACGGCCTCTTTTGGTGAGTGGGGCCGGGCCGGGGGACACGGGGGGTGTAGCGCCCCCCTGCGGGCGTCTGCGGTGGAGAGCAGACTCGGGCTGTGCGGCCCCGGACCCCGGTCGTCGCCTTTCTGGACGTGGTGCGGCCGGAGCCCCTGTCCGAGGCTGGGCTGAGCCCTGCGCGTCCCCCTTGGCCCGTACAGCACGCAGCCCGCGGGTCGGCAGACCTCGCACCACTCACCTCAGCCCTCCACATCCCGCTCCTAAATCTGCGAGCTGACGCACGGAGTCCCGCTCATGTGCTTTGGTGGCAAACTGGGTGTGAGCGACTGGATAATTTGGTTGCTTTGAGTGGCTTCGGACTGAGTACAGATCATAAGACTTTTTGGATGTCTTGGCAGCTGTGCTTGCTAATTTGGTCACCTGCCTGCTTCCCCTCTTCCCCAAGTGCGTGGGTGCTACTTCTGGTGAGAAATGGGGTTTGGTGTGGTCTAATACACGCTCATGTGGGCAGCCTGTTCTTAGTCAATTCTTTGGAGTTGATGCTGTAGTTTTCTGGCAGTTTACTGCCCAGTGGAGCCTCTTCCTCGTCATCAGACCCTCATGAGGAAAAAGGGTATTCAAGGATTTCTTGGTAGACTGGAGGTGATTAGTGTTAAAATGGCTATGCCTAGTGATTAGTGTTTTGGTTTATGGCATTTACATTTTTACTGCCAAAGAGAATAAGCCATGCTAATCCGCAGCTGGAGCATTGAGAACAGGGCCCCTATTCCACCAGCTCCAAATAAATCAAGTTGGACCCAAGATGACAGTGTTCTAGGCTGCTGCGATTTCTGAATTTGAAGCCCAGGACTGTCAAGTTTGTTGAGCATCATGGCTCTTGCTATGATCTTCCAACATCCTTGGGCATGTGATAGAGAAGGAAACCTCTTCAGCTCCCTTAACACATCCTACCTCAAACCCCTGTCCCCCCAAAAAACCATCCCATTGTTCTGGTTGATGAGGAGTGTTGAATTCTGGAGTGAGTCCCAGCCACTGCTGTTAAGTTAACCAAGTGGGATTGGTGTCTGGGTAACTACAAACAAGGAGTATCCCTCCAGGATCTGAGCATCAGAAGATAGCCCCTCAGAATGGAGTTGGCCACAAGTAGGCCTTTGGGCCTGGCCTTCCATCTTTCATATGCAGAAACAGGAATTAATTTAACTGCTCCTTGATCACCTGAAATAGAAGTCAACCTAATGTATGCTTTCCTAAGGTGATGCTTGGCCAGCTAGAAGCTACATGGTAAGGGGCGCTGCGGTTCTATTAGAAGGCATTGGCAGAAGTATGGATTAGCTCTTGTGTATTGTCAGTATGGGTCTCATATCTCAGGCGCTCACACATTTCTTACTGCATTTGAGGCAAACAGTTCTTTGGATAAATGTGCTGTCTTTTATTAGACCAACTAAATAGCTGGAAAAATTGTTCTTTGCAAATTTTCGGACATAAACACCCTTCTTCAGGAATAGGGGGAGTTTTGCTTACTTGCACTTGAAACACTTGAGAAAACTCTGACTTGGGTACAAAACCTAGGCAAAGTCGCATAAGGTGGAGGGAGAGAGTAGAAAGTGAAGAACTGGAGTGGTGGTGGAGGGGGAAGGAAATTTCATCTCTAGTCCAATCTCACTACAAGAACTGCAGGTTAGAGCTTGGATCTTGTGTTTGAATCTCAGCCATTTACAGAATTAGGGAGAAGGAAGATTCAGAATGATTTTGTCCTGTAAACTTGGAACACTTTACTGCTGTGTAGCATTCTGGTCAACGTCTGTGTTGTGAATTGGCATTAGCAGAGTAGGGATGTAACAGTTTCCTGTTGTCCAGCTTTGACTTCCAGATGTTTAATTTCTAAGTTAGAAGGGTAAGAGTCATTCCACAGTCATAGATTTCATAGACATCAGGGCTGGAAGGGACCTCGGGAGATCATCGAGTCCAGCCCCCTGCCCAAAGGGCAGGAAGTCAGCTG
>NW_017728944.1:5133486-5174697 GCF_001723895.1 Crocodylus porosus | reverse complement strand
GAACAAACGTTGCCCCAGATCCTGGTGGTCACCCCTGATAAACTTATAGGTGGCCATCAGATCACCCCTGAGCCTGCGCTTTTCCAGGCTAGTCTTTAATCTCCAAGCTCTGTTATAAGAGGACAGTGTTGAGGCTCTGCTTCTATGCTGTCATCAGCAGCAAGAGCCAAATCATAGAGGGAGAGTTGAACATTTGAGTGTTTTATTGCCTGAATCTCTTACCTTATTAGTAGCCTGCTAGGACGTTTTCTGTTTTTAAAGTAAGTCTGCTAGTTAAACTAGAAGTCTTGCACAAAGTAACCCTGATGCTGTTGGAGTTGCTTGGAACATGCTCATTAATGTGTTTATGCAGAGAATCTCTTGTGTCAAGGGAGCTGAAGCCCCTGGTATTTAATCAGCCAGCAGTTTCTTGTACAGCACTCATCAGTGGCATCTCATGACTTTGGTTTACTCCTTTACTGTCACTTTCATCTGCATTTCTTCCCTAGGAGAATTGAGAAGTGACTCTTCAGGGGCAGCCTGGGAACATTGCGCTAGGCTGAGGGCATTGAAGGGATTATTGGTCATATGCCCTTGTTCATAGAAATTTTTAATGATGGTGGCTGTCTAATATGGGGCCTTGGTAGGAAGATATCTCTGAAATCACCTCCTGTGTAGCATCTTTCCTAGGTGTCTCTCTTCCTTTGGGTTTTCAATAATTTTTTTCAGGATTTAAGAATCTCAGGATTTGGAGAGGGCTGGGAGGTCTATTTTGTTGCATATATATTTTTTGGTCAAATCCTATTTGGTGGTTCTGGGCAGAGAGGTAATTTTCAGAACTAACCCACTTCTATTGCTTTATTTTTATATGGGTACTGCTTGCACTGTGTACTAGTTTGGATGGATTTCAAGGCAGATATGTTCACATTGCCTTGCAGATTGCTAAGTATGTGATTCTCTGTCTGTGGAATTTAAACGGTCTGCTTCTCTAATGGTATTGGATTCAGACCTTACAAAGCACCAAGCTGAGAGGAGGGGGAGGAAGAATCCATTATAGAACTGAACAGATATCACCTTTTGAACTGATAGAAGTTGTACCTTTTGTGTGTTTAATTTATGGCAACACGATTATCTTGGTAAGATGTGGTCCTTTAACTTCTTAGGCTCCTGGCACCCCTCCATAACTCCTGTGAATCAAATGGAACCCTATTTCAATAACTAACTTATCGTTTTTTATTGTAGCACTGAACCCCAGGTGAGGGTGGTGGGTGGGAGAAGAGGGAGCCCTTAGTTTCCTACAGAGTAGCAGGGCAATGTATGAGCTTAGCTGACTGTCTTGAGCTCCTTGTACTGGAGCTGGGCAAGGATGAAACTGTGCTCACCATCTTGGGGGGAGGAGTGAGCACTTAGCTCCTCCCAACAGGGCAGGCAAAGACAAGTATGAATTTACCTCCTTGCACTGGAGCCAGGCAGATGAGCTTGCACTTACCTGCTTGCATAGGGGCCAGGTGGGGAAGAACGAGTGCTTACCTCCTTGTACCCTATGGCACCCTAGGGTGCTACGGCCCCCCTGTTGAGAACTACAGAGTTGCATGTAACCGCTAACAAGACCTTAGACTACCAGCTTACTATTTGAGCTTTTGTGTGAAAATTGCCATATTATGGTGAGGTGCATCATATTTCTTCTGGCTCCACCAGAATACTGCACTTAAACTCAGAGCAAGCTTTTACACTCTTAAATGCAACATATCTATTTCCCTGTAAACCTGCCTTGTTAATTCTGTCTCTAGCAATTGGTCTTGCCCTTTGATTTAGTCAAGGGCTTGAAGAGAAAGCTAAGCTTATTAGATAGGTGTTGAGCTTGTGAGTTATTTCAGCAGCAGAGGAATGATCTGAATTGGGGATGCTGATGTCAAGCTGTTGGACTCTTGTTTTTAGCAGCTGACAATCTCAGATAAGCACCATTAAGTTTGGGGTGCTCTTGTGGGGAGTAGGAAGCATGTAGCAGGTGACATGGCTGGAAACATAAAACTAATTTCCTTTTAATTGGGCAAGTGTAAGAGGAGGGCATGTTCTTACTTCAGCTTATGGACAGATAGACAGTCTGGAGGCCAAGGCTTTGTGCCAGAGAAACAATGAACAGGTACAGAAGACTTATTTATTGGCCCTGGAGGGTAATTCTATGAAAACAAGTACCCCTCTTGGGCCAAGCAGCACAAGTAGATGACAGATCTGTCTACAGGTGCTTTGGGATCAGTGCCCTCATTCCAGTCATAATTCTTAACTGAACTGGCTCCATAGTCTGCGGTATAATGGATACAGCATTAATAATGCTAATGTGAGGAACTGCATTGACCAGGAAGTAGGAAATGCAGAAGAAAGTGAATCAGAAAGTCTGGCTTGGAATCAGAGGCTTTCACTAATTCAGAATAGTTCATAAATAGTTCAGCATTGCTACTGTTATGATGATTTGAACATGCTGACAAACTAACTCCAATGATACAAAATTTGCTTCCCTAATACTACGTTTCTGGAGTTGTGTCAGTGTCCCTGTGCCAGGTCATGTGGCATACCCAGTGAATTCAGAAGGTTAAGATACAACTGGTCTCTAACTGTAACAGAAATTTATTTTCAGCAGTAAAACGCAACAGAGTGGTAACTCCTAGAGTATGGATTGTCCAGTTCCTTTGGCTGAATACCACTCTTTATTCTTGATGTCTGTTGCCCTCTACACCCAAATGAGCTCTCTTCTTATCTTTCCAAAGCCAGTGTATGCGGAAATCCTCTCAAATAAGCATAGCAGTATTTTAGCAGAAAGAGACCCATGTCCTGATTCTTGTTTTGCTTCTCTCATAGGTTCTTTGCACTGACTTCTCTTCGGCTGGTGTTCTTGATTGCATTTAGCCTGATGATAATAGTTTGTTTAGATCAATGGAAGAACAGAATTTGGCCTGAAATTCAAGGTAAGTTCTAGCAGTGTGAAGACGCATCTGTGTTAGAAGTCTAAGCAAGCGCTTTTTGCACCATTTGGTTTTAAATTACTTAAGTTATAGATTCCGAAAGCTAAAAGTTGGTGGCAAGCAGAAATTCTGAAGAAATCTTTGGAGAAAATAAGCTCTTTTTTGCTGGTTGCTCTGGAAAACCTATGAAGTATGACAGTAGAAAATGAGCTCATTAAGAATAGGCTTTTTGGTGCTCCCTCTTGAGTTCCACTTTTTAATAAGACCTTGGGCTTCTTACAGTTTATCAAGAGATGTCTTAATACAGATTTTGAGATGTCATCCATGTTCCATCTTATCTACACACTGGAAAAGATTATGAAGTGTCCTATGTGTAAATAAGTTTGAACTCTCAACTTCTTCCCCTATGTTTGGCTGTAAAGTCTTGGAGATTACTTCTTACAGAGATGCAAGGAAACTATGCAAACAGATGGGTTGACCAGTGGTGCCCAAGCTTTTTTCCCAGGGGGATGGATTGGCAGTGCCCAGCCCATCTGTGGGCTAGATCCAGCTTGTGTTCCTGATTAGTGCCTGGTCACCATCTGGCCACATGAGAGGGAGCAAGTCAGTTCCACAAGGCAAAGGAGCTTGACCCTTTGCCAGGCCCCAACCCAACCCCATGGGGTGGGGGGTGTGGTCCAGTCCCACCTGGGTCTGCAGGGTTGTGGCCTTGCTTTGAGGGTGGGGAGGTGCAGTTAGGCTCTGACCTAGTGTAATAGGGAAAGGGGTGTGGTACAGATCCCTCGGGAGGGAAGGGGACATGGCCCAGTTCCCATCTAGAACCGGGGGTCTGGCTTGGCTTTGCATGGAAAGGGAGCATAGCCTGGCTTTCACCAGCTGTGCAGAGAATGGGGCTTGGGGTTTTGGTGGGGGGGAGGGTTGCTATATAATTGCTACTGCTTCCCCACTGCCAGATTTCAAGACTTGTGGGGAGCCCCACAGCCCATATGCGATGGCTCTGTGGGCTGCATTTGGCCCACAGACCAGAGCTTGACCAGCGCTAACTTAGACTAATGGAGCTTCTATATTATACCATAGAAATAAACAAAGCTCCCATTATACAACTTGTGTTTAGAATAGTGTCCCAGGGTACTTACTGCATAGAAGACAAGTTCCTGTCCTAATAAGCAAGAAATAAATGATTGATAAAGAATAGGGCTGGGTTTCTCTGTTATACACTGAAGGCTTGGTTTCAGGGATTTTTAGAAGGTAAAAATGGTTGGTGAATTAGACTGTCACTTTGATGTTCAGAAAGTCAGAGGGGACATCTTTAAAAACAACTGCCTGAGTCTCATACATGAAATTACAATTTTTCATGTAGAACTTGTGGTCAGCATTGCCTTAAAAAGGTAAGGCTGGATGCATTTCTCACCTGCCACCTCAAAGCCAAATCTCCTATCTCCCAAGGGCTGGTTTCCTGCCTAGCAATAGAGATTGTGCGAAGCTTTATGCAGTCCAGGAAACAATGTAAAACATAAGGTAAGGCATGGCAGTTGGCAGTTTCTTGCTTCAGCTGTCTTAGGAAGCTAAACAAGCTTATGGTAGTATTTGTTAAGGGTGTGTGAAATGGGCTGTATTTGATTCAGATTTGGATTCGGCCCAAATCAGGGACCGTGATTTAGTTTGTTGATTTGGATAACTGTCCCCAATTCAGTTTGGCTGAATCTGAATCTAAAGATTAGATGCTGATTCAGAGAATCAGCGATTCGCCCATAGACACAGCTTTAAATGTTTTTTCTACATACTTTGAGGTACCAGGCATGGCTCATGAACACTGCGATGCTGGGGCAGATGGTGTGTCCCACTGGGGGAGGAGGGGGGGATGCATGCTTGGCGGTGAACCCAAAAGTACTTCCAGTCCACTTCCAGGTTCCCCAGGAAGCATGCAGCCCTGCCACCCCCCCCGCCTCAGCAGTCCGCCACAGGGAGACCCCAGGTTCCCCCCCAGACCCAGGAGGTACCAGTCACCAAGCCGGGTGCTTCTGGTCCACTTCTGGGTCTGCTGCTGAGCCCCCCCCTGCACTCTTGTGGGATGCTTCATCCATCTCACCATTGCACCATTGATGAGCTAGCTGCCTGGTACCTTGAGGTATGTAGAAAAAACATTTAAAGCTGTGTCTGTGTCCGAGTCACTGAATCTCTCAGAATTGATTTGGAGGGATTAAGGGGTCTCCTGAATCCAAACTGAATCAGAGATTCGACTGCTGAATCTCTGCCAAATAGAATCGGGGACTGAAACTTCGCACAGCTCTAGTATTTGTTCACCTAGGATTCCACATTCAAGTCCCTTGGTAACCCAGACGTAGGTTAGTTGGGAGAAATAGCGTATTCTCAGGTCCCTCATCAAGTCTCATTCAAGGAAGTAAAGTGTCAAAGAACCTTTTTCTCCTGGGTATCTCAACGAGTCATCCCTTCCTGTGCACACCCAGCACAGTAAAGGGTGTATATACCGCATGTGGAAACAGGAATGGCAGTTTTAGCAAAACTATAAAGCTGAATAGCCTTCCAGATCATTCTGTGCTGCACACTGGGTGCTGCTAATAGGGATAAGCTGTTTCTTGCTGTCCTGGCCTCGGATAGTACAGTGCAAAGCAGCACATGCCTGGTAGTTGCTTACTTGTAATACTTGTTTTGGCTGATTCTGTATCAGTTGGCATGAAACTCCCATTTAAATAAAGATTCTTATGGTGAAATTTCTTGCAACTAATGCAATATCTGTTCTTAATATTTTAGTGGCAAGAACTGATGAATCAGACACTGACAGGTATGAAATATTAACTACATCTCTCTCTTGTATGTTATTAATTACACCTCTCTTTTATATGTTTGGGGTTTTTATTATGTTAGCCATAACTGTTTTTTGCATGTGGTTGTCATGTTGACTTGGTTTCAGAGCATTGTTTAACAGCTGGAGCAAGTGGTCCTGGGTTCTATTCTGCTTCTGCCACAAATTCTTGTTATGACTTTTGGCAGATTGCATTAGTTTTCCTCTTGTGTTCAACAGGGATGTTTGCTTCAGTGTTGTAGACCTCCATCTAAATTGGAGGTGCTACAAAGACGGTGCACAATATGTATAGAGAGCTTCCTTCTCGGTGGATATGTTATGCTGACAGAATAATTCCTCTTGGAACCAAGAAACTCCCTTTTTCTGTGACCAGAACTGGATGTACTTCAGGCTTCTCCTAGGAGTGGCTATATAGTGAGATCTTAATGCAGCCCAATGACTGAACTAGAACTCTAGTTGTGTTATCCTTCCTAATAATACTGCCCCTTCCAGGCACAAACTGTTGGCTTTTCACGCTACTGACCCAAATTAGGGTTTTAAAAGCTACTTGTTAAACTCCTTAAATGTAGAAACCACTTCATTAGATGTCAAACAGCAAGTGTCTTACAAGGGATTTGAACACAAAAGAAAGCTGCCTTCTAAAGGCGCAGATACCAAGTGACTTACCACAGTTCCTATTTGTACTCATTAATGGTATGTCACCTCTTAAGAGTGAAAGTGATTTTATTAGCTGGCATACAGGTCACTTGGAAAACCCAGTACTGAGTTCTTGGCAGCAGTGATGTAAGCACTTCAAAAACAGAATCCAGAAATTAAGCTAATGTATTAGTTATCTCCCCAAGGTATCTTCCTACAAAGTTTAGCTTTGGCTAAATTGAGAGAGAGAACTTCAGTTCCGTTCCACGAAATTCATTTCAAATTCAGTGAGGAAGACTGGGTAGTAAAGCTGTTGGCTCTAGAATGTGTAAGACTGTTTCAGTACCCTATCCTGCTACTGACATTTATATGATACTGAACAAGTCAGTCTGCCTCTGTGGCACCTATAGAGGAAGTAGATTCATTGTGGGTTTAATCAGATTACTATAAGCTACAGTTCTTTTAATGCCACTGATATTATGGAGGAAGCAGACTTGTAGGTTTAATCAGACTACTATAATCTATAGTTACTCTAAACTACTGACGCTGACATTGTTGGTATTATGAGTACAAAATGAATGAATTCTAAATTTGGTTGGGTATTGGCAAAGCTATTATGTTCTAATAAAGATGCATATGATTACTTTTAGCTTTTGCTTGTCTTTGGCATCCAAGAGCATGGCAGTTTTTGCATTTTTGAGCAAAGAATTGAGGGAGCTGGATTGCAGTACTGCCTTGTTCCTACTGAAATGTCATATGTCAAGCTCACTTGCAGGCAAGCTGTCTGACTTTCTCAAAGCACCTACTTTTTTTTGACTTTGGCCAGTGAGGGGAGAAGGGAGCAAGCAGTTTTATAGTGAGGCTTCTATAATGAAGAGTTCCAAGATCAGATGTTAGCTTAGTAAAACCTTAAGTCCCAGAAGTCATTCGCTCACTAATTTTTTGTTTCCTGTAGCTGGGGTTATGTTCACCCTCAGTTACTCAGCATACCAGAGCTGTGCCACCACTTAGCTGAAGGATGGGTCACTGGGGCCAACTTCTTAAGGAATCTCTTGGTTTTCAAAAGTCAAAATCCTGGCAAGGTAAGAAGTGAACTAAATGGTTGGCATTTAGTCTTGCATACTATTATTACAGTTATTGTAGTGGTATCACACAAGGGCTGTGTGCATTCATAGAATCACAGAATTTAAGGTTGGAAGGGACATCAGGAGGTCATCTAGTCCCATCCCCTGTTCAAAGCTTAACCTTGCCCAACTATATCATCCCAGCCAGTGCTTTGTTTAGTTGGGTCTTAAAAACCTCCAAGGATGGAGATTTCACAACCTCTCTGGGTAACCTGTTCCAGTGCTTTACTTACCCTCCTCATTAGACAGTTTTTCATAATATCTAACCCAAACTTTCCCTGTTGCAATTTGAGACCATTACTCCTTGTTCTGTCATCTGCCACCACTGAGAACAGTCTAGCTCCATCCTCTTTGTAACTTTTTCAGGTAGTTGAAGGCTGCTGTTAAGTCCCCTGTGTCTTCTCCTCTCCAGACTTAAATAAGCCCAGTTCCCTCCTCATCTCCTCAGAAGTCATGTGCCAGCCCCAGCTAATGCAGCCCAGTATGCTGTTAGCCGCCTTTACAACAAGGGCACACTGTTGGCTCATATTCAGTTTATTGTTCACTGTAACCCCTAGGTCCTTTTCTCCAGAGCTGCTACTTAGCCAGTCAGTTTCCAGCCTGTACTTGTGCGTGGGATTGTTCAGTCCTCAGTGCAGGACTCTGCAGTTGTCCTTTTTGAGATTTCTTTTGGTCTAGCACTTCAATTTGTCTAGGTCTCTGAATCCTAGGCCTACTCTTCAGCATATCTACTACTTCCCCCAGCTTAATGACATCTGAAGATTTGCTGAGGGTGCCCTCCATCCCATCTTCCAGGTCGTTGAGGAAGATACTAAACGAAACTGGCCTCAGGATTGACCCCTGGGGCACTCCACTCGATGGCAGCTGCCAACTAGATATTGAAGTATTGATTACTACCCTTTGAGCCTGATGATCCAGACAGTTTTCTGTACATGTTACAGTCCATTTATCCAACCTGTACTTTCTTAGCTTGCTTGTGAGAATGTTGTAGACACTGTATCAAAAGCCTTACTGAAATCAAGGTATATCACATCCACAGCTCTCCCTGCGTTCACAGAGCCACTCATCTCACCATGGAAGGCAGTCAGGTTGGTCAGGCATGACTTGCCCTTGGTGAATCCATGCTGACTGTTCCTAATCACTTTCTGCAAGTGCTTAGAAATGGATTCCTTGAGGACCTGTTCCATTTTTCCAGGGACTGAGGAAGGTGTTTTCTACCTCAAAAGGGCTTGTGGTCAGAAAAGAAAGAGAATAGCTAATGGGTGGTGGAGAGGGAAGGCGTGGACATGCATTACATGTAGAATCTGATTTAAATGCAGTTTAAATCTGAAACAGACAGATATGCAAACTTATAAAATCTGTTTGAAGCTGCCAGGGATGGTTGAAAAGGGTACCTGGAAAATTAAGGTGCTTTGAATCAGTTGACAATGCACCAGTTCAGAGCTATGTGTGGATGTCAAGCGTTCTGGGACATGGATCTGGTAAGTCCTCTAGGTATCCCACATTTCATTGCACCTGCAGCTGGCTCTGGTATGTAGACAGAACTCTACTACTCCTTCTTCCTTTTGTTAGCACTTTTTATTGATGACCTCCCTTGCAATGCTTGTTCAGTACAAGCTGTTGTTCTAACCATCAGGCATGTCTTCATTCCCTGCTTGACCAGGGCCCCTCAGCATGCCCCAGGGATGATGATAATGTGGTCCCAAGCACCCCCCCACCCTTCTGCCCACTTCAAGGCAGTTGAGCACAATGAACACTTCGGTCAATTGCAGACCCTTGAAGTTTACTGATGTGGTGTCTAAGAGAGAAAGGAAACCAGAAAAGTGAAAACACCCCCAGCCAAGGTTACTCACCCCTTGGGAACCACAAAACACAAGTGTAAGCACCCTCTCCCCACTCATTCACTGCAAGGCATCATGGGCTGGGGGTTCACTTCCTGGTGTTGGAGCCACAATACTTCAGTGCCTAAAAGGTTCTGCCTGGAACTCCAGGGCACTGTACATGTGGACACCTCCAACTTGCAACAGTTGTGAACTGGTTCCCAATTGGTGATATTTGGGAATGGTCCAGTTGTTACATGTGTCTGAACCCAGAGAGAACATCCAAGCAGAGTAGGGGATGGATATAAACAATTGTAACAATTGCAGTGTTTCAAAGGACCAGGTGTACAAACCTATATGCCTGTTGAAATATTATAGAAACTGCTGATATGCTGCAAAATGCTCCTTTTTTTAAGATGAGGTACTATTTTGGGGCATTTCACTTTACTTGTGCACTAGGGCAGAAGCCTGTCTGCGCTCTGGTTGATTTCACTTTCTGTTTTGTGTGAATATAACTACTTTTCTTTAGTAGTAGTTTTGAAGAGCTTGTTACTACTACAACAGGTCTGTGGCTCACTTTCTGTGTTTATGAACTTTTTGAAAAATTAGTCCAAAGTCTTATTGAAAAAAGAACTTGTATTGGCACTGTAACAGTTCTCTTTGGAAAGGAAATATTCAAGTCTGTATACTTACACTTCTCTAACTGATCACATCTTCAGGAAGATCTATCGCTGTACACAGTCATGTTTTAGCTTATCAGCTGCCTTCCATAGGATATGAGATTATTACCCTAGGACAGGATACTGTGGAGGGCGGTCTTTTCTTTGCCATGTTAAGGTATCATAGAATAAGAGACAGAGTTTCTTAGAGGCAGCTGTCTTGCTTCTTCTAATCTTGTTCAGCAATCCTGTTCTATTTAGAGTATCAGAACAGCTTTGTTGGTATGAGAAGATGGTTGTTATATTAGGTTGAAATAATTTGATTCAGTTTTTTTTATTTTTTAATACAGTGGAAACTTACATTGTCTTCTCTGCCTGCAGTTTTGCCTTTTAGCATGTGGTGTCTTTACTTTCTTGACTGTTCTGGGCCGTTACATCCCTGGACTCTTGCTCTCCTACCTTATGTGTAAGTACAAGATTCCCAAGCCCAAAGGTTTTGTAAATGCTATGGGAGGAGTTGATATTGCTAATTTGGATTCAGTAGCAAAGCTGGTGTGGCTGATTGAAATTTAATAGCAAAACAAATTCACCTGGAATGTAGTCATTACTGTCCAGCTCTTCAACATCTTTGTATCAACAGTATGTTTGGGACACTGGGGCTGTACTGATACTGAACACTAGCATTTTGCATCTCTTATTTATTCTGTTGAATGAGCCTGTATAACTGCTAACTGCCCAGCCCCTACAGCATTGATTCAGAGTATAGTACTTTACTGTTGTTGTGCTGTACAGCAGAACCTCAATATTTTGCAGGGTTAGGTCTCCTGTGAAGCTGAGGGTTTGCAAAGTAAACCAGGTATGCAGAGCAGAAGGAAACAGGTATATAGGGAATCACTGAGGTACACCAGCTGACTGGAAAACCAGTGTCCTGTTCTTCATTCGGCAACCCACTGCAAGTTAAGTGGGTTATGACCCACGTGGGTATGAATGATCTGGGTTCTATTGTACTTGGTGTCCCACATTTCAAAGCACTCAGTAATGGATCTGCTAAGTTGCATACTGAACAAGTTTCTAACAACCTCCTTTTTTGCCTTAGTGCTCTTCATTCTGCTGTGGCCCCTGGCAGTGTACCACAAACTGGGGCAGCGTGTGTACATGAAGCTGGAGCCAGCTCTGCAGCGGCTGGACTTCAGTGTTCAAGGTTACATGATGTCAAAACAGCGAGAGAGGCAATGTAAGTCTCCAAAAAAGTAGCTAAAATGAGCCACGCAGCTGGATTCTGGACTGGTCGCTAAAATGCATCCCCAGTCTTGTAGTTTGACAACTACTGCCTGTGTTGCACAGCTGTTTGATTCCCCTTGTCAAACATTCATAGCACTCTGATCAGTGTCTACCACACAGTTACTGGGTTCATTTACTTTTAGGTATAAATTCAAAAGGCTCCATGCTTTTCCTCCTTTTTAACCACTGGAGCGTACTATATTTTCTTGCATACAGCACAACTAAAATGTAATGCATGCCTTGTTCTTTAAAGGCAGAAAGAACCAAAAAAAAAAATATTTCCTTGTAGTAAGTGAGTAGCAGTAGTTAACGAGCAGAGTCCTTACCAGCAGAAGCTGTTCTTACTCTTTTTTTTTCCCCTTCTCATATGTAATGCACGCTACAATTTCTAGCAGCTAGTTTGTAGCAGGGAAGTGCATGTTCTATATGAGAAAGTCAAGTAATCTTTAATATGGAGTCTTAATTTTGAAAAAGCTGGTTTTGTCTGTAACTTCTTCCTCTCCATTGTAAGGGTTTTGCTGAGTATATCCCAATCTTGGCACAACCCAAACCAGAATGTATAAGTGGCAGTTGTCCAGTGCTATTTTTTGTGACCAATTTAGATACAAACTGTGCTCATTTGAAGAGTAGTTTTACTCGGTCTGATAGAGTGCATAGAAATGCTCTGCTCTGGGAGTAATAATTTATTTCTGCTCCAATTCATGGCAGTGCGTCAACAAGCATCAAATCGGCACCCTCCTGATGATGGGAGTGACAGCGAAGAAGAGCTTGCTGCATTCTGTCCTAAGGTAAGCTGATGTGCTTAAGAAATGGAGGAAACCTCAAAACTTGGAAGGGGAAAAAAGCTTTTAGTGTGTTGGTGGACTTTCAGTTTATTTGGGCATGCAGAGAAACTGCAGCCCTGGAATGCAGTCTGGCCCCAAGCCTAGGATATTCTGGTTGGGAGGAAAGTTTTGGCAGAGTCTAACCTCAGGCTCTTGCACATGGCCTGGTCTTGTGTTTAGAAACCTGAGTGCTGTGTATCTCTGGTCTTCTCACCCCTCTTGATCTAAGATGCCTAAGTATGAGAAGGTGGAATTAAAGCTCTGAAATAGTATTTTCCTTTTCGGACTTCAGTCTGCCAACTTCTCTCTTAAAACTCCCCAAAGAACTATTTATGCTATTCATCCCCTAAGGATCCTTGACAGATTACTTCTAAAGCTTGATTTGGGGCCTTCAGTGGTATAAGAGTAGTGAGGGGCAGGTGGTTTGCATTGCATGTCCTCCAGCTTACAAGGAACTTAACATCCCTCTCCTCAGCAATCCCTGCAAAGGAGTGTAAGAGATGGGATTGTATTTTTTGTAGGTTGCTGGGTCATCAGAATCTTTCCAGCTTGGAGCATGAATAAATCATCTTCAGTCCAGCCAGGAGTAATGTGCTCAATTGTATTTTCTTCTGTTTCAAAGCTGGATGATTCTGTAGTTGCCAAGGAACTGACCATCTCTGAGTCTGAGCATTCAGATGCTGAAGTTTCCTACACTGAGAATGGGACATTTAACTTGTCAAGAGGCCAAACTCCATTGACTGAGGGATCTGAAGGTGAGAGAAAAGGGGTAGCTGCTATATAAGTCCTAAAGAAGCTGTTTATCATGTTGCAGTGTGATGGATGGTAGAGAACACATCTGGCTTGTGTTCTGTCCTGAGAGTTGAAGTCTGGCTTTTCCCAGTGAAATCCACTTCATGGCTAGAACATGGTGGAGTCCTTGTCCAGTTTGAACAGAAAGCTTCAGGAAGGCAATGGCAGATGTTTCTTAGAAGAGCAGATTCAGTTTAGAAATAAGTGTTTCACCATAAACTCTGATACTGAACAAAGTAGTGAGTCTAGGACTTTGTCAGTGTCTTTCAAAGAATATTAAAAGACTGTCTGCAGTTATAGAGAGAACATAGGCTGTCAGGTTAGGTTATCTGTAAGGCGTTCCAACTTGTCTTTCATGATTAGTGCAGTGAGAGTATAACATTGCCAGCATAATAAAGTTGCAACAATTTAAGCAAAAGCATATTTTACCCGTTTCATATATCAGTGTAGGACTCTTACTGGCTTCCAGTTAACCCAGTTCCTAATTAATTTTAGGTAAATGAATGTATGCCTGGGTTAAACAGAAATAAGGGCCAATGCAAGGATTTGTACCATTTTAATAAAACTGGTTTAAAGTAAAATTTCATGGGGTAAGCCAGTGCAACTTTCATGTGAACAAGTCCTGATTCTCTGAAGTTTAGCAGCTGACTACATACCGGTTGATCACTGGGAAAGAGTCCCAGGAGGAAGTTTGTCTTGACATCAGACATATCTGCAGCATTCAAGCAGCCCTCTTGGAAAAGGAGTTAGTAAATGAAACAAGCACCTCTAACCTTAGCCTCAGAAGAGGGAGAATAGGGTAATGCTGAGCTCTGCAAGGGACTGGCATGGTATTATCTCAGCTGCACTTTCCTGGGGAACTTGGAAACTGTGTGTTATGTTTAACTTTTGTCTCTTATCATGCCTAACTTTTGTGTCTCTCTTATTTTAGACCTGGATGGTCATAGTGACCCAGAAGAGTCTTTTGCCAGGGATCTCCCTGACTTCCCTTCCATAAATCCAGAGGTGACTGGAATAGATGATGAGGATGACACCAGCATTGGGATTCCAAGCCTTGCTTACCGCTCCCAAGGCACAGAAGATCTGCGCCCCCCTTATGACCAAGAAGTTATTGGTCTACTACCATCTGCACACCATCTTACAAATAACTTAGCTGGATTTGTCACCAGGGGAATGATACAATTAGCTTTGTCAGGAGCCTCCCAGCCAGGCCCTGCATGCAGTGACAATTCCCAGAGAGGCACAAAGACCTATCTCAGAACCTCCAGCTCTGACTTGGACACCGATGCAGAAGGGGATGACTTTGAACTCTTGGATCAGTCGGAGCTGAACCAGTTGGATCCTGCAGGCTCGCGAGGCCATTAAGCAATCTCCTCTCTCTCTCCCTCCTCATTTTTCTATCATGCACAGTGAAGGGGAATCTTCAAAGGAAAAGCATTGTCCAGTCACCTGAACTGTTTCCTGTGTTGGGTACCAGTGTTCTGGCAGCCAATCCTAGCTGGGTACATCACTGTGACTTGACATTGTAGAGGGCTAGCTTGGATTTTAAAATGAACCACTCTGGTAACTGGCAGGGAAAAGGCTTTTGATGGGATAGCCTCATGATCACACACATCATTCTGCATTGTCTACTGTGATTCTTCTTGCCCCAAACCTGCTCACTTAATACTTGCTTTGTGGGTCTGCAACTCCAGTGCTCCCTCAGTCAAACAGACATAAGTGTCAATTAAGAGTTTCTTGCAGCTCAGCCTCCTTCATGTAGACCTACAACAAAAGGTGAACAGGACTGGCTTCCTCTTTAAATACTGTAACCTAGATATTTTAAGGTTGGTTGTTTTTGGTTTTGTTTTTAGTTCTTTCTACTCCTGTGCACAGAGCCTGACATTTCTTCCCTCAGTATCTAGCTCTTGGGTAGAAGCTAACCTCCTGATCATTTACTTATTGCAGACTTCATAACTAAAGCAGTATCCCACAACTTTTACTGTTGCACTTTTAATAACAACTTGTATTTCCTCAAAAATGATGCTTTCTAGTTATGCTGTTTTGTAAGACAATGGCAATAAAACATCAACTGTGATGGCTAGACTCCTTCCAAGATCATCTATGTGCAGCAGCTGCTATTGCATTTGCCTTTCTGAAATGAATGGAGTTGGTTCTAGATCTAAAATCTGCTAACTAAACTTCCCAGTTTTACTCCAGAATAGGTGCAGCCTGGGCAGTAGCAATACTACATTTCTGTGACACTGCCTTGTCATGTGACTACTTAGCTACTGTGGAGGGACTTTCTGTAGGAATGTGGGAGAGGATTTGGGCTGCTTAGCCTATTCTCTCCTTGGCCTCTGATGGTCCACTGTGATGTAGATATAACGTGGCCAGTAGGAATAGAACAGAGGCCACCAGCCTGTGGCACTGAAATGACCAAATAGCTGCCAGATGATGAGTTTGGTCATTTGCAGACTCAAACCAGCAACCTGGAGGGAAAAAGCTCTGTAAACTGACTGGCCTGAGCCATTCAACCTTTCCCTTGTCGCTGAACTTTCCCATTGTATTTCTAAGCCATAGTGGATTACAGTTGTGCAGCCAGCAATTTACCTCGTCAGGGAAACCACTTGTTGAAGCTCATTTTCATTTGCTCATGTTAGTTCAGGAAAGCTGCTTTTCTGGCCATCTTGTCTGTATAAGATGCAAGATGGAAAGAGGCTAATATTGTGTTTGAATTGGGAAGTCACTTGGCTGTCAGGTGATGAGTAAAATGTGAAATTTATGTGGAGGCTTCACACACACTTAGTGTCAGCAGCCTGCTTATATAAAAATAAATTTTAATTGTAGTTCAGCAAGGATATTCCATTTGAAACACAGCTCACCTTCCTCCTACCCCTCCCAAAGCCTTAGAGATGGTAACTTGGACATAGTTATTATGACCAGTTATGACTATATGAAAGCAAATAATTTTGCTTTCTAAGCTCATTGAACAAGAGTTGTTAAAGCATTAAAAGTTTGTCTTGCCTCAATGCTAGTATTCAGGGTAGTTGAAATTATTTGATGCCATGGATATCTGATTGACAGTGCTCTGCATAGGCTGCCATCTTGGGAATCTCCTGCCATTAAAATATAACTTTCATGTCAGTACATTGCCTGTTGGAGGGGGCTGCAACACCTGTAGAAGACTAGAGTGTCCCTAATTGGGAGCAATAACTGAATGAGCCATTAGCACTTTAAATAGCTTGAAGCCATTAACCCTGGTTAGGAGGTTTAAGACAGTGGTACTCAACCTCTGGCCCAGGGAGCCATGTCATCCCATGGGTCCAGAAATTTGGTGATGAGGGAGTGGTAGCAGCATTAGTTGCTCCTAGCATCATGGCAATTAAAGCTGCCACTGCTCCCCTGCTCCAAAATTTCTGAACCTGTGAGGAATCCTGTAGTCTGCATAACATGGTTCCATGTGCTGGACCACGCTGGCATGCCATCTCCACAACTGAATCTAGTGTGTGGGATCAGGCCAAAGCCAGATTCGGTGCATAAGGTTGCACCATGTGGGGTTATGCTGGATTGTACTAGTGAATCAACCCTGGGTGAAATCAGGCCCATGGACAATCCCTGTGCTTAGGATCTGGCCCTGTACTACTTGTTCAGCTTGTGGGGCTGGAGAGGTTGAGCACCACTGGCTTAAGAGGTTAAAACTGATATGCTGGACTCATCCTGTTCCTTTCTGAGGTTCTGATTGTGTCCTCTGAGAATTAAAATTTACTTGGTAAGGTAGAGAATTACTTCTAGAAAGTAAGAGCAACCTTAGGAACAACATGGTACAAAAAGCTGTCACATTTCTGGTTCTTAAAAGATTTAGTGGTCCAAATTTGTCTGAGCTTGGAGCTTAAAAGCACAACAGACTCCTGTTCTCCAAAAGCAGTAGTGCATCCTAATTTGCTTCTCATTCTTGCCTCTTCACAAGAGGAGCTGCCTCTTGGAGTGACAATGGCATGCTTTGGGAAGAGGCCTTGAACTCTCCCTTCCAGTGTAGAGTGGGGAGATTTTGAAACCCAGTAACAGCAGGAGCTAAGGCATGCTAATTTTAGTAAAGTCTTGCCAAATGGTGTGAATGTTGTTTGTTACAAACAAGTCACCTGTGATCCCTCAGCAAATGCACTGAGTTGTAAGACTTGTTATCATGCAGGGTGTTTGAAGAAAATGAAGTCCAAGCACTGTTGCATGAGTAATATACAGCTTTAGATGATATTTAAACCTGGAAAAAATGTCTGTCTTATGGCTTTCCTTTTCCTCACGTGGCTCTCTCTTCTGTGAACAAGAACAAACATCAGCAAAGGACTTTCTAACAAAATACCTCAAATGGTATGTAGCTGTGGGAAAGTGACAAGTAGCACTAACATCACTCCAACAGTGGGTCAAATTTGTATTCCTTGTATGAAATCAGCCATCCACAGTGAAGTGCCAGTGTGATGTTACAGAACTGCTTGGAGGTTCTGATAAGCCTAAATACTTGTAGATCTCCAACTCATTGGAAGTGCTTTAGGCTTTACTAGGCAACTAGATAAATCCATTTTAGCCAACAAACTTACATTTGTTTCACCCTGAAGGTGGTGTCTTGAAACTTCTCGGTATAATAACTTTGCTTCTTCATACTCCATTATGTGTACAGAGGTTGTTTACTTCTGGTAAAATTCAAGGGACTTGCAAAGAAGGGAGAGTAAATAATCCCTTGATAATGAGGCACAGGGGAAGTTCCATAGACCATTCTCAGTGCTCTGGATACTGCAGGATTTAAAGTGAAGCATCACAAAAATTAGGTATCTAGAAATTTTGGGCTCTGTACTTCCTTACAGATGTAACTGTCTATTGTGTAGTCACTATGAGGGCTTTTGCATTTGGAGGAGAGTGTTGTGCTCTTAAGTTTCTGCAGTCTTATGACTTGTAGTGGTAGTCTCTCCTATCTTGCGTCTCTGAGGACCAGAGGAAGGAACCAATCTCTTTGGTAGAACTGAGGTCAGTTTTTCTAGTGAGGCATTTTGTCTCACCAAATGACCTCGTAGCAAAATCCCCGCCCTGCCCCCCCCCCCCAGGATGTGTAGTTATGGGTAGGAGACAAACAGTTCAAGGTCAAACTTATTCCTTGCTGCAGTACAAGAAATAAATATCAATTTTCACCTGTTGCACATGTGAAAGTAGAGCTGTTATGCGTAGTGCTGTGAAATATTCTTGGCCTCACTGGCCTCTTCAATCTGTACTAAATTGACCTCTCTCTTTAAAGAGAGAAATATCCAAAGACCTCTGGAGCAGAAAATGTTTGCAAATTGTATTTGGGTGTAACTTTTTAACATTATTTTGGTGCTGGCTCTTTTAAATACTGGTAGCATTGCTGCCTCCTATGTGTGGACACTCGTTAAACTACTCTTTGAAAGGCTGCTTTTCTTTTCTTGTTTTAAACACATTGTGGTCCCAACCAAAAGTATGCATGCATGCCTTCATCTCATGCTGAATCAGGTTTGCCACCCTCAATGGGAACATATGCAGAACATATGTCCGCTTTGTTTCCTGAACAGTATGAGACTTGGATGAATCCTGTGAGTTTTACATTTTAATGGAGCTCTCAGGCAGTTTCCAAGGTTTGTGGTACCTTGTGATAATGTGTACTTTTTGCTGAATTAAACCTTTTTTCTTTGTAGATCTGCATATCTGGTGTGAGCATCTAGTTTCAGTTGAAGCTGCATCATCTCTAGAATTCATTAGTTTAGAAATTCATAGGCATTAAAACTTAGCATTTTAAGACATACAACACACTGCCTTTTTGCCAAACAATGTGAAGTCAGAAATGTGATAAATGACACTGTTTTTTTCCTAGTGAAGCTACACTTAAAAAAAAAGATATTCTTGCCTAATGAGAGTGCAGTGCTTTGTAAATTTTAAATTGTTTGGTTTGGTATCACTGGTATGGCAATATCATTGTTATCTACTTGATTTTTAGTGTTTACCGTAGCTAACATTGTAAAAGGCTAGCGTACAGTAATTTTGTGTCATCTTGCAGAGATGTTTTTGGAAGTAATTTAAGTAAAATGTTGATTAGAACAACTTGGTTTGTCCTCTTCTTTTTGCTGGGCACAGTTAGGTGGAATGATGCACGACTCCCAAGAGTTTGCCACAAATGTCTTATCCCTACAGGAAGGGTAGGGGAAACTTTCCTGATATCCTCGCTGGGCATGGACACATGTAACACTCAATCCAGTTTAAATACAGCCTGAACCTGAAGTGGCCAGACCTACCAGCCTGTAAAACCACTTTGGGCCTATCCAGAGGAGTGGGAACATGCGTTTCCCCCGGGGCAGGTAGGAGCCCATCATGTGCCTGGCAGCTTGTCCCCGGGGGAACGCCTGAGCCAGGCTGCTCTGGCTGGGAGCGGGCGGCGGGGGGGGGGGTGGTGGCAGCAGTGTGCTGGCCCCAGCAGCAGCCTTACCTAGGAGCCTCCGGGGGCTGCAGCTGCGGCAGGGAGCCGGGTTGACAGCTGTAGCGACCTAGGCTCGGGTTTGGGGGGCGCTGCCCCGCTTCTTTTTGGCGTGCGGGTCAGAACCCCGCGGTGCTGCTAAGCAGCAGCGCAGGGACCACGCACCTGCACGGGAGCGGCCGGTTGCGGCCCCGAAGGCGGGTGGGAAAGCAGCGCAGGAACCCGTGCGTTGCACGAGCAGGGGAAGGTCCCGGCCCCGCCCTCCCGGGCTCCTGGGGAAACGTCACCTCCGGCGGCTGCCACGTGGGACCCCTGCCGAGACACAACACCCGCCGGCCAATCGGGGCCCTCCTGTCACGGCGCCTGCCCACGCGCCCCTGGCCCCGGGGGCTATCTCGGCCCCCCCCACCCGGCGCCGCGCCGCCTTCCGATTGGCGGAGCGGCGCGTACCGGAAGTGAAGGCGCGGCTCTCGCGCAGGTGGAGGGGCGTGCGGGGGGCGCGGCGCCGCGCAGAATTCCTTCCGCTTCCGCGGTTCGTTCAACGGGCGTCGCGCGAGGATGAGCAAAGGCAGAGACAGCGGCGCGGCGGCGGGTAAGCGGCCCCGGCCCCTCCTCGCCCTCCCGGCCCCGGCGCCGGCCCCCCGCGTGACCGCTGTCTCCCCCCTGCAGGCGGCGCCGCCGCGATCCTGCTGCGCTACCTCCAGGAGCAGAATCGGCCGCACAGCGCGCAGGACGCCTTCGGCAACCTGCAGCGCGAGCACGGCTTGGGCAAGACGGTGAGGGCGGGTGGCGCGGGGGGGAGCGGGGAGGAGGAGGAGGAGGGGGCGGTGGTGTCGGCGCGGGAAGGAGCGGGGCCGCGGTCTCAGCCGCAGGCGGGCCTGGGCCCGGCCCGGCCCGCAGCCCCGCTGCGTCCGGGTCCCGTCCCCACCCCGCTCTCTCTCGCACCAGGCCGTGGTGAAGGCGCTGGAGCAGCTGGCGCAGCAAGGGAAGATCAAGGAGAAAGTCTACGGGAAGCAGAAAATCTACTTCCCCGACCAGGTGATAGTGCTGCTGGGTCTCCAGAAAACGCACCTCTGTTATGTGAGGGCTGAGCTTTGCCTGTGGCCGCCTCTGCTCTTTTCTCCTCACCTCTCCTCCTTTATACAGCTGCCCTTGATCTTGCTGCTGCCGAGGCCGCATGGGTTGTAAGAGGTTGATTTCCATAGCTATTCAGCGTGCAAAGTACTGTGAGACCAGAGCGCGGGCAGCATCTGGGCATAGGTGGCTTGTCTGACAGCCCAGAGCAGCGTGGGCTCTTGTGTATCCCATTCAGATGGGTCAAACATGGCCTGTCCCACCGAGCCACTTCATCCAGCACACTGGAAGTTGTGATGGGGGGGCACCTGTGACAGTAGGGTGAGTGCAGGCTGTGTTCATGCTTATCTTATTGCTGCTGCTCCTGCTGGTCACATGCGGTCTGCACCAGGCCTGTCCTGGTTTGGTCCACAACGAACCCCACAGTCCAGCTCTGGCCTGGGGCACAGCGGAGTTTTTTTGCCTCTGTTCTATATTAATTGTTAAAAATGAAGGCAGGTCACCAGCTTACTAACCTTAAATGTGCTGTTTAATACTCTCTTTGCACCTTCTGTTAATATTAAAGAGATGCCAGTCTAACCCATTTATTAGCAAGTGTTTTGCATTGCGATGAACTCCTCCGAGGTGCAGAAACACCACCCTCTGGGGAGGATCATACACTTGTGAGTGTATTGACACTTTCATGATTAATTCAGAGGTAAATGCAGTTGGAACAAAAGGATCTAAGCTCCTTATTTGCAAATGGTGTTGGTGATCGTGTGGAATATTTTCAAGGGGACTTGTTTTCTGTAATTAGCCCATTGTTTTTTGTCTCAGAATCAGTTTCCTGCAGTGAGTGA
Source organism: Crocodylus porosus (assembly GCF_001723895.1). Taxonomy (NCBI): domain Eukaryota; kingdom Metazoa; phylum Chordata; order Crocodylia; family Crocodylidae; genus Crocodylus; species Crocodylus porosus. The sequence continues at coordinate 5,153,434 of NW_017728944.1, read as the reverse complement.
CTCTGAGCTTAAAGTCTTGGACAATGAAATCTCTGATCTTTCGTCAAAAGTACAAACTCTTCAGCAAAGCTGCCGCCAGATGGAATTGGGTGAGTCTGAAATTTCTGATCCTGTGTATGTGTAGATTAGTTTTGTCTGCGAGGCCAGCATGAAGTGTGTGGTGAAACCATTATAAGACTGGAACCAGTATGGCTTGTGGCTGTGTGCAGGCATGAATGCTAACTATTGCTCTCCAGCTGTTGGCATTTGTGGATAACTAGCAATTCCATTCCAGAACTGAAGGATCTGAATGGCTCAATGACAACCCCAGAGATGATTAAAGAGATTGAAGAGTTAAAAAAAGATTGTGCCAATTACACGGAAAAACTGGAGAGAATTAAATCTGCAGCCAACCATGTGACTCCTGAAGAAAAAGAGAAGGTAAAGAGCTGGATCAGGCTGTGGCCCTAAGAATACCAAAGCAGAGAGCCCAGCTCAGTACTGCTTGGATACTATTAACTAATCCTAGCTTTAAAACAGCTCTAGCTCATGTTCCTGCTGATGTCACAGCCGCTATCATCCTTAACTTGTGTAGGAGCCTGAATGCTGAGGAAGGGCAATAAATGTTTCATGGTTGACTTTTGAGTACTGAAGGATTGAAGAGGTGGTGGGAGATATCTGAAACTCCATTATGGACTGTTCTCTTCTCAGTTGATGTCTAGATGCTCCTGTGTAAGATACGGCTGTGCCTCTTAATGGCATCATCTCTAGGCTCTGATGCTACCTGGCCATTCCTACTAGATGTGCTCAAGTTCTCTTCTGCCCCAAGTACAGCTAACTGCAGCCTGGTAGAGGGAAAGCCAGAGCCCGAGGTCTCGGAATTGCCCTGCTCCCTAGTGTTCTCTGCAGACAGTTCACCATGCGTGAGCTTCATGTGGCATTTCGTAGACACTCCAGAGCAACTCTTCCTTGTGAACCTTAACTTTGGGCTGCAACTAAGGCAATTTTTATTAATATAGTTCAATGTTTTTGCCTGAAACTATCCACTTAAACAGTCTGCTTGGAAGCATTTCCCTCTATCAAGCAGTGGCCTGTATTGTCTGTACTTGGGCATCTTAATGTTAAGTAGGAATTTCACTATACCTGGGTCTGATTTTATATGCCGCTGGAAATGGTCTGCTGGCCTTATGTACACTTGGTCTTTTTGGGGGAGCTATTGGGTTAATGTTACTCGCTCAGTCTTCTTTTTATTGCAGGTTTATAACGAGAGAAAGCTATACTGTAAAGAATGGAGGAGGAGGAAGAGAATGGTAGTGACTTTTTTTCCCCAATGTTGGTTTGATGGGCAGTAGGTGGTGGCAATGATGTGCATGAGGTGATGTTATATTCTCATGGGGGAAGGTGCCTGTTGCTGAATGACATGTGCAACAGCCCTGAACTTGGTGTTAGCCAGTTCCAGCTTCCTTCAGTAGCCTGCCAGCTGTGAAGGGAACTGGGAAATCTAACCAAGGACCAGCAGTTGAGAGAACCTCAGAACCTGCTTATCTTGAAGTAGTGATACTTGGGACTTCTCTGGTGCCATTCCAGATGGCAAAATTGGTACAAACAATGCCACATCCCCTTTTCTAATGGTGTCGCAAGCTGGCTTCCATTACCAGGTCTGTAGGGTTGGAAGTGCTAACAGGTACCTGAGAGAACAGATCTTGGAAGTCAGAGGTCAAAAGAACTATAGTCTTTTAGGGTACCAGTGTTTAACTCCATTGACTCAAATACTCAATCGGGGTATTAACAGCGAGGCAAACCTCCAAACCAGCATCTTTGGTTTTCCAGGGACAACTTATTTTGTCACTTGCTACGGTCAGCTTGTTTGAGGGTTTTAGTTCTTTAGTTCCTCCTAAATGCATCGATGTGTGATTGCAAAGAAAGCAAATAATCAGCACCTAGTGTCTTGAAATGTATAAGGGAAGAAGAGCCTTCGAGTTGTTTGGTAGTCATTTCCTTGTAGTGTCTATTAACCCATAGCCACACTTGAGTGCTTAACTTGACATTTCCCCACATGTGCTGGAGTCCTCCTGGGAACATGCAAAACTCTAAACCTTTTGGTTCAGAGATATGATACCTTTTTATTAGACCAACTAAAATCACACAAAAATTACTTTTCTTTACAAGCTTTTGGGCACACACGCCCTTCTTCAGGCTGAGGGAAAATTAAGGATGGTAAAAGTCCCCTTAGGTAGAAAATAAACATCTTCATTTTGCACAGAGGAAGCTGAAGATGGATGTATGTTTCTCTGGGTCCATAAGAGTTCCTTTGTGAGAGTTGCTCTTTGATGTGTAGATAAGGCAGGATTTCTTCCCTGGTAGTGTCAGATCGCAAAAAGGCAGGGAGGTGTAGAAATCTCTCTTTTTTTTGTTTAAGCAATGAAGTTTATAATTCAAAAATAGGTTAAAATATGGCATCTTGCATGTTTCAGGGATGTATTTGGTAGACATGTCTGAGACCAGCATGGCTACCAAATACATCCCTGGGAATATACAAAGTAGAGTTCTTACTCTGGGAAGCCTCCATCCTTTTGATGACTTGGGGCACCTATTTACTGTATTTTTGAATGTGTATAGCGAGACTCTCCAGATGTGATTTTTAGATGTTTGTATTGACTGAAGAAGCATAACTGATTCTTAACTACTGTTTTGCCAGGCAACTGAACTACTCGATGCAATTCTGGAAGGCTATCCCAAAAGCAAGAAACAGTTCTTTGTAAGTACAGAGACATCTGAGCTCCTGACTAGTCTTAAACCTTGAAGGTATCTGTTCTTGGTGGCGTATATTTGTTTCAAGTGGCGTAACTCTGAGCAAGTCCCTGAAGGGAACTTTTTTTCTGAATTCAGATGTTGCTGCACAGCAAGTAAACTCCCCTTCTAGTCCTTGGTAAAGAAGCTATGTTGTTCTTCTGCAGGAGGAAGTTGGAATAGAAACGGATGAGGACCACAATGTGACTCTGCCAGCAGCTGTCTGAGCAGCTGATGGAAACCTCTGCTCCAGGGAAAAGAACTAGCCAGCATGGAGCACAATGGGCGCTGGTTCCGAAACTCTCAACCGTCTGCAGGGTTTGGTTTTGTCCTGCATCTTTTATGTATGTTTGTTTTAAAATGCTTTGCAATCTGGAAGGCAGTTAGAGGGGATAGGACCAAAGGCATGATCTCGCATGCAGAAGAGTCCATTATTTTTTCTACCCTTCATTGCAATGGGCAGTTGAGCCAGTGTGGCTGAAGAGTTGTGTGGGAGAAGACTGTTTTTACTGTTGATTTGCCACCACATAGGTGTTCTAGTAAAAGGGAGGAGAGGTGTGTCTAGGAAAGACTAAATAAACCAGTTGTTTGTTACACTTGCAGAGAGCTGTACTGACACCTCAGTGTATTTAATAGTGAGCAGGGACTGCTTCCCATGATGTGTACCATGCCGTAATGCTATACACAGGAGTATAATTCATTAAACACTGTGCTTCTCATTTTAGCTGTGCTTCCCTTCAGTGATACACCACCCTCTTCTAATGTCCCTATGTCTAATGCTGCATGTTCTGGTAGTATGGGAGAGGCTTCCCAGTTAATCTGGGGTTTGGGGAGCCTTGGTTCCTGATGGATGGGGTGTAGTTTGGCCTAAACAACACTGAAAATAGTAACACATACGTGGATGGGGAGATCATGTCACCACTTCAGATCGGGTGGATGTGGGTGATTCTAATACAGAAGCCTGAACAGCAACTGTCAAAATAGGCATCCAAATGTCACCTAGTTGCTTTTGGAAAAATAGTTCTACCCTGTGATCCCAGGTAGAAGATTCTAATTACTCAGTAGTGGAAGAAAACAAGGAGAAGAATAATTAAAACATTTTGCAAAATTTATTATAATTATTTTTCATGATAGAAAAATATTTCATTTCCATTTGTGAGGTCTGCAAAAGCCCAAGGTTCTTCCACACAAGAAAGCTGGCTGCTTCTGAAGGAGGCTCAGAAGAGATTAACACGTCACTATCATTAATAGTAAAGCACTGCCTATTGCTTCAAACAAGATATTTTCTTACAGCACAGCAATGGACACACAGTTCTGTAATGCAGCCATATTGTTAATGGCCCTCATGGGGTGTAATTCTTTTAAAACAGTTATGTGTGCCATTGCAAAGAGTTAGATGTTTTAGGGGTCTATGCTGTGTCTTCACTAAAAAGGGACATTCAATGCAAGGCTTGTAGAAATGATTCTTTTACTAAAATCCAAGACTGACAGTAATTTTCTTTACTAAATTTCAATAGAAAGAGTGGTTTAAACACTATCCTTCTGCTTCCGTGTTTAAAGCCTACCTTTATTGCTACAGAATTCAAAGAGAAAGAAACGCAAAATTGTTACTGCTACTAACTTGAGCATGGTGGTAGGAATATGATCATCAGCAAGTGTATTCTGTAAGAGCCACTTCAGGATAATCCTAATCTTTTCACTCTGTCTGGGTGAACAAGAACTATTGCTTCGGTAGTAGACAGCTGCCAAGTATCTGCCATAGATATGACCGTTAGACAGAGCAGTGGGTGTCTGGCTAAAGTCTGTCCCAGAAAAACTATTTGGCTGCAAAACTCAAGTTAATAACACTTCAGTCTGACTTCCTTGACTTACAAAAGGCAAGAGGTATTTTTTTAAAAATATAAAACTACACTTCTAAACAAAAGCAGATTAAAATTGACAGCAGCTCTGCTACATGTACTATTCTTTTTCCCCATACATTGTGACTATCAGAAACACAAGTCAGATGAAACCAGAGATCTTTCAGCAGTTGAACTGAGATGGCAAGAGAAGCCTGTACAGAAAACTGTACTCCTATTTCACTGTGAAGGAAACATGGCTAGAGTGGGAAAGGTCAGTTAGCAGCTGTCCCAGAGGAGCCCTACACCATCCATATCTGCCCAGTGGGAAGAGGCAGCTTCTATGCTGTTTAGTATAAAGACCCTCTTGTTGCAGCAGGATGTGGCCAACCCCACCTAGCTTGCTTTTTGTGGTCTTTCTGAAAGTTCTGCACAAATAAGTAAAGTGATCCTCTGTCCCATGGCTAGATTAAATAACCAAACTGTTCTAGCAGAAAGCAGTGGCCTGTCTCTGGGAAGCTAGTATCAGCTGCTACAGAAGCTGTCAAAGTTTGCAGTGATGAGAGACCCTGCTTCCAGGGAAGCTTATTCTTAACCCTCCTTAGTGGAAGTCAGCTTCTTTCCTGGACTGCCAGGCTGATTCACATCCTTTGTCTTGGGGACTAGAATTTGAGAGCTGCTCTGCTTCCATTCACATGCTTTTAAAGTCCAGCACTGTAATGGCTGGATGTAAGTGTAATGTAATGCAACACAAATTCTCACTCTCACTGCCTCTTCATCTCAAACTCTGCAGTGCCAAGGTACTCACTGAATAACTATACTGTAGAGTATGATACTTAATGTTGGCATCTTACTGGTTTGAAAGTCTAAAAGGCAGGAAGTGCTGTGTGGTCCAGGCAGCAGTTACACTGCAGGCATTGCTACCAGAACATAATAGGTAGTCTGAAGGCTATAGAGCAGACTCATCCCATCACTTTAGCTCCTGTAGCTGGTACAGGCTAGGCCTACTCACTGCCCCACAATCCTGGCCCAGAGACCCTCTTCTTCCTTGTGACAAGGAGGATTGTATTTAACAGATATGTTTTCCCTTCTCTGCTGACTCAGTCCCTACAGATACTTTGGTGATACAGACTGTGACAGTATCTGTGGAGAAGACATGCACTTACATGCCCAGTTTTGGTTTCATAGTTAATGCAATAAATAATCCAGAGAAAAACTTTACAAATAACCACAAGGGAAACAGACCAGCTTTTCCTGGAACCTGCTCCTCTCTCAGCTGAGTGGTGCCCCACACTTCTGTAGCCTGGTAAGAGGAAGAAGGCTCATGCCACTGGGGCACCACAGGGAGCGCAGTCAATAGAGCTGACTCTTTAGTTGATGCAGAACCCCGATCACAATATCCCGCAGGGTCTGAGAAGAGTAAGGAGGAGGCAGGATCAGCCATTCTGTAGAAACAACAGTGTTCCCTTTGGGTAGGCTTCCCCAGGTACTAGTGTAAGATGTGCCAAGGCACTCTCTTGAGGGCAGCCAAGTCTGACAAGCATATTGTTGGTACAGGAACAAACAACAATATGCTTGTGAGGTATGTGGCTTTGGTGCCTCAATACTGCTGGGAACCTGAGGCCCATTAGTCTGCATCAGACCAAGTTCCTATCCTATCTGACTGGGCACATACTAACTTAAAGGAATTGACTGGGCAGCTGTAGCACCAACATCTCCCAGGAAAAGATTCTTCCTAGTCCCTGGTGGAAAGAAGTTGGTATGTGCCCTGAAGCAAAAGTGCTAATTGCTCTCCCTTGCTCCCCTGGACTTGCTATTTGTTTGCCTTCTAAGTGGTGACACAGGTATGGGATGCCATATCCAGGAAAGGCCTGTCATTAAACAGGCCAAGATCTCTACTTCTGGTGGGTGCTCGAACACTCTGGGCTGTCCCAATGATACCCATATAGTGAATCCAGAGACCAGGAAAACAGATAGAATTAACATACACTGTTCAATCTGCATTGCTTTGCATTTGCCAATATCTATTACTATTATTTAGATTTATATCCCACCCCCTAACCTGGAAAATCTCAGGGTGATTTATAAGAAGCTACAGATGCTTGGCCTTCCAAAGTTCCCCTGCCTATTATACCGACTGTGGCACTTTGATCCTTACCTGTGGTTTGCAATGCTCCTCAATCCAGCTGAAGACGCATGCTGAAAGTTCCTGAAAACTTGCTACCGAGATGGAGGCATTAAATGACTGGAACAAAGAATCCATGATGCCTTGGAAAACATTAAACTTGACTTGGTCAGACACCTGGTCTTTCCCCTCATTGGGGTTATCCTGGTGAGCTTTCACAATCTGCTCATAGTTTCTGAAATGCACCAAAAAAGTCCGATTAAAATGGCAGGCCTGGGGAGCCAGCACTTGCATGACATACTTTCCACATTTAGGTTACATGAGTTAAGGAGGTGCCTCTGGAAGTGCTGCACTGTCCTCTGAAGCAGTGGTTTCCAAACTTTTGATTGCGCACCCCTATCAGTAAAAAATTTTTGAGCATGCACCCCCAATATATGTATATTTATATAAATATACATTTAAATAGGAGTTCTAATATTTTCTTCCTGCACCCCAATGGATCATCTTGTGCACCCCACTTTGGAGACCACTGCTCTGAAGGGCCTTTGCTTATAAGATTAAAGCTGGTTGCATGGCTAAGGCAAAAGAACTTGGACTTAAGCTCATGTAGAGAGAGGGAGCATCTACATGAGACATTTGCTGTAGTCGCCTAATTAGCTCCACAGTAAATGTTGCAGTATCTACACGTGCAGCTCTGTTAGGCCACAGGAAACTAATAAGCTTTGCAGCAGGTGAATACTTGTAAATACAAGTACTATTCTGCTACATGCAAAGAAATGGAGACCCTTCCTTTTGTATAGGATGGAAGGCCAGTAGCAGACTGTTTTTGTGCTGGGTCAAGAGTCCCTTGCTCAGGTCATGCTCCTCCCACTACAATCTGTTGTCAAGTTCAGCTTGTTGAGAACCAGCCCTAAGATGGACATGCAAGAAGAAAAGGGTGCCAGGCTTTATTTATAAGAGTCCATGACAGTGTCTCCAACTTCCAGGGCCCTGCAGGCAAGGGAGGGAGGCAAAGGTGGGGGAGGAAAGTTGCTTACACTTTCATGATCTTCAAGGCCATGACATCTTTCCTGAGCGTTGAAACTTCCTCCTCCTGTTTCTTCTTCTCCTTGTGCAGGAACTGAATATAGTCAATGGCTAAAGACCAAAGGAACGACAGTGGATTTAGGAAAACTCAAGCAAGCAGAGTCCAGAGGCCACTGCATCCTGTCTCTCCTCAGGAGGAACAGATGCTAGAGCCCTGTCAGGATTAAACCACTGCACTGTCATCTCTATAGGCCTTGCATATTCAAACTGACAAGTAGCCAGTCTTCTCTGATTTCAAAGAGGCATTTGCTAAAATGCTTTACTTTGCAGAGGCAGACCCAGGTCCAGAGAAGGGGGAGCAGTGTGCTCTGTCAAACACCTGGTAGTCAAGGTGGACCAAGTGGTAATCTGCTCTAAGCACTTAGTTCAACCTCCTCCCTCAACCCAAGTGATTTAGATACCCTTAAGCTACAATGAGGAACATTGGGGAGGGAGGCAACTGGCCTCAGACCAAATGACAATTGATACTGCCGTACATTTCAACCCCTTACTGCAAAGTTGTTTGTGCAGAAGCGTTTTGGGGCATCAGCAAGAGCTTGGGAGAGTTAAACTGCAGCGCCAGCTGAGAGAAGCAGCAGGGAGCAGAATGCTGAGCAAGTCCTGGGAAAAACAGTAACAGCAGTTCAAAGTCCAAAGATGGAGGGTAGAGGACTAGAATGCAAGTAGGGACATCCCTTGCCTCACTGCAGTCTAATTCTGGATGGCTGGTGACCCACTCAGTGGCTGCAGGAGTATGAACTCCCAGCACAGATGCAATGTGATGCAGTGGTTAGGTAGGAATGTGCCCCCTCTCTGTCCCCAACTCACTTTTCTGCAAGACAATGGCTTTGCTCAGCTTCTGGGAGCCAAGGGAGAAATCTTGCTGCTGGCATGTAGGCACAATAGCCTGCAAGTCATCGTAGCCTTTCTGTTCAAGAGGAAGAGATGATGTTACAGGCATTTTTAGATTAAACCTCATGACAAAAGGACAGTGGCTAAGTAGGTGCTCTCATAAGGTGCCAAAGTCCCAGCTGTCTCTCCAGTTCCTTTATATGGCATCTAGGGTGCAGTTATTCAGGGCTGATAACCTGCCCCCAGTAAACCAAATTGTTTAGGGGCACACTGACTGTAATAACTAAAAGAATATGGGTGTCCTGATGTGGGAGAAATAAGAATGCTGATACCACAGGATGCCCGAGTTATAGGTATGTGACAAAAGGAAGAGATCACCTTTACTCCCACCCAAGAGAACGGTCTGATTAGCTGCTCTGATGTTACCTTGATGGCATCCCTTCTCTTCTGCTCTGCCTGGGTGTGTGCACGCCTGCGCCGGTCTTTGTATGTCTCTTTATAGGCTTCTTGGTGATAATCGCTGTCTTCATCATCTGCAATGGAAGAAGAGTCACTGTGTCAGAGACAACTCAGGAGCTTTTGGAGCCTAGGAAGCAGAGGCAGACATGCAGCTGCACGTGCAGAGGTAATGGGGGGCATGCTCTTCCTGGAATCATTTTATGCACTCTGGTCCAGATCCAGACACAATTACTGACTGGGTAGACAAGCTGCAAATAGGGCACAAACAAGGCAAAGATGAACCTCCCAGAGCCATTGCAGGCCTGCTGGCAGCTGCCTACACCAGAGCATGGTGTGAGTAGGCAGCTGGGCAACACATTTTTGCCAAAGCCCCTGGCTAATGTAGGCAGGATTCTCATGAGAAGCTGTCTTGGGCATTAAAGCAGGAAGCTGGAGTCCAAGGTCTTTTTCTTTCAGAGGGCAGGTGCTCAGTACTCTCTTGATGGTATTTCTGTTAGCCAAGCCATTTTTTCATACTAGCTCTTCTCCTTGCCCCAAGTCAGGAGTGCCTTATCAAACTGTCTCGATGAAAACTGCGACATCTTCCTGGTGCTCCCCACCATCTTCCTTCCCTGAATGCAAGACTTATGCTCAAGCTGGCAAGGGAAGCTACTGCGATTGCATGTGAGCAGCTTTTGCTAGAGAAGAACACATGTTAGAAACAAGTGAGAAAGAGCACCAAAAGCATCTTAAGTGCTGGACAAGTTGAGGAAGGGACTAACCTACAGACAGGGAGAAGGGACACCATGGCCCTTACCTGTATTGGGGACAGAGGAGGCACTAGTGGAGCCAATGCTGTTTGCTCGTGATACTATGCTTCCCTTTCTACTGCTTTCCACAAAGAGCGCTGGAAAAGAAAATACTGGTCATGCATGAAGCAGTGAACTGGGCAAGTATCTCAAATCCCAGGGGACGTTCCAAATGGATACAGTGTGGTGCTCCGCTCAGGTGGGTAAAGCACAGGGTAGCCAGCTATAAGAATTAGTATCTGTTTGCTGTTGTAGGTGTTTTGAGGATTTGGCAACAAGTGGACAGCAAAGATTTTTCAGAAGCTGTGAAGAAACCAGCTAAACCCCAATGGGATTCACTGTAATCTTTAACATGGACAAAACACGCAAGCTGGGAAGCTTATTCAGCAGGTATCTGGCAAGTACTCTGCATGCCTCTGATTAAAGGGAGATATTAGTTCTGCTTTAAAAAGCTGAGAATATGGCGAGACATCATCAGATTAGAGACTGTGTGTTTTAAAAATAACTTCCCACCCAGCACCACTCAGCCTGGGTGTCATCACTCAAACTGCAGTGACAGCAGATCTCAAGCTTCCTTCTCCCTACGTTCCAGTTGTTACTTACATGTTTTGGCTTGCACCACTGTCCCAGAGCTAGACAAAAACATCCATTTATCATTCTTTACACATTCAAGTCATCCCTTTCCCTTAACTTAAACCCTCCCTTAAGTTTTAATCCATGCACCGCTTATATTTACAAAACCTGCATTCCGTACATATTATTCTTTGCACTAAGTTTCCAGCGTTAAAATAATGCAGGCAACTGGAGCGCTCTGCCCATTTTGTCTATACTCTCTTGTCTGGTAACAGTAGAGTTGACCCAACAATATTTGAAAGAGGAATGCACAGAGCTACTTACGAGCCTCCAGTCCATTGTCGCTGTACACACAGTCCACCTGGTGTGTTGCCAGATGACAGTATAAGCAAAAGGGAAGGGAAGAGAAAAAAAGCCAGCCAGTGAGTAAGGCAGTTTCCTCTTTTGCGCAATCAACTATCACGCCATCGTGTATCAGCAACAGAAGTAGCTCATGGACTGTCGTCTCCCTACAGCCTGCTCTGCAAAACAGCTGCTCTCTCAGACAAGGCTGCTGCACAATTTGCTATGCCCGTGCTGCCAGGCAGCACACTGGGCACTTCCTTGTTTTAGTGCAGTTTATTCTGGGAACCTGCGAGCAGGCCTTGAGAGGGATGCACACTGAGACTAATGGGAGGAGCTGGGCACTGTGCACTTGTGCCTGCACCGAGATGACTGGCCGACAATCCCCCCCTATTATTTGCTTCATATGATTACATTATTATTTGCTGCTTAGGCAGATGGCCGTACACGACGCTCCCCAGGGCTGGAAGGTGGCTCGCTGCCTCCAGCGCCCCACATCCCCGTGCTGAGGCGGCGCCTGCCTGCGGGTCCCTGGGCCCGGCGGGGGCCCGGAGCGGGGACAGCAGGATCTCACCCCAGCACCCGAGCTCCCACCCGCTTTTCGTCCCGTCCCGGCCACCGTCCAGCCCCCGACACTCACTTTTCCCCACGGGTCCTCGGCCGCCGCGCCTAGCGGCTCCGCCATCTTCCCCCTGCCTCGTCATGTGATTCCCGAGGCGCCAGCCAATCGCAGCATCCGCTGGCTTCGTGGGGCGGCACTTCCGGGAGCCGCCTCTTACAGCCGCGGGGGCCGATGGGAGTTGTGGTCTGGCTGTGGGTGACGGGCTCAGCTGTGGGGCCACTCTGCCCTGCCGCTGCCCCTCAGTTGCTTCCCCGCCCCGCAGCTTGCTTTAACTCACGCCAATGAAGCCCTGCATGCGTTTGCCTCCATCCTAAACGGAGCTCTCCAGCCCTAAGCCCCTGGCAGAGTCGAGCGCTTCCAGCGTCTCTCTAGCTGCAGAAAGCTTGTGTTGTGTTATGTGAGGAGCAGGGATCCTGGTTTTCTCCGATTTAAAAATAATCCCCAACTTCCTGGTAAAAAAAGGAACCCCAAATCCACATTTTTCCATGATTTAAATGAAACACTACTGATATATATATAGAAAGAGAGATAGTTATCTATCTATCTATCTATCTATCAGTGGTGCTTCATTTAAATAACGGAAAAATGTGGATTTAGGGTTTCTTTTTTTAACTGAAAATTGAGGGTTCTCTTTAAATGAAAGGAAACCAGGATCCCTGGGGATGAGGCACCCGGTGGCCCAAGCTCCCCATTACAAATTTCTAGGCTGGCGCATGCTGTCTTGTCACGTGTCCCCTTCATGCCTCCCCCTGCTGCCCTGCAGCCTTGTCTCCTTCAGCCCGGATCTGCTCGACCACACAGGGAACTCGGCGGGAGCCACCGGCAGCAGATGCACGGCTCTGTGAAACAGACGTGTGTCACCGTGCCAGTGCTCTACGAGGGAGCTGATGTTACAGCGCTTAGCCGGCTTGTACCCACACTGTAAGTGTTGGCTCAGGACACCAAACTGCAGAGAGCCGTACGGCTGCACTTGCAAGGGCTCTCCCACATGGGCAGGGTCCAGCAGATCAGCCCGCACTAGCCAACAGCCCTTCTCCCTTGATCTGGTTTATCTCTTTAGAGCACTGGGGGATACTAAGGTGCTACTATACTAAGCCACCCACCTCACTGTGCCAGGCCCAAAACCATGCTTTGGGAGTCTCCATGTCTGGCCATCCCCCTTTCTGGAGCACCACAAGCCTGGGGTAACGTTGCCACCACTTGGGCACTGGTCTCTGTTAAGGCTCTTTGCAGCCTGGGGTACACAGACACAGCCAGCTTTGGGGGTGCTTGGTCCCTTGGTAATATCTCTGGGTGCTCCTTATAGCCTGAAGCTTGCTAGGGTAATCTCAGGTAGGACCATGTTAGTTAATAAACAGCCAAACTCCCCTCAGCTCAGCTGAGCAAAGAGAACAAAAAGGCTTGTCTCTCCCCTCTTCCCTCAAGAGTACACAGCCAGGTGAGCTGTAACAGATAGCTTTATTGACCAGACATGGAGACAATGGGAGAGGGGTACAGGACAAAGGAATATTAAAGGAAAACGCCTTGAGTAAAACAGAATCAATTGAGCCTTTCAAATATGGGCTTGTGGCCTTTTTAACATAGAGCTGAAAACTTAGTTCTAAACTAATAGCCAAATTCCAGATTTCTACTTACAAATCTTCCAGAGAGTCTGTCTGTCTTGGAGGCACATCTTTCTGTGTCTGTGTTCCCAAAATAACTACCTGTCTCCTTCCCAAAATGCCCGCTTCAGGACAAAGGAAGAGCGAACTCCCCCTGCCCTAGGAATGTTTACAGCCCAGTCACCTAGGTGACCAGGTTGACCAAAACAGGAAAAAACAGAGGGACCTGGGCTGTCCTAATACAGAGGTGAGGCAGACTGAGAAGGATTTCTTCACACGGCAAGATCCAGCTTATAGAGCTGTATCATCTGGCCCATGGGGCTCCCCATGGGTCCAGAAACTTGGCAGCAGAGAAGCAGTGGTAGTGTTAATTGCCATGGCTCTGGCAACTGGCGGAAGAAGGGGGAGGCCAGAGAATCTACTGCGACTCCAGCTGGAGGGATGGACGGAGCAGCAGCCAGGCAGGAGTGGGCCATGGGCTGCCAATTGGAGAGCCCTGATCTGCTGTGCTATTACAGCACATTTGTCAATCCCTACACATCCAAACCTCATTTTTTGTCTCTCTCCCTTCATCTTCCCTTGCTCTCTCTCAGGCTGTCTCTTCTTTTCTATCTCATACCTCCTGGATCATCTTTTTTCTCTGCCACTCCTCTTGTCTACTCAGTTCCTTTAATTATCTACCATGTTAGATGATCTCTTACTACTGTCCCTACTTTTCTTAGGTTTTTTTGATTTGTCCTTTCTACTCCCTTCCTCCTATGCCTCTGTCTCTCTCGTCTTGCATTTTTGTCATCCTCCTTCTCTTCTATCTGGCATCTTTTATGTCCTCATGGCCTAGCTTAGCTTTTCTCACTTTGAGCTCAATTAGATAGATTCAAGATGTGACCTTCAGTCCCTCCTTTGAAAGGGAGAACTGCTGCTTGAACTGAGTGAGTTCACTTCCATTTGACTGAAGGCCATAAAAAGGCCAAGAGAGCTTGGCATGCAGGCAAAACAATGACAATTCTCTGCCCCTCCAAAAATACACAGTACAGGTAAGACATTACCCCTCTGGATCCAATCTTGGGGATTGGCCTTTTTCATCATTCCCCTGTTATGGATCCTGTGAAACATCAAATCTTTTTATTAAACTGGACCAAGTTTTATTCCCTTCTCTTTGGTTTCCCAAGTAGCTGGCCTGCTGCCTTGTCACAGTCAGCTTCTTGCCCATCAATCCTATCTGCTGCGGGGGATGAGTCTAAGGCACTAAACTGAGACCAGGATTTACATTTTTCTCAAAGGCATCCAACCCCTGGACCAGCTGATGCCCCATCTTTCTGCTCCAGTGTCTGAGGAAACTCCTACCTAAGCTCCATTTTTAGTCAGTTTATCAAAATTCAGAAAATACAGAGAAAATCATGTTGTTATTTACATCAGAGGGAGGTGGAGGTCTATACCTGGCTTGCTGCCTGGCCAGGAGGGAAACATGAAGGTCAAAGAAGGAATCTGCATGGACATAGTAGAGAGGGAGATTTACAACTGCTACTGTACACTCCCAAGTCTGGAGAGTAAATGCTGTCCTGCTGCCTGTGCACACAGTGTGCTTTTCAATTGCACCATGGCAATGGAAGGTTGTCTATGATGTTACAACCACTGGTGATGTTAGTAATGATAAATCTTATACGCAGTATGTTAATAGTCTTGTTATCCCAAGAGAGTGGGAAGGGTAGAAGAGGTTGCACTTGGAAAGGTTTCTGGAAGATTAGGAATGGGCTGAACTGAGGCAAGGCAAGCACGAAGGATTTGGGTAAGGAATAGGTTCAGCTGGAGGCAAATGACTCTGAAAAATAAGCTTCTTCTGAGTAGTATGTAATGATAAGGGGACTGGGTTAGAGACATTCACCAGTAGGAGGACATGGGAAGAAAGTCCCTTATTTCCACAACCTTCCAATCCCTTTCTGCTGTGCCCCAACCCTTCCTATGTTAATGGAAATCATGGAACTGACCCAATTTACCCTCTGTGAGATCCCCTTCCCCTCTTTTTGCCTCCTCTTGTGATACCAAACCATTGGCATTCTGGACAGTGATGGGTTTGAATTCAGGCTGCAAAAATGCTTTTGTGTTCACCGACTTGTTATAAAAAGTCTTCTCCATAAACAATGAATTCCCAAAGCTCCAAGGAAGGGTTGAAGGAGCTCCCATGATCCATCCCCAAGGGCCTAGAATGCTTTTGACCAACCAGTAGCTGACAAGAGTCCACATCCTGGTGCTTCCCTAGAGAAAAAAAGTAGTAGGAAAATATCTTTTTGTTTTACAGAAACATTTGCATTTTTTTTCAGCCATCACCAAGAGGAAAAAGGCGGCCAACAAAGAGAGGGGGGAAAGGGGCAGGACAGGTGTTAGGATACTTTGTCAAATTTTATGCTTTAAAATTGCACCTATTTGTAGAGTGGTGAATTCAAGTATTGTTTACATTTTTCTTTTATACTTAGCCTTCTTTAATTATTTCTTAAGTTCTGTATAGCCTGTATTACTATCTGAACTTTTTATTTTGCTAGTGTTTGCAATATCAGCTGGCCTTGCCTCTCACAAGCAACTTATGGCCCTGAGTTTGTTTGCATGGTGTTTCTTTGCTATTCTACTACTGTGAGAAGTTTTTCAAACACAACAAAGTAATAGTTTTGTTACCAGCTCAAATTAACTGTACTGGGCACTAACCTGCTGAATCAGAGGGATGAAACGATTGGATATGTTAATGAAAGGTAATAAAGGAGACCAAAGGACAATACCCAAGGTAAGGCATTGGAAAAAAGCCAAATTAAGAGATGTGTTCATGATAGCTCTGTTCGACAAAGGAATATACTGACAGAAAGGGCTGTCCCGGGAGGGAGGGAGAGGGGGGAGAACTGGGGCAACCGCCCCAGGCCCCACGCTTTGGGGGGCCCCACAAAACCAGGCAGAGAGGCTGCGGCTGCAGTTTAGCCCATCTACCTGTCTGGCGGGTTGGATGGCTCTTTACTTGTTCCAGCCGGAAGTTCTGGCTGCCACCTGTCCTGCTGTGCCCAGTGTGCTGTGGGACAGGGAGGGGACCTCACACAGGTTGCTTTGCCTCAGGCTGTGAACCCTGCTGGGGTCATCTCTGCTGACAGGATAAAATACGGACAGTACGGTGACCACAGAGAGACCAATCCCAAAGCAAAGAGTCATCGAAGGAGTGAAGTTGAAGAAAAACATAATAGGGGGCAGCGAGAAAGTTGTGTGCGTTATCATCATTGTCATAAATCCAGCCTTCAACACCTGTCTGGACCATCCCAGCCAACGATGCACTCTTTGCTTTCTGGAACTGAACAGCCGCCTTTTCTGCTGAGCAAAATAACAGCTGAGATTGGGTGAGATCATTGTACTAAGTGTTTTCCTCTCTCTGTATATAGGAACTGATAAGATAACGTTTGTTGCATTATTAAAGTTAGACTTTAATTTTAGGACACTGAGTTGTCTGTGTTCCTATTTCACGTTCCATTTCAAGCTTAATTGTGCTTTAACAATCCCTAAGCATTATCTGGTGGAAAGTGATGCTTACATAGGGAATCATTCTCCTCTCTGTACACAGTCTTTTTGTGGCACAGGATAATTCCCCTTTGGTGGGAGATTATTTCCTGACAAACATTTCCTTCCTCAGTAGGGTCCTTGAGCATCAGCCACGGCACATCACGGGAAGCCAAGCTGCAGGCAGATGGTAAATTGTTGGTGGAGGGTAGAAGGGGCCCTGACAGAGGCTTATGATTTGTGCAGTGGAGGGCAGAGCGGCTTGAGATGGGGATGATAACAAACCCCAGGTAGAAGAGGAGGCTGTGATGGGCACCCGTCACTGCAGGGGGAAGGGGCTGGAGTCATAGAAGGGGAAGCAATAGTGAAAGGTCAGGGCAGGTCAGGAGCTGGTATAAGGAACTGGGACAAGGCAGAGAAAGAGGAAGGGGCACAGCAACAGGGGGAGACAGAGAAAGACTGGGAGGCATGATATCTTCTTTTTCAGGGCATCCTAGGTGCTCAGCCCAGCTTGCTTGAGCACCAGGAATCTGGTCATTGTGCTTCTGTGTCCCAGGAGCAGAGTCAGGTCCTCCCAAGGTCCTGCATGAGTCCAGATGGCAGGATGTTTCCCCTGCCGTTGCCTCAATATGGCTAGCACAGTGTCAAGGCACAGATGGCAGGAGCCAGGAGCCCTGAAATTCCCCATGAAACAGGAAATAGGGCAAGTTCATCACAGGGAAGGTGTAACAAGGTGTACTTTTAGAGGTGGTCATGGTGCCCCTGGGTGGTCACATTATACTTGTCTTCCTATTCTTGTTCCCTAGTTTGACTTTGCCCTCTTACCTGTCATGTCTTGATATTTGAGTTCATATCCTATTTTAGGAAGCTTGAGTTCAGCCACTGGCATCTTGGTTCACCCAGCTCATCGTTAGGCTGCCGGTCTGCCCAATGCTCACACCCTCACCTGAGAGAGTCTCTCTCTCTCTCTCTCTCTACCTTCTCACTCTGGTCTGGGCCCCTGGTCCTGCCTTTAGGTTCAGCTCCATGCAGACTTCAGCCTGCTGTTTCAATCTTGCTGGGCCCTTGGCCTTGCCTGGGCTTCAACCCCTCACTCCAGGCTACAGCCACTCACAGCCCACCAAAACGCTGCAGGGCCCTATCTGGGCTTAGCCACTCATAACGCAGAGTGTCTCCCAGACACCGTACCCATGGCCTCTTCCTCCCCTTTAAGACACACCAAATCTCATGGTTAACACACAAATGTTTCGTTTCCATCTGGGGGGTTTATCTCTTTGTATACGGCTCCCTGCAAAACCCCTGCGCTTGTGAGAATCTGGGTCAGATTGCTCTCCTAGCCCTATGCTTATAAGGGCTTATATGTACCTTGACTCCTCCCCCTTCAGTCACCTGACCTGGCTCTCTGCAACAAACAAATAAACCCACCCCCCTGTCCTTTTCCAGACATTAGGAGGGAGGCGGTTTTAGGTCTGATCTTTTCCTCAGCACAGTGGCCTGCCCTCTCCTTCTAGCCCTCCCTTCCTGGAGTCCTTAAGCCAACCTGTTACCCACTGGGTGCCTGCAGCTGGGTGCTGAGCCCTTGAGGAGCCGAGCACCTGCTTACACATCCTCCCACTCAAGAATAGAGTCCAGGATACACTCTTCCATGTCTAGCTTCCACGTCCCTCGAGGGAGAGGAAATCTGCATTTGTGAGTCCTGTGCTAGCATGGTGACAGATAAAGAAGGCATATGGTAACAACAGATACGATCATGGCAGATTAGGGTTGGCCTCCTGCATGGCACGAAGCCATGTTAATGGGGCATGGTGGGTAACGAGGGCCTGCAGGGGATAGTAACAGAAGGTTTCAAGTGACCACTTAATTGTAAAGCATTTTTTCTTAGTGTAACAGCTGCATGGCTCACTGGGCTGCAAGCTAAGTGGGCATGCTATGCTTAAGAACCTTTGCAGAAAGGGTGGCAAAATGCTTGCACAGGGTGCCATGACTTTTCCAGGGAGGAAAGTATGCTGTGCACCATCATGCTTTTTATTGGATCATTTACATTGTGACCTTATCCCCTGTTGCAAACCAAGGGCTCTGATTGGCTGTGTTTGCACCATAAAACAGCCAAAAAGCGGGAAAAGAGGGAGAGAAGAGGATCCGATCCCAGTCTTGAGAGAAGGGGGAGAAATGCAGTTTCCCCGCCACTGGAATGGGAACTGAAACTTGCTCAGGGAATAGAGACCAGGATGAGGAAGAGCCAGTGGTGACATGTAGGGGTATATGGAGGTGCACATGTACTGGTGCACCCGTGACAGCCAGTGCTCCTTTGTTAGGCTATGGGCGGTGCGGGGGGACAGGTGGGAGCGCCAGTGACCCCCTGAGAGTGCTGGCCAGGCATGAGGGTGCCAGGAGAAGCGCCACTGGCACTTCTGGAAGCGCCGCTTGTGCTTTCGGGTCAATGCGATTGGCCATGTGGGGACCTACTCCCCCGTTGGTGAGATCAGCTGCATGGTGACCCCCCTCCCCCATCGCTGACTGGTTGCTGGGGGGGTCACGTGTCCCCCTGACACAGGAGGCACCAGCTGCCCATGGGGAGAGCCTGTGTTGCCCCACGAGGAGCCGATTTCCCCACCGGGTGTGGTGCTGTGCAACTTCAGGACACAGGTACCTCTGGGGAAGTGGGGAAGGGAATGGTCAGCGCAAGTGGGTAGGCCAGCTAGGAGCTGGGAGGAGCTGCTGGGTCAGAGACCTGTGGGAGGGAACCCTGTCTGGGCTAGGAAGGCTTGTGGGGGTGCAGGAGCCAGGACCTGGTGGGGTGTGTAAGAGCTGGCTAGGAGGGGACACAGCTCCAGAGAAGGAGTGGGCGCAGAAGGTACAAACCTTATAGGAGTGTAAGGGGACTCTTACAGAGTTTGCAGGGGGTGTATTTCAGGAGGAATAAAAGGAAGCCATTTGCCTGCATCAAGCTGGTCTCCAGGTAGCCAGTCTGAAGTTTTTGAGAGTTCAGAGTCCTGGGAGCCTCAGGAGCCTCGTCTCTGCCATCCAGTGGCGAATCATAGCAATAACTGCAGAGATGTCAGTTTTCTGGAAAATTTTGAATTGGAAAATTGGCAACTTCTGGAAAATTTTCCAGTGCCCTAAGTATAGAGCATGGTCTGATTTAGCATCTTTATTTAATTTATATTTTAGTAAACAAAACTAAAAAAGGACCCCATGCTAATTTTATGTCTCAGTAGCCACAAGTATTTGAACTGAAATATTTGATTTCATCCCCCGCTGGGGGATGGGGGACTACTGCCCCTGCTGGCCCGCTGAACAGCCCTTGCAAAGCCAGCAGACAAAGGCACTTAAGGGAGCCCACCCCTGCCCCAGCCCTGGCACAATCTGTGGGCAAGGCAAGAGCCCCC
>NW_017728944.1:5122126-5133475 GCF_001723895.1 Crocodylus porosus | reverse complement strand
ATTCTAACCCAGAGCATTTCCGTGTGCCCCTCCTCTGACCCTGTGCTACCTGATGAGGATGTGTATTCCTCCTTAATGTAAAGTGCCACACCCCCACCTTTCCTCCCTGTCCTATCCCTCCTGAACAGCCTATAGCCCTTGATATTCACCTCCCAGTCGTGCGTTGGGTCCCACCATGTTTCTGTGAGCCCCACTATGTCCAGGTTGATGTCAGCTAGCAGGAGGGTAAGTTCCTCCTGTTTGTTCCCCATACTACGAGCGTTAGCATAGAGGCCTCCTGAAGATGCATGCACTAGCCCCCTAATCTCAGTGCTACCCAGGCTTCTGTTGCTTACCTGGGTATTTGTTCTGCTCGTCGTCAGTCTAGGCTGTCACACTTGGGGCAACTACCTCTCCTTAAACACCTCAATCTCCCCACTTACCTTTTGTCTGTCCTGTCTATTTTGTTGGCAGATTTTTTTATCTGGTGCCTCACTTCATGTTTATACAGCATCATAGCACAGTTGGGTCCCAGTCTCAGCTGCAGTAACAAGTGCTACAAATAGTTCAAGTAACAGTAATAAAAATACATACTGGCAAAGAGACCCCAGGTGTATCAGCCCTCCTCTTCTTCACTTGATCCACTGTTTGATCTTGAATGAATCATTTAGACCTACATGGACGATCTGAACATCCTGTGCTGGAGCAGGGGGTCAGTCGAGAGAGCCTGGCACACACGCAAGTGTACAAGGTGGCAGTGGGGGCCAAGCTGAATGTAAACAAGAGCACCTGCCTGGCCATGGGTGAGACCCTCGCGAGGGGGTCAGGATCCTGGGGATAGATTTCAACCCGAAGCTAAGCAGCAGTACAGCATGGGAGAAGACCAAGGCCAAGGCAAAACAGAAACTGGGGCCGTGGGACTTGCGTTTCCTCCCCATGGGGGGTGCGTCGCGCTCGTGAAGGCGGTGTTGTTACCGGTGCTTCTGTGCACCACACTGGTCTTCCCCCCTTCCCAGCGTGTCACCTGCAGGATCCAGAGGGCTGCATGCGACTTTCTCTAGGGCTCCAGAAGGGAAAAGGTTGCCCAGAAGATGCTGTACAAGGACAAGAGGGCCAGGGCAGGGGCAGGCCAGAGATCCTCCTGTTCCTATGGGCCAAGTACACAAGCACGATCTGTAAGCTGGTGATGGAGGCAGACACCAAAACCGTGTGTCTTGTGAGGTACTTTGCAGGGCACATCCTGAGACACTGGGGGGGGTCTTCACCCTGCCTAACCACAGGCCATGGATCACGGACCTGCCCTGGTTCTACAAGACCTTGAACTGATGCCACGACATGTACAGTCTGCAGAAAGCCGGTCCCGTGACCATGAAAAGCCACAGGAAGATCCAAGAGACAGTGAAACAAAGGCAATGCATGCCAAGCTGTGTGGGAGCGCATCCACTGCAAGGAGCTGCTCAAAGATCACAGGGACCTAAATTGAGGGCCCGGAGATAGAGAGAGGGGCAGTTGGGGTGACCCAGCTGCCCATGGCCCAACTGCCACGGGGCCACCGAGACAATAGAGCACCTCCTGTGGCTCTGCACCTGCACCCAGGACGTATGGAAGAGGGTACGGCAGCTATGCAAAGTGGTGACCGGCGTCAGCCGGCTAACCAGCAAGGCCGCGCTGTACAGGCACCTTGCCAAACACCAGGGGAGCCCATTGCTCTGGGTTGACCAGTTTACATCCTGTGTGAGGAGCGCCTTGTGGAAGGCCAGGAACCTGCTCCTGTACAGACAAACTGACGTAGAAGTAGTGGGCCGCGTGAAGATGGCGCTGAGTGGACTCCAGACCTACTACCAGAAATCGGTAGCAGAGGATGGAGAAGACTCAGCAAACACCACCTGGCACAGGGACAAATGGCACAGGACCATGCAACCCCCACCAAGTGAAGAAGGGAGTGAAAGCAGCGGGGAAGAGGAAGAGATGAGCATAACGGACAGCAGCGACAACGGCAGCAGTGGCAGGTCCGCCAGCGGGAGCTGGAGCGACAACGACGGAGAGACCCTTTGAGCTGAGTACCTGACCCCAGAAGTGGAGTGAAGGTGGACACGAAGGAGGGCTGGGAGGAGGGACCAGAAAGGACTGAGTTTGTAGTTTATGTGTGTTGCGTGCATTTGCAGATATTGTAACGGGTATGGGTGGCCAGTGGGCCTTTGTACGGGTGCATGGGTGCACAGGTGCTGTTTTCTATAACAGGATCGGTTTAACTTTTTTGGGATGTAATAGGTTAGAGAGTAGATATATATAACCTTATATAGAGAGAGAAATATATTTTTACAAAAAAAAAAATCGTTTAGACCTACGTTGTCAAAAACAGTCATGGATTTGGATTTGGGGCACCACCATGTTTATGCACCAGTCATGTGGTTGCAGCCTGACTGTTCACTGGTGCCAAGTGCCTGCAGCCCCCAACAGCTTCAGCTGGGATAAGGAGTACTGCAGCACTTCTGAAAAATAAGCCCTTATTTGTGTCTCTGGCTGGACACCCAAGAGCTGTGGCCTTCATTTCTTTGTGCCTCGATTTTCTTGTTGGTCAAATGAGAATAGTAATATTTTGTAAAGCATTCAAGACCTATAGAGGAAAAATACCATGTAATGCTAAGTGTGTGTGTGTGTGCACACACGTGTGTGTTCTGACTGTGTCTAACCACAGGACGGGTGTTAGGGGATTCAGAGAACAGGCTGCAGTCAGTGTGAATGAAGCTATGACCTATTATAGCCGTGAAGCTGCTGTGAAAATTTGTTAAGATCCTGCCCCCAATCTGCCCTCCCTCCTACTAACCACTTTCAGCCAAGTACAGATCTGGAGTGAAAAACTGAATGCCGACAGGACTGCCAGGGCCAGTGCTGCTTAATACTCACCAGAAACTCACTGACCTCTGTTGCAAATGTTTTGTGCTTCCCGGCCAGTCGCACCCCCACCTCTAAATGCAGCTTTTGGCTTCCAAGCAGTGCCCTGTGCCAAGCCCTGCAAGAGCTGCAGTGAAGTGCCATCTGCACCAGTGGCGTTGTGTAAGTTGCAAGCTTCAGATGCTAGGCCATTTTCACCCCTGGCAGTGCCTCACTGAGCCCTGACTTTTTTCACGTTTCTGGCTGGAGTCAATTAGCAAATTTCCCGCAGCAAGGGAGAAGGAAATGGAATCTGCCTTAAATCTCCCTGCTTTAAGTATACATGCTGTTTCTATCAGCAGCAATCTGCTTGCCAAATCTGTTTTCCTGGCCATGTGGAGTGTTCCCCAACCAGAAGGGTTTACGGTCCCTCGTATCACTTTGCAAGTGACAGAGAGAAATGCAAGTCCTGTTCCTGCAACGCTTACTCAGCCAGGTAGCCCTTATGCCGCTGTGGAGAGAAGAGACCTAGACATAAATCTGTCCCTGGACATGTCACAGACTTCCTGTGAGAGTCTGGGTGGAGTTTCTTGTGCTCTGTCTGGACCTCACGAGCTCTGATGCATAGAACTGAGATGACAATGCTTCTTTTGTCTGATTTGTCTGCCAGGCTGTTAATTCTTTGGAGGTGAGACTGCTGCTCACAATGCAATCTGAGTCCCTGGTACAATGGAGGCTTGATCCCAGCTGGGGTGATTTGGCATTCCTGGAAAACAGAAATTGGGGCTGTGGATGCCAGAAGGGCTGAAAATGCGTCAGTGGCCTTGCTGTGTCTGTTTCCTGGTCTATAAAGTGTGCATTGAGCTTACAGCACTTTGTGGTTTGGGTTCAGCATTAGCCCTTGGTTCTTTTGTTAGCTACATGTGTAAGGACAGTGACATCCACGTGGAGTCCAATTATCCGCCCGCACAAGTTTGCAGGACTGGGGTGTCCCTGAGGTAGGTGCTATGCAATGGAAGTGCATGGCTGCAAGGTCTCACACAGCCATCTCCCCAGCTGATCCACTGACCAGATTCTGCAAACACCATGGGACTGAAATCCTTTCTGTTAGTGCAGGGGTATCAAATTCACGTCCTGCCCCAAGCCAGATCCAGACTGCAAGGCTCCTTGCAGACCAGATCCAGCCCAGTTCCCATGGATTGCAATGACTCCAGCTCCTGCCACATACCACATGCTGGAGCTGGAGCTGCTGCCGCTGACACAGGTTTTGTGCCAGGGTGGCATTTCCAGCTTGGGCATGGAGCATAGGGCATGTACCAGTGGCAGCCAAGGAACTGAGACCTCTGCAGTGGCCATGGGCCAAGTGGCTAGAAGGCAACCAGAGCTGTGTCTGCCCCCACATCCTCCTGTTGCCAATCATCATGTTAGGTGGGGCCCAACAGCCCTGGATTCTGCAGCAGGCTACTCCCTGCTTGTGCCGTGCTCCCCCCCATCCCCAACGTCTAGTGATCTGCTGATGGGCAGGCCAGATACAGTAGTTCCCTGGGCTGGCTGTATGTCTGACATCCTTGTGTTAGTGCATCCCTCATCCCAACTGCACCTCAGGCAAACAATGTCTGTACAGCTGCCTTTACCCAGTCTCAAAGTGGGGTCACTGACCTGTTCATTCCCATTCCTTGATGGAGACAAGAGCAGAAGTCTCACCACGAGAGAGATGTGTGGGAATCCAGCATTCCTGCTCTTACATTCATTGCCCCAGGATTGCTCCCTAAAACTGCAGCCTTCCTTTGGAAGGCCATTTTGCAAGGCAGCTTTGGTTGCTGACCATTCAATATCCTGCTGTGGTCCAGAGCACTCACAGTACATTCTCCCCCATCACAAAGCTGTCCATCCCATTTCAGGCCTTCTGTGTTGTCATCCTCTCTGACTCCAGCGGATGTTAAAAGGCTCGTTGGGAGCCTTGAATGATTTTTTTTTTACCTGTAGCAGGCTCACCTTTCAGAGCTTGGGTTGAGTCCCAGGCTTGAGATCCTGCTGTTTTGATTGGTGGAGCTCATCCACCAATCAGGAGGCAGCAGAAGAAATAAAGTCACGCCCCTTTCCTAAAGGGAGGGGCAGAAGAGCTCGCCTGGACCTGATTGAGGACTGCAAACTGTCCGGAAGACTTCGGGGTGGAGCCTTGGAGCATATAAAAGGAGCTGTGTACCCAGTAGGGCTGAGTGAAATGGAAGTGACAGGACAGTTTTTTGTTTTGACTTTTGTTTCGAGTTGAAACGGCTGTTCCATTTCGTTCCGTTGAAACATTTTGCCCATAGAATATAATTGGGAAGGTCAAAACAGGCTATAACTTCGTCATTTCTGGCCAGATTTGGATATACCTTGCAGAAATGGTAGCCCCTTCTGAAAGCATAAAGTGTGCCAAGTTTCAAGAAGATTGGTGCAGGAGGTTTGGAGGAACTGCACCCCAAAATCTTGAGAGCAAAACTCATGTCACATGTATGCGTTAAGACACAGTGGGGTCAAAACTGCAGGGGTCGTGGCCCCTGGTGAGGCCACAAAACCTGCCAGGTTTCAAGGTGATAGGTGCAGGAGTTTGGGGGGAACTGCACCTCAAGCTGCTGACAGGCAAAACTCGTGACACAGATGACAGTGTGTGTGTTAAGACACAGCAGGCTAAAAATTGCAGGGGTCATGGCCCCTGCTGAGGTCACGAAGCCTGCCAAGTTTCAAGGAGGTAAGTGCAGGGGTTTGGGGGAAACTACTCCTCAAGCTGCAGACAGGCAAAACTTGTGACATGGGTGCTTGTGCAACTGTGTCTGTCTTGGGGCATGGGGGGAGGTGGGGAGGGGGAGCACGGTGATGGACACTTCTGCAGGCCTGGCTGCTAAGGTACTGTGTTACCAATTACCAATTAATCATGATTCACTCAGGGACCAGCTCAATACACAGGACCTAGCTCCGACATAATGAGTTAACGAGCATGGATCAACACCTGCAAAACCACAGACTAAGGAGAGGAAATAATCAATGCAGACAATCAACTGCCCCAAGCCAGACACAATCAGTTGCACAAGCACCTGTGTCATGAGTTTTGCCTGTCAGCAGCTAGGGGTGCAGGGCCATAGAACTCCCCTGCGCCAATCTTCTTGACAGCTGGCAGGCTTCATGGGCTCAGCAGGGGCTAGCATCCCTGCAGCTTTCACTCCACTGCACCTTAACACACACAATGTCATCCATGTCATGAGTTTTGCATGTCAGCAGCCAGAGGTGTAAGGCCCCAGAAGCCAGACTCCCCCTGCACCTATCTCCCTGACAGCTGGCAGGCTTTGTGGCCGCAGCAGGAACTATCAGGCCTGCAGCTTTCATCCTGCTGTGCTTTAACACACAGTGTCACCCATGTCATGAGTTTTGCTTGTCCTGAAGCTTGAGATGCAGTTTCCCCAAACTCCCTGCACCTACCTCCTTGAAATTTAGCAGGCTTTGTGGCCTCCACAGGGGCTAGCATGCCTGCAGTTTTGACCCTGCTGTGGCTTAACACATACACATGACACAAGTTGGGCTCTCAAGACTTTGGGGTGCAGTTCCTCCAAACCCCCTGCACCAGTCTTCTTGAAACTTGGCACACTTTTTGCTTTCAGAAGGGGCTACCATTTCTGCAAGGTTTAGCCAAATCTGGTGAGAAATGACAAAGTTATAGGCTGTTTTGACTTTCCTCATTATAGCCTCTGGGTAAAACGTCAAAACAGCTTGAAAACAGCGAAAAATTTCAACTTGCCTCATTTTGTTTCGAGGCTGTTTTGACCATATCTGTTTCATTTTGATTTTGCTGTTTCGACCTCGAAACAGGTTGAAACAGCATTGAAACAAAACTGGTGGTGAAGTTTTGCACAGCCCTAATGCCCAGCACAAGGGGAGATGCAGCAAGGGACTCAAGAAAAATGGAGCCAAGAAAAGCTAGGGAGGTCTCCCCCAGCAGGCAATAGGCCCAAGGCTCCTGAAGCTGCCACTGGAGGAGCAGCCTTGGGAGTGGTGCGAGACCACTTGGGCTGTTGATGGTGCACAGGGACAGTGCTCAGAGACCTGACCCTGGGAGCGGTGTGAGATGCTCAGGCCCATCATGGTGTGCAGTTTGGTGCACAGAGCCCAGGCTTTGAGAGCCACAAGTGGCGGCTTGAGCCTGCAACCCCAGCAGGGCCAGCGGGCCACACAGTGCGTGGGGCAGTGCACAGGGCAAAGGCCTTGGGGCTGCAGTGAGGCATTTCAGGCCTCATCTCCCGGCAAGTGGCCAGGTCCCATGTTGCACAGGGTGGCACACCAGCCTAAGCCTTGAGAGATAGGGAGCAGCAGAGGCTGCTTGGGTTAGCCACCTAGGATGAGGGCAGCTGGCCAGAGCCTGAAGGGCCCGGCCTGTGCTAAGAGAGCCCTCAGTGCCAAGCCAGGGCACAGGGAAATGGTAGCGCTGCAGCGTGAGGCCCAGAAGACGGCAGCAGTGGTGCAGCAACTGAGAGGAGCTGAGCCCTCGGTGCCCAGAGCAGGCCACAGGGTGGGGAGGAGTCCAGTGGCGCAGGAAAGGCCTGGAGAGGCACTCCAGCACAAGAGACCCCATCAAGCTGTGCCCTGACCATTGCCACCTGAGGGAGCGTGAGCCATTGGGCCCTTGGGTCCCACAGGGGAAAGACATTTGGGGTGGGCAAACCCAGAGAAGGGGCTGGGTGAGCAGCCCCCCACCTAGTCAAGACCCTAAGGGGAGGGGCCCCTGGTGCTTCCTGGACACCCCCAAGGGACCCCATTGGAAGGAGGACTATCTCTTGCCCTGGGTCATGGACTATATTAAGGAATAATTGTTATTAAGATTGTTCATGTTTGCACCTTATATTTGAAATGTTGTATTGGGATGTTGTAAATAGTGTTATTTAGGACTTGACCTTGGTTATTGGTTAGCATTCGCTGTGTAAATATATGTATATGATATTTAGTTTTATGTTTATGTATATAATAACTTAATAAATTGTATATAGCTAAGAACTTTGGGCTTGGGCTAACTCTATAGAGGAAAGAGGGATCTGCTTGAAGTTATGGCATCCCTCTCACAGCACCCGCTCCTGCCTACCCATCCCATTCAGCTGAGAGTGAGGCACACCCTACATACCTTTCCGGTGTAAGCCCTGGTATGGAAATGTATTTTTCTTTGCTTGTTTCTCTCCATTGTCAGGGAATGTCTGAATGTGGGTTTTTTTCAGTCGTCATCTTCTGGAACCAAAGGAATAAGTCTTGTGGATGTGCAGAGTGCCAGGTAAGACTGCACTGTATTGTACTAACAATGAACCGCAGGCAGATCTGGCCCACAAAGCCACTCTATCCAGTCCACCAGACTACTGGCATGATTGGCAGGGTTGGGGATCTGCAGACCTCAGGCCCCACTGGATATGGCAGTTGACAGCAGGAGGGCAAGCGAGGGCTGACACAGCCCCAGTCACCCTCTGGCTGCGTTGCCTGTCTGCACTGCCATGGCCCTACCTCCTCAGCCATTGGCCCCTACGTATGCCATGTGCTAGAGCCAGAGCTGGAGCTAACACCTCCGCGTGGTGATTTTGCCCCACTGCACGTCCTGGCTCAGAGCTGGAGCTGCCACTGCCATCACTGCTCTGTGCTCCAGGTTGCAGACAGCTGCCCCTGCCATCTCCTAGCCATGTTCCCAAACTGTGAGATCAGCCAGTTCCATCACAGTGAGACCTTCCCTGCACAGACAAGCAGCATGAAACTTGCATACCACCTCCATCTGTATTAAGCCCTTCAGGTCCCAGGCTTTGTACCAGCCCTTTGGATGGGGTGAGTCTTACCCCATGTGCAGAGGAGGCTTGTGCTCAGCCTGATGCCCAATTTGGTGTCTGGTTGTAGGAGTCTGTATGCAGGCAATGGTGTGTTCCAGCACCAGGTTGACGTACTCTAGCTGGGCTCTGACAGGAGCCTTCTCCACTCCTGTGCCCAAAGCCATTAGCCACATGCTTCTACAGACAAAGGGATCCTGCAGTGGCTTGTCCTTCACTCCAAAGGGGAGAGGGAAGCCACAGAAGGGAAACTAGCAGTTAATCATTCCCTGGTCTAGGATCCAGGCCCAGTGCCTCTCAATAAAAGTAGGGCAAGCAGACTCCTGAGTGCACTCCACTCCCAGCCTCAGCACTGGTGGAAGTGGGGGGAAGGCAGCTGCCACCACAGTAAGGGCAACCCTGACTTAACAGCATAGCTAAGGTGCCTCTTCAAGCATTACTCACTGTGAGGTATGCTCCTGGCTGGGGGGAAGCTCTCTGCTTCTACCACCTCCTTTTCTTTGAACTAAAGGCAATGGGTTGTCTTTATGGCACTGGGAATTGTACTAGGATTTGGAGCCTTTTCACCCTATGTCACCAGCTGGAGTCCACCTCATCCAACCTGCAGCATAGACCTCACAGGGCAGGCTTTGGGAAGACAAGGTAGCTTTAAGCCACCTTTGCATTGTCCTTACCTGGCCAGGAAGTGGGAACCAGAGGCTGACAAAGCTCCTGGCTTAACTTGGCTTCATAAGCCCACCCCCTGTGCATCTGGAATATTTCTAATGCGCTCAGCACTCCAGTATCTCACCAGATGCCCAAAATAGCAGCTCTCAAATGCATTGCAACTGTATCTGGTAGCAGTAGCCACAACTAAAATCCTCAAAAGCTGCAAGCAGTCTCTCTCAGTGCTCCCCACAGAAATGTTCCAAGGATGTGGCTCTTTCCAGTGCTCCACAGCTTGTTCTTGACAGTGACCTTCTTGAGATGTGGCCACAAAAGTTTCTACTGGAAAACAAATACTGATGTGAGTTGGCTCCATACTGGGTGTGACAAGATCAAAGGGAAGACAGCAAGTCCAGCAGCCAGGGCGAAAGGCAGGAGTCAGAACTCAGGGAGGAAGCTTCCCTAGGGATCAGAGCAGGGGACAGCCATTGCCTCTGGGACCTGTGGCCAGTTTACTGATCAGTAAAGCAGAGGGGATGGTTCTGCCTCTCCTCATAGCAGAGCTTTCTGTGTGGGAAGGACATAGCCAAACAGGGAGAAGCTCAAGTGCACACAAGAGATTGTGCATGTTTCAGGTCTGCAGCTGATCTCCCTGCCCTGACCGCTCCACAAACACACCCCACTAATGGGATCCCTGCCCCCAGGCCACTGAAAGACTGGCCCCAAGAAGCTGGTAAGTGATGACTTGAGCTGGTTGTACTGTGCCAGGCTTTGCTTGCTGGCTCCTCTGGGTCCTTTCCAAATGCTAATAATGGGTGTCCTAGAAAAAGAACAACTCTCGGAGGCCCTGATCCCAGGTTGCCCTAACTCAGTGGGGGTGGTAGGTGCTCCATCTCTCACAGTCAGTGCTGGAGGAGAACTCTGTCAGCCCTACATGGAGAGAAGCCAACACAGGCACTCCATTCTCAAAGGGACCACTGGCTCCGAGGCCTGGCCTACTCTTGAAGTGGAAGAAACCCAATAAGCCTTGGGGCACAGTAGGGTGGCCATCAGAGAGGACAGTCCAGTTGTCGTCTGTCCTCTACTGATAGGAAACCAGATGCCTTTATGTCCTCTATTTTTCACTTCAAGAAAAACTAGAGGACATACAGGTGTCCAGGTGTCCTCTATGATGGCTCAGGGGCAACCAACATGGGTTCATTAGGGACAGGTCTTGTCAGACCAACCTGGTGGCCTTTTACAATCAGGTCACAAAATCCTTAGATGCAGGTGTCACAGTAGACGTGGTCTTTCTGGACTTTAGGAAGGCCTTTGAGACTCTCTCACCCCATTCTCATTATAAAACTAGGCAACTGTGGCATTGATGCCTACACAGTCAGATGGGTCACAAATTGGCTAGAGGGCAGCACCCAGAGAGTGGTGGTGGATGGGTCATATCTGACCTGGAGGGATATGGCCAATGGGGTCCCCCAGGGCTCGGTCCTCAGGCCTGCACTGTTCAACATCTTCGACGAGAGGGTGAAAAGCTCCTTGTTCAAATTTGTGATCAACATTAAGATGTGGGGAGAGGTGGGCACGCTAGAAGGGAAGGACAGGCTACAACAAGATATGGACAGGTTACAGGGGTGGGAGGATGAGAACAGGATGGGTTTCAACACTGACAAGTGCAAGGTGCTACACCTGGGGAGGAACAACCAGCACCATACCTACAGGCTGGGGACCTCCCTTCTCATCAAGGCAGAGGCAGAAAAGGATCTTGGAGTCATCACTGATGCCAAGATGAACATGGGCCGGCAGTGAGGGGATGCAGTCAGGAAGGCCAACCGCACCTTGCCATGCATCCACAGATGCATCTCGAGCAGGTCCAAGGAGGTGATCTCCCACCTCTATGCGGCACTGGTCAGGCCGCAGCTGAAGTACTGCGTCCAGTTCTGGGCGCCACACTTCAAGAGGGATGTGGACAACGTGGAGAGGGTCCAGAGGAGGGCCACTGGCATGATTGGGGGCAGCAGGGCAGGCCCTA
>NW_017728944.1:5115938-5121598 GCF_001723895.1 Crocodylus porosus | reverse complement strand
GGGGGGATTCTTTAGCCACAGTGCTAATCCAACTGTGTTAATCCCACCAGGTGCAGGACATGGATCT
The DNA here is from genome assembly GCF_001723895.1 of Crocodylus porosus. NCBI lineage: Eukaryota > Metazoa > Chordata > Crocodylia > Crocodylidae > Crocodylus > Crocodylus porosus. The sequence goes on along the minus strand of NW_017728944.1, from coordinate 5,121,531 downwards.
GTGCAATAGCTGCAGGATGAAGTCTCAGATGGGGGCTAAGACAAAGAGCAGCCTGGCACGTATGCACAGGGAAAGGAGTCTGCCTGGCTGGCCTGGGGTCCTAATGGCAGCTCTGGTGCTTTGTGCCTCAGTGCTGAGCTGCACGGTGCACACAGAGAGTCCCAGGAGAAGCAGTCTACAGTACCTTGTAAGGAAAATATGGGGATGGAGGAAGAACCACTTTCTTCTGCCTCTGCATACCTGGCTACCCAGAGCTTCAGCAGCAGCTCTATATTGGAATTTACCCTGGGGTTGAGACTCTTCTCATCAGGCTGAGCCATGCACCACGTCTTGTGTAGGACACACAAATTGATTCATGGTGCAGCTTTACAGGGCAAACAGTTTGGGGGAAGCTTCTGCTTGTTCCCCCCACCCAGTGCCCTGCCAGCCCCTTATTCTGCCAGCAGCCCAAGCCCCTGAAACCTAGACGGGCTGGGACTCAAAGCCAGAGGTTCCCTGCTCAGGGTCAGACTGATCACCATATTTGGGGTCAGGAAGAAATTTTACCCCATGATTAGGAGGGTACAGACTGTGGGGGGCTTGCTTTCCTCTGTAGTGGTGGTCATGGCCCTCCACCTGGGATCTCTTGCGCATATATCAACAACCTTTTACAGAAGCAGGATATTGGCCACCACCTCCCCCTGCTCCACCTGTGGCAGGTTAGGGTGCTATGTCTTGTGTTGTGTCAGGGTTAATGGTAGTTTTACTAAGCGGTTATATTGTGGATTTGTATAGATGGTTTGGATACAGATGATCCTGCCTTAGGCAGGGTGTCAGACTAGAGGACCTCTTGAGGTCCTTTCTACCCTTACTTTTCTATAATTTCTATGAGCTTCCTCCATCACTTTCCAGCCCCTTTCGCTCTTTCCCCTTGATAATACAGTGGCACTAAGAGACCTTTGATGGAGATCAGGGCCCCCTCAAGCTGCACAGACACCGAGGGCAGGCCAGCCCCTGGCCTGGGCACCCACATTCCTACTGACAAGGGAGGAGGGACAACAGGGGGGCAGTAACATGCCCAGCATCCCCCATCAGGCTGGTGGTTCTGTGGATTTGACTCTGGGACTGGCATGCCTGGAAGAACTTGGTCTGCGCTTGTCCCTCCTCCTCCCTATGCAGTTTCCCTATGCTCCTGGTGTCAGGTGGTAGTGTGGGAGCTGGTAGAAGCACTGAAACATGGGTGCTATGTCTTTTCCTGCTTATGCTGACATAGACAAGGACAGTGGATTTCAACCTTTTGTCATTTGCAGACCCCTAAAAAATGTCAAATGGAGGTGTGGACCCCTTTGAAATGTACGTGTGAGGATTCACATACTTTTGATTGATCATAATCACCTTTTGTGGACCCCCAGGGGTCCATGGACCACAGGTTAAAAACCACTGGACTAGGAGAAAACACAGGAGTTATGGAAGAAGGTAGGAGAAGAATTGGATGCTAGAGCTACCCCCCCAAACCCTTCTCCCCTCTTAGCTTCAGTAGGGTTACTTGGCCTCATTGTACTTTGTGCACAGAATTGGCTCTCAGGCTGGATTCACACTGACGTTCCCTGTCTGCAGACAAAATAAAGTATGATGGGAGCAGAACTGCATGAGAGGCTCTTCAGACTGTCAGCTCAGTGCCCTGGGCTGTGCCTGTCCTAGAGGGTAGAAAGGCATCCCATCCTGCCTCCATTATTTCTGAAGGGTAGTGTATGTGCTACCAGTAGCTCAGCAGCTTCCCAGGGCACCTCCTACCTCAGCAGCGAGGGCACTCCATGCCAGCTTAGCAGCCAGCACTGTCCACTGGCAGCCAGGGCTTGCCCAGCTTCTAGCAGCTGTGTTTCCCTGTCCATGCCAATCCTGTGCAAGGGCGAACAAAGGACAGAAAAATGCCAGGCTGTTCCTACATCTCCCTTAGAGAGAGTGACTAGCAGAGATGTACAGGGACATCATTAACTCCCTCTGCTCTGAATCCTTCGCTCCCACATGACAAGTGCATGACAAAAAGCGTTCCCAGGAGTTAAGGGGTTAATAGGTCTAGGGTTCCCATAGCCTGTAGGCAGCAAAGGAACAAGCAAGCCTGTAATTGCAGCTGTTGGCCTAAGGGGGGTGAGAGCACATGATGGGGAATGGATCATGCCTGGATCAAGATGTCCAAGTGATGAACTTGGTCCAGACAATTCAGTGGGAGCTAATGCCAAGCCAGAGCCTGTACTGGGCCCCAGGGACACACAGACTAGATGTCCTGAGACAGCGACTCCTTCCCGCTGCTAATTTCCATGATTCTATATTCCACCATGATGGCCTGTCCTAGACTCGCCCAAAGTAAACTGGCTGCAAATTTCCCTGCCTCATTAACCAGCCAAAAAATGCCCCACACAGCATCAAAAGCAACCTGCATGTTTGGTTACTGGGTATCTTGCTCCTGTGGCCATCTGGCTGAGGGCAAGTGAAACTCGAGGGCATCCAAACCCCAAGCCCCTGGGCTTGGGTCTGCACATAGGATGCCCGCCAAAGGATTTGGAAATGTCTGAAGCCCCAGATGGGGGTGGAAGATGTTTGCTGGTAGTAGGGCCACTTATGGTTCTGGACTGACTCATGGATTTAGAATTGATTTGGCTGATTTGGCTTGGACCATGGAAAATTTAAATTAGAAAACAAAAAGCATCCAGTTCCAAGATTCCCTGGTTCCAGCAGCAGCAGCCAGGCAGCAGCACATGCCTATGCTCTGTCTGATGTTTCCCAGTCCAGGAGGCCTAGGTTCAAATCCTGGCTCTGGCTTTTTCCACATGGGCAGGATCTTGGGGCCCCAGGGCTCTCCTTCATACTATACTGCCTTCCTTACACGTTTATAGTAGTCATTTGGTTGTAATCATGCGTGTTCTGCTTCTCTTTGTAGACTTTGTGTTGGTTTGTCGTGTAGGAAACAAGCTACCTATCAAATGCCAAGCCATGCGAGGAAGCTGTGAACTGGGCTCTTGGCACCAGGTTCAGTGCTTTGCGCTCAAAGACCCAGCTCTGTTTTTTCATAGCTGTGTACATGCCCTTTACCTGGAAGAGCCAATTGTCTTGAATGGACAGCAGAATGGCCTTGCTTTGGTCAGGTCTTGTGTGTCCGGTGCCAGTAGTGGCCTTAGGGGAGGGCAAACCAGGTGACTCCCCAGGGCCCCACACTTTAGGGGGCCCAAATGTTTGAAGTTTTTGCAAGGAAGTGGCTCTTATTTGCATTTTAACACTCAACTATTTATCTATTTCCCCCAAAGAATATTAAAAAGATCCATGATACAACTGTGGTGGGTTAATATTTACCTGAGTACATACCTCTAAGGGGCCCCAAATGACTCTCTTGCCCAGGGCCCCAACAACCCCGAGGCCATCACTGCCGGTGCTGAGCTTAGCATGGCTATGAGCAGACGAGCCCCCAGAGACATCAAAGGCAGTTGCATTATCTTAAAGATCAGGCTGGGTACTAGTGTCTTCAGTGATTTGTCCTGCATAGTTTGAATAGCCAAGACATTGCAATGTGGAGGGGCAACCCCCCCGCCCCTCCACACACACACACACACACACACACTGATTCCTGCTCCACCCAAAGTTTAAAACCAACTGCCTGGGTGTGTCTACAGGTGCAGTTAGTGCAGCACAATAAACTCTGGTACATATTGCTCCTGGTCACACCATTTAGATGTGCATCCAGAATTGCAGCACGAGCTGCATTGGAGCAGCCCTGGCTTGCAGTGGGCTCGGGGGGTCAGCCTATCAGTCCAGGTCAGTGCCAACCTAGCTCAACATGCTGTGGAGGGGCTAGCTGGGGCATGAGGGTGCCTCACACTGAAGCACCCTTGTGCCCCAGCCAGTCCCCTCAGTATCCACATGTGCATTGCTGAGGCATACATTACTCTGCCACATGATAATACTTGTATATACAAGTACTAACCTGAGGTGAAGTAGATTAGTTTACTGTGGCCTAATAGTGTTGCACGTGTAGGCGGTGATGTTTTACTGCAGAGCTAATTAGTCAGCTTTGCAATAATTGTCTTGTGTAGACGTGTCCACTGGCAGCGGGAGCAGCATTTCAAGTCAGGCAATGCTGAAGGAGTCACTTGACTTCAAGGCTCATTATAATCTACCCAATCCCTTCTAAACTCTTCATCTCGCAGGTGTTAATGACCCTTGCTCCTTTTTAATGGTCTTGATATTCCACCAGTCAAGCTAACCTTTCTTCTGCAATTCTGCTTTCTGTTAGCTGCTCCTGGTAATGAAGCTCCTATTTCAAAGCCTGGCAGATTGCTTTTCACTCATTCCAATGAAGCTATATTTGTTTTTCCTTCAACCTTAAACTGATTAATCCAGCCCTAGCCCCTAGCAGAGTAGTAAAGCTTCTATATTATTTTTAACTGGAGAAAAATGTGTGTTGTTGTATATGTGATGATGCATCTCACCAACTGCACCCCCCTTTTCAAAATCCTAGATCCACCCATGGCTATATATGGAAACAAGGCTGCAGGCTTCTGGAAGCCAGAAGGGGCTGCAGGAGCACTGCTTTATTATAAGACCTGCTCCTTCCACAGGCCCAAATCCCGTAAGCAAGGGAGCAACAGCACAGCTTACCCATGTCCTGGCAGACTCCTGTAAATTGCTCACTGAGCAAATGACCAGTTAACATTGCTGCTGACACAACATGGGCCTGGACTCCATGCTGTGAGAGACCCATTCCTGTCCTGAACATTGGAGGGTAAATATAGATGAGACAAAGTAAGGGTTATTGTCCCCAGTCCAGAGGAACCCTGAGAAGCAGAGAGCCCCATGCCAGACACTGAGTCCCTCTGCAGGCTGGGCTGTGGGTCCTTTTGAAACCTGGCACCAACTCCGGGTGAATGTTTGGCCCCACATGACCTGCTCACAGCATGAGCCTGCGGCCAAGCTGGGGCTGGAGCCCAAATCCAGTGTTTCACCACAGCCTGTCCCTCCTTCCCACCCAGGAGCCCTCCACACTGGCAAGAACATTATTAGATTGTTTGTCTCCTTAGCTTATCCTTGAGCAAAGCCCAGCCTGGTGTCTCCGGGGCTGTAGACATGGCCTTGGAGAGGGTGGATCCCAGCTAAGAGCTCCATTCACCACCCCAAAGCCTCTTGGGAGCTCTTGTGCAATGACAGCCATGCTTGCTGGCTTCCCACTCGCTCTGCATTGCCCCATCCCTTAGGCTATCCCCAAAATAGTCCCCAGGGAGACACCAGCATTAATGAGACAGCTGGGAAACCAGGCACTAGCTGTTGGGTTCTTATGATTGAAAGCTGACCGAGACGTGGAGATCTGTCATGGCCACTCCAGCCCCACCCTGGGTATTACCCAGGCAAGAAGCACCCCAAGGCCAGTGGGCCTGTGGCAGAATGCCACCTTCGTTTCTCCCCAAAATCTCTGCCCTGTGACTCTGTGATTAGATGGGCCAGCACGGAGGATTCACACCTCAGCCTGTCTCTTTAGGTAACCTGAGCTGGCTGCATTCCTGAGGGAGGGGGGAAACCTGCTCCCTCTGCCTAGGGGACTGGCATCAGTGAGGGGCATCTACCTGGG
>NW_017728944.1:5090432-5115263 GCF_001723895.1 Crocodylus porosus | reverse complement strand
GCCCCCTACTGGCCTGCCACAGGCCTAATAACTTGTATGGTAACCTGGCCAGTCTTCTAGTAAGCACGTGGGGCAGGGTGGGTGAGTGTTGCTGGCTGTTTGTTTCCTGGGAGCAGTTCACTGCTGAGGGGGTTGAGAAGGTATGAGTGTCTGGGAGTGTAAGTGTAAGAAGAGGGGCTCAGAAGCAGGTGCCTGCCATGCAGTGGAGCCACAGCTCAGCCTGGCCTCTTCAGTCTCCATTGCTGGGGGCAGAGGGAGCAGGGCGAGAAGGGATTCCCTTGGGGAATGGGGCCAGGTTCTGGTCCATCCCTTGCTGTGGCTGCCAGTGCCTCCAAGGCATGCCAGGACTGCAAGCGATAACAGCATGAGGACCTCACAGGAGCAACACGGCCAGGCCCAGCATTGGCAGCATGTGCTTCTGAAGCAGCTGCCTTGAGCCTTGTGGGGTTTGTGCTGGGGGGCCTTGTGCTAGGAGGTGCTTAGAAAAAGAAGTCCCTGCTCCTCCCTGTCTGCTTTGCAAGGGCTCAGTGTGCACTTGCCTGCCTGTGGCCTCAGCACATGGGCCTTCACCCCCAGGCATGGGGGGTCTGGCTGCTCCCAGTTATGAGGATGGGGGATTCTGAGTCCATCCCAGTGCACCTTTGCAGGAGCAGAGGGAGTCTGGTTGTGGGTATAAAGTGGCTCTTGTGCTTTTGCTGCCCACTGAGGAGGCTGGGGAGGACCATACTTGGGTCCAAGCTTGGCCAAGGGGATGGGCCAAGGCGGTGTGCCTGGACCTGAGTCCTCTGTCTTGTTCCCCAGCTGCCACAGTCCGCATTAGTCACCCAGGGGTTTTTTGTTTCTCCTGCCAGTCTCCACCCACGGTCCATGGCGAGTCTGCTCAGGCAGGGAAGGAGAGGCACTGGGAAATGCTAGCTCTTTCCTTTACAAGCACCGGAGCTGGCTCTGTGCTCCCCCAGGTTTATCATATTGAATATATCCTTGTGGTTCAATGAACCTGTCTCTCACCGGTGAAGTTATAATTATCCCATCTGCAGGGAGGGCCCTGCTGTGGGGCCCCAGGCTGTGGCTGCTTTGGGCTCAAGGAGGCAAAGCCGGCAGAGCCAAAACCCCTCAGTCCTCTGCCCCAAGCAGGGAGACATCCCCCTGCCTTCACTTCATCCCCCCCCACAAATATCTAATTGCACCCTAGAGCCAGAGCTGCCAGGAGCCCACTGTGCAGCAAAGGCATTGTTCCCCGGGGGAGCTCTGTCTACCCAGAGATATCACAGAGAAAAGCCCTGAGCAGTGGGGGCTTGTAGGAACCCTGCTCCCATGGCCTGGGACTGTCTCCTGGTTGCTTAATAGGGGACATTTGTCATCTTCAGAGACAAAAACATCTCCCCAATCACTGCTAAGGCCCCACTAGCTGGGAGGCTGGGGGGTGCTGTCTGGCAAGGAAACAGAAGGGGCCTGGAGTCCTCTTTTGGGGTGGGAGGCAGCCAGTCAGGCCAGACCATCATAAGAGTCCCGAGGGCCAGTGAACTATGTCATGAATCCAACCCACATCAACCACTGAAAAACCAGATAACAAAGCCCTTCCTTGGGCTTCCTTGGGAGAGGAGCAGCCTTTGTGCTTCCTGCACTGCTGAGCACCTTGTTCTGGCTTCATAGCAATACATCTGTTTTCATTCCCTAATGGTTTTATGGGCTGCCAAGGTAGGGGTCACCAAGGAGCTGGCTTCTTTGGGGTGGGATGCGGCTTTGCAATAAATATTCACCAAAGCATAGCAGCACAGCAATGCCCAGTGGGGTGAAGCAGGTTGTAAGGAAAAGGTCTGCATGGGGAGCTGGGGAAGGCAGGGGTCAGAGCAGGGCCACATGCCCCTGGGAATTATCCCTCTGAAGCATTGTCACCCTGCAGTGTGCAGGGCCAGCCGGGTGCCGGGGGCAGAGAGTTTGGCTGTCTTTGCCCAGCAGGGCTCCAGGGCAACAGGCCAAGCTGCATGGGAGGAACCCAGGCTCCGGCCTGCTGCTATTTCCTACAGGCTCCTTGAGCTCCCTGGCCCGAGCTCTCTTAGCTCCAACCTCCTGAGCTGTCCCCACCATGACACCTCCAGGGCTGGGGACACCCTTGAGCACCTCCAGCTTCTGACACTAGAACAAGAAACAAGAGACTGGTCTCTCCTGTAACAACCTGCAGATTCCTTGCAGGGTGGTACAGGCATCGTGGGGGGAATGATTCGGAGGGTGACACCAGGAAGCTCCATGTGCTTGGGGACTGCGCACCAGCTCTGAGCACACCATGCACCTTGTGACTGCAAGCAGCAGCACTGAATACAGTGCATTTAAATCAAGATCCACATTGCTATAGTCCAAGCTACTTCCCACTCCTACTTCTCTCCAAGATGACTTGTTTGCCTACTTTTCCTCTGAGCAAGGTACTAGGCCTTGCACTGTGACCAAAAGCTCCCAAGCCCAAGGGGTGGAGCGAGTCAGATGCTCACTTTAAGAAACAGGGCAACAGAGAGAAGAGTCAGGGGCTGCTGGTGTGAGCTCTCCGCACCCCACCCTATTCCCAGCTTCCAGTTCTGCGTGGAGAGCGGGCTCAGGCTGTCTGCCCCGGAAGCAGGCAGAGACAAGCCCCAGGTACTCTGGCCCTGTAGTGGTGTTTGGCTGTTGTGGTGGTGGGCAGAGAGGTGCCAGCCCTTAAAAGCTGTAAGGCCCTCTCTGGCTGGGAAGCCAGCAGGCACAGCACAACAAGGGACAAAGAAGTAGGGAACCCCTGCACCCCTAGAAATCAGTCCACCTGCTCAAACTCATGCTTAAGGCTCTGAACTGAGGACAGGCAGGGACTCTTGGATGGGAGACATCAGAACACCTCTCAGGCTGTCCTGCCAGATGCCCAACTGTATCCTCCCTCTACATCCCACCCTGCCCCAGGGATAGATGGCTTCCAGATGTCTGCAATAATGTAGGGATGGGGCTACATGCTGCATTGGAGCTCCTCCTTGTGGTAGCCAGTGGGAGGAACACCTCAGACAGCAGTTCCAGCATCTGCTTTCTTGCTTAGTAGAGCCACAAAAAACAGCATTTGATGGATTGCACCGTCAAATTAGGCCAGGACCTATCTTTGCACAACCCAGGCTTCTAGGAGACACAAGTCTGGCTTCATCCCATCAGGGAGAGAATAGAGTGGGATTCTCTAAAGGCAACATAAAAAAGAAAATGTTGCCCTTGAATTTGGGATGTTTCCTCACTCCCTGTCCTCAATCGGTGTGTTACTCTTTGTGTCCTGTTAAAGGGCTGACCTGTTTCACCCTGGAAGTGGCTGTATTTCAGTGGCAACTGATGCACTCTCTGTGCATCGGTTTGCAAAGCCCTTTGGGATACCCCTGGAAAGGTGCTACATAAAAGTTTCCTGCACAGGGTAGAATAGCCTCAACACTCACAAACTGGATCTGCTGTCAGGCTTGCTGGATGCAGACCCTACGGTTCTCACTGGCTCTGCAGCCCCCAGACTGATGGATGCAGCTCAGGAAATCTAGTAGCCCCAAACAAGGACTCTCTACACCCCAGTTTGGACTCAGCAACTATGAGCAAGACTGCTACAAAGACCACTAAATAGCAGTCCTCTTATGCCACCTAAGCTGGCAAGCAGGTCTGTGACAGATGTCCATGCTGGGTGCCCATCGCCCCTGCAAGCCAGGTGCACAGGGCAGCTCTCTGGTGACACTGTTCCCATGCAACACAATTCACTTGAGCTGTTACTTGGAGATTGCAGGCTACCTCTGCCCTGCAAACAGGCATGAGTTCCTGCCTATTCCCCCCATCACTGCTTAAAATAGACCATCCTGTAGCTTCTGCTGTCTCTTGCCCTCCTGGGCTATCGGTCAGCACTGAGAAGGGGCTGTGCAAAGCCAGTGAGAACATCTCTGAGAATAGCAATGAGTGGGGGTGCTCTAGTGCTAAGGGGCTGGCTTGCTCTTAGGAAAGTTTCCTGTTTTTCTCTTTCAACAGCAATGATTTGGACTTACCCTGGTGTCAGGGGGGTCTACATTGCTCTTGGAAAGGCCCCTAAAGGGCGGTTTATTTCTGAAGGAGAAGAATGGGAGCTTTTCTCTAAAACTTCCCTCTGAATGCAGTGCAGCCTGGGCACACAGCAGCATAGGAACAGTGACATTATATGTGGCCACAGATCCAGTAGCATAAAAAGGGGAGCAGGGCACCAGCCCTGGGCACTGATTTGGAGGGGGCATCAGAACAATAGTCCTTGGGATCAACAGGGGACATCAAGTCTCCAGGGCATGTAAGACTAACACCCCCAGCCTGCTCTCCTGTGCTCAGTGTCCCATTCCCCGTCCTGCCCCCAACCCTGTTTCCAGAGGGGAAAATGCTTGCAATGCCTCTCCAGAGATTAACTGCAGTTTCCCCCTTCCCGTGCAGCGTGCATCACTGTGGTGGAGTCTGGGGGGCTCCTGCACCCTCTGCAGCATACGCTTAGCATGAGCCCACTGCTGCCTGGGATTCCTTGCCCGAGCTGGACAGAAACAGCAATGGTGGGGTTGGGGTTTTTTTTTCAAAGGTTCTTTATTTTACATAAAGTTCAGAAGTCGAGGGACATTCCTCATTGCCAGGGGTGGGCAGGAGATACAAAGAGAATCACGGCTCAACTCCTGACAACAGAATTTAACACAGATGTTTGTGTGAGAGCCTCCAGCTGGCAAGTGCCAGGACCAGGCACTGGTGTGCAAATCCTAACACTCACATCCTGGTGTAGTGTGCTTGCATGAGGCTCCCTGCAGCTGTGCCCTCAGAAGCTGCTAATGCCAGGCCTACTGCCAGGGCATGTGAAGTATGAGTGCCACATGTACAAAGTGTCGGTGCTGAGCCTCATGGGTTCCTGGAGGGGCTGTGGTCTACTGTGTCAGGGCCATGAGCAAGTTGTTAGCATATAGCATGGCCTTCATTCAGGGCACTGCTGCAGGAAGAGGAAGTGGAGCAAGCCACCTGCAAGCAACTAAACCCCTTGGGCTCATGCCTTTTGTCATGTCGGGATCCTTGCTGATGTTAGTCTGTCTGCTGGTGCCTTTCTTGCTGGTCTTTTTAGAAGTATCAGCCCTGCACACTTGGCTTGGGCCTGTGTATTTTTTTTCCAGGTGGGTCTGTTGGGGCTTTCTTGCCTATTGTGAGCTCTTGATAACAATGTGAGATAAGACATTAGTAAGAGCTGCTTGTCCCCGGCATAGTGTGTAGGCATAACCATGAAAACTGGGGAGTGTTGGGGTCACAAAACAACCAACTTACAAAGCATGCAGTCTTGTCCAGTTGAAAGCCCCTCCCTGCCTCCACTCCTTGTTTTTCCCACTTTTGTGCTATCACAATTGCACTAGTTCTTCAATTACCACCATCATGGAGGCAGGGCAGGGCTTTCCAGTGTGAAAATACCATTGGGAATATATTCCTCGCTCCTCCCTCAGAGTGCCTTATGCACATGCCCACAACCTCATTATGCAGCACAAAAGGCACAAGCCCAGGTCCCCACACCCTTTGCCCCACAGCATGTCACCCTGAAAACAATGGCCTCTTAGTAGCAACATTCACAAGCAAGTATCATTTCTACTCCCAAAGCACAATTTCCTAGGCCTCGGTGAGGGAGGTCAGGACCATCCACCTTGGTCTGTAGATGGGGAACCAGCTCCAACCGCAACCCACTGGCACACCAGTGCAGGGTTGGGATCCTGGCTCCCATACCCAGACCCAGCAGTACCAATACTGTGGGCCGATTGATGAAAGGGTATTGCCAGGGAGCCTTCGCTGCCCTGCTATTAGAGTGACCCCAGCATTGTGACCAAAATAATCAATAACATACCCACACGTGGCAATTTGCGACACAGGCACCAGCCCCAGTGGAAGACCTCAACGTGGTTCTTTAATTGTGAGACAGAGTGCTTCTGAACACCTGCCTTCAGCATTTACCTTGTACTGTACAGGGACACAGGGTGCATACACAGTGACACAAGTCATCAGCACTGGCCTCCTCGCACATATATACAAGATACAAGCAGGCCAAGTAAGCCGTTCCCTCTGCCCAGTCCCTGGGTATGAGCACTGTGCGCACGCACACACATACACATGCATACGCACACAGAGTCCAGAGGCCTATCCATGTGCTGGGAGACAAAGGCGTTGTGAAGTGGGGGGTCGGTCCATGGACGTGATTGTCTGGGGAAGAGCTGCAGGAGGGTCTGCCCCTCTTCCTCATGGCTCCAGATGGACATGCGCCACTTCAGAGGCTTGATCGTTGCTACTGGGTAATGTTAGAAAAGGGTTCAGCTTGCTCAAAGCACTCAGTCCATTAAGATGTGCCGTGCCAGACACAGCCCCCCACATCCCCACCAAGGCGTACACCTCTGAAGTGCATAAATGCACAATCCAGAGACCCCACACACTTCATAGAGACCCATACAACACTGATACCCACGTGTAGGCACTGTATAGACCAGGGGTGGACAAAATGGTGGATCCAGCCTGCGGCTGAACTCCATTTCCTGGCAGCCCTGACAGTGGTGGCCACTTCTGGCTGTTGCTGCCGGACCCAGCCTTGATGCTTGAGCACCATGGCCCATCTTCCCTGCACCCACTGCCCAGGGCAGGACCTGCATGGGCAGGGCATGCGGCAGGGCGGCTGGGATGGCACCATGGTCAGAAGCAAAATGGGAGGGTGGGGCTGGGGAGACCCTGGGATCTTGGGGTGGTAACAGCATGGGGCCGGGGCAGAGGCACAATCTGTTCCCTGCATGCCCCCCCCCATGAAATCCGCACTCGTCGCAAGGGTGTGGGGGCAGTGGATCACAGCTCTGCCCTGGCTCTAGCCCACGGTGTCACCACCCCAAGATCCTGGGGTCTCCCTGGCCCTGCCTGCCCATCTCACTGCCAGCCGTAGCCCCATCCCAGCCACCTGGCTGCATGCCCTGCCTATGTGGGTCCTGCCCCTGGTGGCTGGTGCGTGGGCAGCAGGGCTGGGTCTGGCAGCAGCAGCCAGGAGCCGCCGCTGCCAGGGCTGCTGGAAAATGGAGTCCACCGTGGGCCATAATTTGTCCACCTCTGGTGTAGACCAACACACCACAGAGACTTGCATGCACACACTACATAGATGCACAGAGCAAAGAACAAACCACATAGTGCAGGAACCTGCACCCCATGGACACCTACACCCCCACACACCATGCAGACTCAAATGCCATGCAGCCCCATGTGCATGTGCTCTATAGATCCATGCACCACAAACACCCCCCCACCACACACACACGCACGCACACACACACAATCCCAAGTGCCCTATAGATCTGTGCAGCTCCACCACAATTCAGCTCCAGATAAGGCCCACACCCAGTACTGCCCAAAGACCTCCTGCCCTGTCCAAGATGCAGTTGGGCACTGGCACCACCTTCCCCTTGCCTGGGGACAACAGGACCCATCTGTTACCAGTGCTGGCAGCACTTCCCCAATGCCACATATGTACGATAAATCCAGCCAGCAAGCATGTGGCTGCAGAGAGCTACATCTCTGCCCCACAGCCTCCCCTGGGGTACCCACACTAATCCCTCAATGGACCAGAGCCTGTAACCACAAGCAGATTTTGGCAGTTGATATTTTAATGTAAGACCTACAGGCATGGCTTGAGTGGCACTGTCCCCTTCGCCTCTGGGTCCTGCTGCTCTCCTGGCATTCTGGGTCACCCTTCCCACTGCACTACTTCAGTTTTCACCACTGATGCAGTTGTTGGACTTCTTGCCATTAGTTAGCTGCAATAGTGAAAACATACTGGACAGTTTCTTTGGTTTAGGTCAGTTCACTGTGGTCCCCAACCCCATCTATTTCAGCCCCTGGAGCTGTGACCCCCCAAGCTGCAGCTACTGCAGGGTTTTGTGGCAGCAGCTCTGACCCTCACAGCCCCATATGTTTCCAAGACCTTTTATTTTTCTTCTTTCCTGACTTCTCAGAGATCCATCCCTTGGTTTTGCAGCCTCAGCCTGGCAGTGTTGTGCTGGAATTAGAGTCAGACCAGCCTTGTTTTACTGGCCAAGGATTGGGAAATGAAACCCCCTAGAACAGGTCAGCCTTATAAAGACTGCCAGTGGCCTCACGTTGTACTAGCTGGGAATGTGGCAACACTGCTGGGACTGCTTGTGTTTTTAGTGGCCATCATCTTTAAATCAGGACTGTGAGGCTGGCCCCAAACTCTGCCCATAGACATGTACAAATACCTGGGAGAGTCTCAGAGGTTTGGAGCACAGGTGGTCAGCAGCTTTGATAACCAAGCCGCTCATTTAGGGCCTAAATCTTCGTTCAGGTTCCTGCTTTTAAAGCTTCTCACTGTGGAAAATTGGGCCAGCCTGTTCCGTGTCCCTGGTCATGGTGATATTTCTGCTTTCGAGAAGTTAGTTGCTATGGTGACTGCCTTTATATAAAAATACTTAAGGTAGAGGGACCATACAAAGACATGCAGAGAGGCCTAAGGAATCTACAGGAAACAAGCAGCAGCAACAAAACACGCTACCAGCTTGGTGTGACACCCAAGTCACTCACTGACCTCAGTGGTACCGGGGCCATGTTTCCACCATCCAGCTGACCTCAGAACAGCACAGCCCTCCTACAGATCCAGGGGGAGAGCTGATGCTCTGCTCTGCTCCCTGCTCCAGAGGGGGATTGCAACAAGTCCTGAGCAAACACCCCTCCCTCCCCCAAATCCAGCTGGGAAGCATTTGGAGCTACTCTAGGGCCAAGGGGCAACAAACTCCACCCCCAGCCCAACAGCTGTCTGCAGGAACAGGCTGTGGCGCCTGATGCCTTGCACTGCCCTGTCACCCGCCCCTGCCCATTGACAGGGCCCAGCAGCAGAGGCTGGTCTTTGCACAAGTCTGTGCATGAGAAGAAAGCCAAAGCAAGGCCAGGGGGTGGCCTCGTAGGCAGCGGGGGTTGGGGGCTGCCCCTGGGTAGGAGAGTTAAGGCTGGCAGTTTGTGTGGAGGACCCAGGCCCCTCCTTGGGGTCCCATCCCCTCTCAGAGCATTTCTAACAGCTGGAAGGGAGGGCAGGGGGATTCATGCTAAACCAGCCTTGCCCATCGGACCAGCCTGGCGTCTCCTGCCTGCTGCCCAGGCTGCACCTTGGGGCTGGGCATTGCACTCCACTCCCCAGACCAAGGAAGGTCGCTTCCCAGGGGCCAGCTGTGGGGTGGGGGAGCCTGGTACTTTGCAAAGCAGCAGGGGACCAGCTCCGCCTCTACCAAAGGAGCCATGCAGTGGCAAGGAGCATCTGATCTCTTTGGTGGTTGGGGGTCTGGCTCAGACCCCAGCAGGTTGCAAAGCAGGGGCAGGCATATGCAAAGTTCCCAGAAGGGAAGGCCTCAAGTAGGCACGGGCAGCCTGATCTCTGGCTGTGGAACTACACCGGGAGGCTACAAGGTCTCCCAGAGGAAGGCAGGCTCCTTGCCCAGGCTGGGAGGGAGGGGAAAACGAACCCCTGACTGCTCTTCCCCACAACCTCCCATGCTGTTCCTTTAACCTCTTCCCCAAGCCCTCTTCTCTGCTAGCCCTGCAGTGGCTGCAGCAAGGCCCCAGCCCTACCCTGGGGGCAGCACTGACTAGGCACATGAAGATCTGTGCTTGCCTGAGCCAGCAGAGGGGAGCAGGGCTAGCTTTCCTGTCAGCCTCGTCCCTCCCTACCCAGCACTCAGGCATGGGAGGGAGCAGGTATTTGAGCTCAGCAGAGCACAGGAGAAAAGGCTGGAATGGATTAGTCTCTTCCCAGGGCAGAGGCACTTACCCCTGGCAGCACTGCCCCCACTTCCAAGAGCCCAGAGGGGGCTCAGTACACTGCCCACATTACAGAGAGGTAAAGTGATTTGCCAGAGGCTAAACATGGAGCCTCTGCCCCTGACAGCTGTAGGACATAGAGCTGCCCACTGGGGAGTCAGTGCCTGCTTATCCCTCCCCCTGGTTTGCAGCCACCACAGCCAGTAGAAGAGCCACACTGCACAAACCCCAGCTTCCCACACCCCCCGCTTGCCACCACAGTGGCTACATTCATTGTGTTGCTTTGAATAGAAAACGTCCCTTGTAGTACTCCAGTCCGTGGGAGCAGCCTGCCGCCCCTGCCAGGGACCAGCATGGGCACAGGCGCGAGACAGACAGAGGACCACATCTGGCTCGTACAAGAGACAGGTGACCACAGGCAGGTGAAGCTTCAAGTGGGTCAGGCCACACAGCCACTCCAACCCCACCCTCCTCCCGCCCCCAAGGTCTGTCTGCTTCATCTGCCGCTAGCGTCCACACCGGCCCCCCTCAGCTCGCCGGGCACACAGGGCCCTCCCAAAGGGGCTGAACGGGTACATTCCTTCGTGAGAGTACAGTGAGGGGTGCAAGTCAGTGCCATGAGGGTGGAAGCTACATTCAGGCATGGACGGGCAGCTGGTCCCTTGTTCAGGACAGAAAGCTCGAGACCGAGACGAGGAGAGCATGTGCATGGCTGGCCATGGGTGGGAGGGGGCTGAGCAGTGTTTATCCAGGCAGGGGTCCCCATGGGGCAAGGCCACGCGCCCACTCCCCGCTCACTTGCCGTGTGGGCAGCCTCGGGCACACTCCTCTGGTGGCCCAGCGGCAACGGGGTGCAGTGGAAGACTTGCGCTGATCGTTGGCTTGTTTAATCGCATCACTGTTTTGGTGCCTGGTTTGTTTTGTAAGCTCTCCTGCCCCCTTCACGAGTGCGAGGCCGGGCAGACAGAGCCGCTCGCTTGCTGCAGAGGTGGGCAGCTGCGCTAGGCCCCTCCTGACCTGGAACATAGAAGTGGGGTGTGCTTTAGTGCCAGCAGTGTGCAGATGGTGATGCAGATGAGTGGAGACACATGTGTGCGATGCCCCAGTGGTTTTAAAAGAGCCAGTATACGAGGCCGTCACCCCATGATGCTCACATACCACTTGGTGGTTCTGAGTCTGCCCTTCCCAATCCAATGTAATTCAGGCCCTTGGAGCAGGGACCTATACCCCCAAGCCCAGGGTGGTGTCAGGGATCCTCCCTCCTCACCCCCATTCGTATTGGCTCAAAACACTGACCCAGAACTTCAAGGCCTCCATATTTCCCCATATTGGTTTCAGTGCCCCTCTCTAGGCACAAAGCACCAACTGGTAGGCTGAGGACCCAGGTGTGAAATGAATCAGCATGGCCTGCACTGCTGCCCCATAGTGAGCATGGTGCAGGCCCCAGCCCTGCCTGTGTCTACACTGTTCCCTGTATTGTGCTGGGGGGGCGGGGATGTCTCAGGCCTCTGTGCCCCTGCTGTGCTAGGATCCCAACTGCAACAGGGTAAATGACCCCCTGGAAGCTCATGCCCAACACATGGGGCTGATCCAAGGAGTCTCTCATGTGCCGCTGGAGCCATCTCCTGGGATCTGGCCACAGAGCCCAAACTACCAGGCTTAGGTTGCAGGGGCCAGTGAGTGCATGCACGGCAGGAAGCAAGCTGAAATATGGGGACTTTATTATTTGGGGTGATGCAATAACTGGTGCCAAGGTGAGTCAGCACAGTCACGCCAGTCTGGTGCCTCCAGGACAGGCCAAGGGACCCCTAAGTGCCTAGTAACCTGAACAACAGTAGCCATCAGGAGGTCTCCTCGCACCTGGACTAGCACAGGACTTTGGGTTAGGGACCCTGCTTCACCCCCACCTCTGACTCCAGGGCACCCCCTTAAAGGAGCTGATGGGATATGGGGCTCTGGCCTTAGCAGCAAGCTGGCTCTTTTACACATCCTGAGGATGGAGAGCAAGGTGGGTGCAGGGGCCAGAGATGGGTGCAGCACACAGGGGACACACATAGGCAGGGAGAGACTTATGACCATGACACACAGGAAATGGGTGGGAGGATCACCGCTGCGTGTGAGGGGAGGACCCAACTTCTGCTGCCAGGGCAGCCCACAAAGCAGGCAGCTCCACTTGTGAACAGGCCTGGTGGAGCCTCACTGCCCCCAGGAAGCCTGTGCAGAGGAGACTGCAACTCCAACCCCTCCAGTGAGCGCCCAGGCCAGCTACCCAGGGCCCGTATTTCAGGTGAACTCATGGCCAGCTACTCGTGGGTGCATCGTGCCCATGTCAACACCCCAGCACAGCTGGGATCGGAGTGAGGTCCTTGAAGAAGGCAGCATTCGGGGGTCTTGACTAGGGACTGGAGGGATCAGTGTCCTGACCCCTTGAGACTGACCCTACTGCTGCCTGTCTCTCAGGCATGGTCCAGCCTGCTCTTTCCTTGCCTTAACCCAGGGGTGCTCAAGTCCCCCACTTAAAGAACCAGGGCAGTGGGCACGATCTAACATGCATGGGGCTGGCGTCCCAATCCAGTGCACATAAGGTCAGGGCAGGCCTGATCCAACACGTGCGGAGCCAGAAGTGGGCCAGTAAACCCAATCCAGAATGTGTGGGGCCAGGGCCCGATCCTGCACATGGGTTCAAGGCATGGGCACTCAAGGGTAGGGCCCAGTCTGGTGTGCACTGGACCCAGCCCACAGACCAATGCTACACCACTCCTCCAGCCTGCGGGGCCAAGAAGTTGGGCACCACTGCCTTAAGCCTGTGCTCTCAAGGCACCAAGCAGGTGGAGGGGATCTGCCTGTCAGGACACCTGGGAGAGCCCTGAAATATCTGTTCAAGCCTAAGGGAGGGGGCAGGCAGCAGGGGGCAATGCCTCGAGGCTGGTGCTATAGCTGAGGTGGATCGATGGGGTCACTGGTAGCAGCCTGTGCCATGCATGACCCTGCCAAGGTGCCTCAAGGCTGGCCAGGAACAGCTTCCAGCAAGGATCTGGCAGCAGAGTCTGGGCCAGCAGTGATGATGAGGAAGATGGTGACAGCAGCGGTGGGATGAGATGTGATGTGATGGGTGGGGTAGCAGTGGGTGGCAAATGGATGAGAGGTAGCTACACCACCCCCTGCTGAGCCGGGTTGTACCTTCCTCTCCGGATGTTCCTTTGGGAGGCGAGGAAAGAACAGGAGGAAGGGAGAGGGGGGAGGAGAGAAAAAGAGAAAGAAGGATGAGGGGGTTAGTGATTGCCTCTAGGGCCAGCCCAGCTGCTCTTGCCCTAGCTTGGTCCAACATCCCTGGGGATGCTAGGCATCACTGTATGGGCAGCACTGCCCTCCATGGCTAATGCCCCTCTCCCACCATAAACAGGGTATGGATGACCCCACTGCCATTACTAGGCAGGGCCACTGGGCACCTTGGGACCCAGACTTGGGCAAGGAGCAGCAAACCAGCTTGGCCCTGAGTGCCAATGAAAGATTCCCTCTATGGACAGCTGGTCCCAGGTGAGGCCAAGGAACTGGCTCCAGGTCAGTGGGTCCAGCAGCAGAAATCTCCACCAAGTCCAGGGGGGCTGCTCACGGGCCACGCAGCTTTGGTGTGGCCTTTGCCAGGCTGGGAGCAATAGGTATCACCCATTCTGGATGGGCTCACAGGTACCAGCTGGACCCTGAAGGCCAGGCAGCAGGCACCCCTGTGGAAAGGAGCAACAGCCTTTACTCAGGGCAGGAGGTGCCTTGCTGAAGCCACTCTCCAAGGACACAGCTCACTTGCCCGGGCTCAAGTGCCTTTCCGTGGGTCCTGGGCACCTTCTTAAATTCCATGCTAGCCCAGCCCTGTGCAACTAGCCAGGTGCCCCGGGCTGGCAGGAGGCAGAGATCAGAGTTATACTGGCTCACCTGGTCCCAACATTGCAAGTCAGGCAAGAAAGGGAGAGTTTGGACAAAGCCCAGCCCTGGGGGGAACATCTGCCTCCTGTCACTAGCTGCAGAGCCTCAGCGCACAGGCCCCAAAAGCAGCAGGGCTGAAACAACTGGCCACATGCAGCATGACAAGCAGCAAGCAAGGGGCAGCTAAATACCAGTGACAACTGGAGGGAGAGGCTATAGCTGCCACCAGGCAGGGCACAGGGGACCAGCAAGCCCTGCAGGCCCAGCCAGGGGACAGGAGTACCCCAGGGAGGCTTTGTAGCTGGTTCTCATGACCCGGCTAGAAAGAGCCAATCAACCAGAGCTGGCTGGAGTGAGAGCTCACTCCATGGGCTCCTACTTGCAAAAGGCCTCAGGACCCTTGGCCCAAAGCACCCTGGCATTTAGTCCTGCCAGGTCTCGTGGCCTGTTCCAGACACCCAGCACATGCGAGTAAGGGCACAGGCCCACATTCCCCTCCACACAGGAGGGCATTTTTTTGGGCATGCCAAGCAATATGTGCAGTCGCCACACAGCAGGGCTCACCCCATACACATAACCCCTTGCATGCAGCCCCCAACAGCTTCCCACTTCAGTCCCCACAAGACAGCTCTGGACTCCCCTGGAAATCCCACAGGCTGACAACATGTCCCAGAATCTCCCTGCCCCCATCAAGATATTTCTTCATCTCTTCCCTCCAGCAGCCTGGCTGGAGTCATGCACTTTGCCCTCCAGCCTCCTCTCCTCCCCTGCATGTTCAGGTCAGGTCTCAGCCTCTGGTTGACCCAGGACTGACCAAGGGGTGGGGCTGCTTAAACATCACCCCCTGCCCACAGCTGACCGCTACTGGCCTCTTAGCAATGGATCTGGGCACCCCAGAGTCTGCTGAGAGTCTCAAAGCCATGCAAAGGTTCCCATTGTCTAGGAAATGCTCCCTCTTGGGGTTGCCTGTGACTGCAGCGGCTGGCAACATGGTACAGTAACACTCCTGAGCTGGAGGGGAGAAGGCAATCAGGAAGAGAGAGGCATGCAGTGTTTACTTACTTAAATCCCCAGCCAGTCCCCCCTAGGACAATGGCAGCCACCAGCACAGCCCCAGCGATGGAGCCAATAATGATATTGGTGCCACTGGGACCTGTGACAAAGGGGACAGGGAGGGGAGCACAGGGACATGTCAGTCATGGAACACAGACATCCACCTACCAGCAGTGCTTAGTGAGGGCACCAAGGCAGACCAAGTACCTACAGCCTCCCCACACAGTGCCTTTATTGCAGTCTCCTGGCCCCCTCCCCAGAGACATGCTGGGCACTGGGTTTGGGCCTGGCTTGGCTCTAGGAAGAGAAGTCATGTGGTGTCTGCTACAGGGGAGCCCACCCGCCAGCACCACTCTAGTGGAAGCCAGCCCAGCCCTTAAGGGGCTTCTCTGAGCTCCCACAGCTCCCACGAGCTCCGACTGTGAGGCAAGGGAGTGGCAGGGCCTCACCCAGACCCCCGGGCTCAGCACACACCCCGACAGACTCCTGCCACCCCATGTGCTGTCAAGGCACCACAGTCCTTAGGCCATGTATCAGCATACCCTGGAGAGGACCTGAGCAGAGACCATTGCTTTTCTGGGGCCTGCAGCTGGCAGTGCCATGGGGGGATTCCCAGGCAGAAGAAAGCTGTTGGCTGGGAGAGTCAAGAAAGGGGTGGGGGTGTGTAAGCAAGGCTGTGCAACTTGTTGGAGGGGTCAGGTCCCACATGGAGGAGCATGACTAGTGCAGTTCCCAGGTAGATGCCCCTGAGTAGGGTCCCAGAGGGGAGAGTACAGGGGTAGGGGTGGGGCTCCCCAGTGATGAGGCTCCTTGTGTCAGGTATCCCATGTGTCAGAAGAGGGAGTGGTTTCTCTCAGGATGCTTGAGGCCATGCCTCTGGGTAGGGCATGGCATCTGCAAGGGGCTCACAGCCATTGCTAACTGCCCCAGGGACCTCCTGGCAAAGGAGTACCCCTCCTCTCCCCAACTCCTACTGGCTCATACGGACCCTTGTACTTCTCCATTTCGCCTGTGGGCTTGGGTTCCGGGATGGGGTTGTAGACACTGCAGTCCTTGCCCGTCCAGTCAGCATGGCAGATGCATTTGCCCTCATTACTGCAGACCTGTGGCAGGAGAATGGGAGGCGGGTGAGTGCCATGGGGCAGTAAGCCCAACCCTGAGCTAGGGCAGCACGGCTTCAGGTACTAAGCTCTCCACAGCTGTGGAGCACCTGGGCCATGAGGGACCACGGAATTGGCTCCACCACCCCAGCAAAGAGCACACACTCTCCTGGGTCAAAGCTGTACAGCAAGACCTGGCCAGAGCAGCAACAGCCATGGCCTCATCCATGTAGACTCTGCAGTGTCCCATGGCAAAACACACCTTAAACTCCCATTCCCCATCCACCACCATGGGGGCAGCCAGAAATAGGTGCGACAGAAACAAGGTATTCATAGCTTTTGAGCAGTTCCCACCCACCCCACTGACCTAGCCTGAGAGCATCCCCACCAGGCAGGATGGTATATTGGCCTTGACACCTGGGGAAGCAGGGATGGGCAGTCCCCAAGCTGGGGAGGAGTATGTGAATGCACTCCCATGCTGTGCGAATTAGGAAGAACCCCTCCCTGCATTCTGCTGCAGCCGCAGCAAGGACTCACCCCATGATCAAAGCAGATCTTCCCATCCCAGCTGCCCGGGCAGGAGCTGAAGTCAAAGGCTGACACTGGAAGGCATTTATGGTCAAGACACAACATGCTGGGGCCGCAGGGTGTGCCGTCCTCCACATAGCTCATGTCAGAGCCGTCCACCAGCTGAACGTGCCCACCCCTGGATATTGACAATGAGGAAAGGGAGTAGATGAATCAAAGAAAGAAAGTGTTCACAGGACAAGGCAGATGGAGGAACAGAAGCAGCTGTCACCGCTCATTCCATGGGGCCCCCAAGGTTGCTCCTGTGGTGGAGGCTCAGTAGTAACAGCCTGGGGCCTCATCTTTGCCAAGGGAGACTCCTTGCTGGCAGTGTGGTGAGCTCCCCTGGCTCAGGGGTTCTCCTCTGTGGATCAGAGCATCTGTTGCACAACTTGGCTCTGATGTGCTGGAGAGATGCTGCCACCCACAACAGTGCATGACTTGCTGCAGCATGGTGCGGTCACCAGCAAAGCCAGCACCTGGCATGACTTCCTACACAAAAGTGAACAGGGCCAGGGTCCAGAACTCTCCCTGGCTGCACCCCTGAGGGAAAAAAGGGGGGTAGGCCAGCTGGAAGAGGGCTGCTCTTCTAATGAAGGCAGGCAGGCAGGGCAAGCTGCCTGGCCTAGGACTCAGACCAATGCCAGAAATTGTGGAGGGAGTTTGGAATAGGGAGCATTATATTCTGCACATCTGGACTCCCCCACACTGTTTATAAACATTTTTGACTGAGAGGTTTCTCTGCTAAGTCAGTGGCCCTTGGGTCTGATCACAACAGACTGGTGCTCATCCAGGAGATGGTGACTGGGCCAGGCTGTGATTCCCAGTGCCTTGTAGGGAAACATCAGGCCCCAGGGCCAGGCTACAGTGGTAGCTGCTCCTTCGGTCAGCTGCTCCACTAGCTGCCTCCTGGAATGTGCTGCCTTTGGTGTGTCCCAACCACGCTCCCAGGGCCACTCACTGCCACCCAGTGTTCAGTATTTCCCAGGAGTCCCTGCTCCCAGACAGTGCTGGCAGCTCTGGGATAGGCTGTCCCGGAGCCCCAGCCTGCCCTGGGGTGACGGTGTGAATTAAGACTTCATAGGACTATGAGCTGGGAAGAGTGATGGAGACAGCCCCACCATGGCTGGACCAGCAGAAGGGGTTCACTACTGAGACCACCCACCTGCCTGGCCAAGAGATGCTTGGTGAGTGATTCCCCACTCCCTGGCCTCAGCCCCACTCTTCAACAAGGTCCCTCCTTGACCTGGTGAGCTCTCCAAGACCAGGAGAGCAGGCTGAGACTCCCAGCTCAGCCACGCACTGAGTAGGCTCAAGAGCTAACCCAGACCTCCTCCACTGACCCCAGAGTGAGAAGAACTTGGCCTGGCCCAGCTGCTGAGTACCCCTTGCCCAACACACCTGCAGTCGATGTATCTGTTCTGGTGGTAGAAGGTCATGGTGGTAATATCCCCACTGAGCTCGCCCAGGCGGGGTGTGCCCGTGATGTTGGCGCATAGAAGGTATCCGCACAGAACGTCCCTGTGAGGCGGAGACAAAGCAGAGCATCTGACCTGCCTGTGGCTGGGAACCCCGTCACTGCCCATACGTGCAGGCCCGGGAGGGGTAGGGGCTGACACACAGCCAAGCTACCAAGATCACTGTCCCCAGCCATGCAGCCACACCTTGGCCATGCCCTGCTCCCCAGGGCAGGAGCTGGCACTCCAACATCCAGGGGGCTGGGTTTAGTTGCACAGAGAGGGAACAGCAAAGGGGGCAGCACTGCCCACTGACCCAAAGGGAGAAGTGGCAACTACTAGGCAGAGGACTTGAGGAAGGGGGTGGAGGTGGCTGGGCAGAGAGGAGATGGGGGATGGCTGCAGTAGGATCCCCTGGCAGGGGTGAAAGTTGCAGGGGTGCTGGGGCTGCTTGCAGCGCTGCTGCTGGCATGGACAGGGATGCTACAGTGCCTGCCCTACTGATCAGCACACCCTAGGAGGGGCAGCCTCTGCTCCAGCACATGTGGCTCACTTACTGCTTGTTGCACTGCATCCAACCCTGGCCACTGCGCCCACAGTTCCCCCTCTCAGTCCCTTCCACATTCAGCTTCTCGTAGCAAAACCTGTCAGCTGCAGCTGGGAGCAGAAGAGAGCAGGCATCACTCCTAAGCCTGGCTGCTGCCCACATCCCAGCTGCAAAGGATCCTGGCAAGGGGGAAGCCACAGCTGGGCAGCAGGTGGCACTGGTGCAAAGCGAGTGTGTCCTGGCACATCTCACTGGGGCACCTCCCCAGCAGTTCACAAGCCCAGAAGCACATGGGAGGTATGTGTCAGGTTAGCATGGGATAGGCGTGTAGGGGGCTCTTCCCATCAGGCAAGCACTGCCATAATCTATGCACAGGGCAGATGGTGCTAGCCCTTATGATGGGGACACTGAGGCACTGAGAGGCAGGCGCCTTGTCTCAGGTCAATGACAGAGCCAGGATACAAGCTGGCTCCTGGGAGTGCTCTGGGCTCCTTCCCCTGGGCCATGGGTGACAGCCTACCGCATGGTACAGACCACGCACGCCAGTCACATGGACAGCAGCAAACAGACCACTCCTTGTGTCTGCAATCACTGGATTTGCTGAGGGGAGAAATGAGAGAAGCAAGGTGGTTTGGGTGGTAGCTTTTTCTGGACCAGCTGTACAGTTGGGAGTGATATTAGACAAACCTTTGGGCTTCCTCAGGGCTGGGTCTTCCTCAGTTGTCCAATAAAAGCTATCAGCAGCCCACCCCACCCAACTTCTTGCATACTTCCTGGACCATGACAGCAACAACACTGCAGCCCTTTATACCATAATTGGGATGAAGTGAAGGAGCCCCTATAGCAGAGCTTGGTCCAAAAGCTAAGGCAGCCAGAGATGCTGCTTTCACAACAAATCCAATTCCTCATGCAGAAACCTGCTCTTCCAACAAGGGGGGGGATGGTAAAACAGCAAGAGCAGCTGGAGACAACCCCTAGTGCCAAGTGAGATGAACACAATGCAAATGGCTGGTCCAGAACTCAAAGGGGCACAGGCAGGCAGGCCAGTCCTGGCTCGTTCAACAAGCCCAGAGGTGTCAGCTGAGAGATTCCACTGGAGTGACACCGGTATCAGCCTCAGTGGGAAAGAGAACCAGACCCATAAGCTGATGGCCTGGCCTGCTGATTTTACATAGCCAGACCCTCACCCTCACTTATATACCAGGGGACAGTAATGTGGCCAGGTTCTCTGCTGCCCTCTCCTCTGTGCTATTGCTTGCATGATCACGAGTGCAGGACACTTGTTCCACTGGGGGGTATGCTGGCCCTCCTCTGCACTGGAGCAAGCACCTGCACAAGTGGGGAAAGCAATGGGATCCAGGATGTGTGGTCCAGCAAAGCCCTTCAGGCCATGGGCCCCCATGGCTCCAGGGAAGGTGCCACCACGTGATTGCCAAGGAGCTGGAGCATCACTGGAACCAGATGGCTTTTTACATGGTTTTGCTTGAGAATAACATGGAAAGACTAGGCCCAATTCTGACCTCGCCAACAGGAGCCTGGCGGGGGGGGACTCTGCTGGAGACAGGCCTGCATCCACCATGCAGAGAGAAGGGCAGGCAGAGATGGACAGAGGCACAGAGGGGGAGAGCTGTCCATCTGTTCATTGACTCAGCACTGGAGGTCTCTCCTATGATTAACTTCTGTGGGAGGTAGGAAACAGTGATCCTGGCCCAGGCAGGAGCCATGGATCTCAGGCCGTGTATCACAGATGGATCTGCACCCACACACCTGCTCTCAGGGCGCACCTGCTGCCTCAGTGGCAGGGACCAGTTTATGTGGCCTCTATTGGCTCTGGGTTCCTCCAGGACCCACCCTCCAGTGCTCTTCTGCCCTTCCTTGCCCCACTGCTGTCCTGAGCTGCCCCCAGCCAGCTCTGTGCTACACTCCCAGCTCAAGGCATGCTCACAGGCCAGGAAGGTCAAGAAGCACTTACCGCGTCCCCACAGTGCATTGCACTGCCTGTCCCGGGTTTTACACCTGCCGCCATAGCACCGGCCCTGAAGAGCAAAGAGGCCCAGGTTTCATAAAGAGGCACATGCAGGAGTCTGTGTGCTCACAAGCGCAGCTCACAACATGTGATGGGGACCACAGTGATACTGCGTGAGGCCATCAGTGCCTTCTTGCCCGTGTATACTGGGGACAGGCATCTATCTGGGCTGCACAGGGGACTGACTCCAAATGTGCAGTTGATGGAGAACGTGTACATGAGTGCAAGTAGTACAAACCTGAGTGTGTAACTCATCCCTCAGAAGGAGTGTGCATGCTTCTGAGTGAACCTAAGCATGTAAGTCAGCCCCTTGCAGAAAGCATATCCACACCTGCAAGCCTGTGAGAATGAGTCAGTTCCACAAGGGAGCATATATACATGCTCGCAGACCTGACTGTGAGGCCCAGCCCCTCATGGCAAGTTGAAATGTCTAAGTCAGCCCTGTGGGGATCATGCATGCATGCAACCCATGTGTGAATCAGCCCCCAGGAGCACATGTGCCCATACTGTGCAAGGACAGCCCTCACCTGCTCATTCTCACACAAGTAGCCATCCAGCTTATGAAGATTGGGTGGGCACTGCACAGAGAGAGAGAGAGAGAGAGAGAGAGGGACTGTAGACAGGACTTGCCTCCACACAGCTCAGCTACTACAACCGTCCTAGTTTACAGCCCCAGTTACCTGAGTCCAGGGACTGCCCTCGAGTGCCACTGGTCCTCCTCTATCCTAACCTGAAGCCCCCACAGTCTTAGTCCTGCTCAGCCCTGCCTGGCTCATCTCCTCCAGTCCCCCAGATTGCAGTGCCCTGGCATCCACCAGCAGCACAAACACAGGGGGCTAAGGGTGTCGAATGAATTCCTGTACAGTATGTGTTCATAATACTTCCATTCCCCAGGAGCCCAGTGAGCACCGCCAAGCTGTCAGCTCCCAGTGAGTACCACCAAGCTGTCAGCTCCCAGTGAGTACCACCAAGCTGTCAGCTCCTCTGGGCCCCTCCCCAGCTCCAACTCTTTCCCAAGCTCCTCTCACCTGGCTGGAGTCCCCAGTGCAGGTCTCCGCAATGTCGCACTCATTCACAGCCTCTCGGCAGGGCACACCCCGTGGCTCGTACTAAAAGGGACAGGAAGGAGCAACATGACACTTTGCAGAGGGGCAGGAAGGGGGCCCAGGGCCGCAGTGATGCTAATGCTCCTGCATGTCAGGGGCTCTAACAGAGTTGGGGGATGGGGGTTCAGCCATCCTCCCTCTCCGGTTGGTTGGGGGCCATTATTGCAGCGTGACCTCTGAGCTGGGGCATGCCGGGGTGGAAGATGCATATACACAGAGACTCTCAGGCCACATGCTATCCAGTGCTGCTTCTGACTGTGCACTTCAGGGTGCTGTCCAAGAGCTGACCTCCCCCATGCCAGAGGGGTTAGAGCAGGAAGGAGCCAACCTTTTAGTCAGATGTGCTGGCAGGTCAGCCCTGCGCCCTCCCTGAGTGCCACTCCAATCCCCTTCCTCTGCCTCATCTGTTGCTCAGCTTTCTGCTCCTTGCCTGTGCTCACTGCCTGATTTACTGCTCTACCTGCTCCTCCCGGTCCTGTCTGCCACTGTGTTCCCTACTCCCATCCCAATGTGCTGTATGACTCACATACTGGCTGCCCATGCCACATGTTGGCCACCCCTGCATTAGAGTATTACAAGGATCACCCCCAGTACAAGAAGAGGCAGGTGGGCTGGCTCCGTCCCTTGTCCTCCAGCCTGGGTTCAGCAATGCACTGAGCGATCTTCTCCACCTGAGGAAGCCCCTGGGGGTGAGGGGGAGGCGGAAGGGACTGGGTCTGTTTTTTACAGACATGGCAAATATCCTGGCGCATGAATAATTCACTCATATTCCAGCCTGCCCACTCACAGGCACTGCCTTCCTCTAGTATCTGCAGCCTGCACTACCCTCTACCAGATAAGGGCAGGGCCTGATCCCCACCTTGTCCCCCACCCACCATCTCTCACCTTGCAGCCTCTGCAGCAGAGCCCGTCACTGCACATGGCATCATGGGTCAGGGTGCACTTCTTGCAGCAGCTGCCCCCGCCCTTCGCACATTCCTGCCCAGGATAGAAGCCAACACACATGTCAGGACACCCAGGCCAAGGTTCTCTGGCTCCAACATGGG
The DNA here is from genome assembly GCF_001723895.1 of Crocodylus porosus. NCBI lineage: Eukaryota > Metazoa > Chordata > Crocodylia > Crocodylidae > Crocodylus > Crocodylus porosus. Next base: position 5,092,642 of record NW_017728944.1, on the reverse strand, counting down.
ACAGGGGCAGGACAGGATAGTTCCTACCTACAGGCTAGACTGGGGGAAGAAGTCTCACCTCTAAGCAACCATGGATGCCTTCAACCCTAGCATTCGCCCAACAACCCCCACCCTCCGCAAGTGGCAAGAAACTTGCCCTGGCTTCCGAATTAGAGAATGAGACAGCTGCAGGAGCAAGAGCAACCTGAGATGGACACCTGCAGATGCTCTGAGTGTGTGTCTGTTTCCTGTGCAGCTGTGGGGTGGCCTTCAGGCACAGGGACATGGCTAAGGCCCCGGGGCCCCAAGGCCTCCGCTCCATCTCCCCAGCACCACAGCCATCACTTATCTAGTTTGGGATGGGGCAGGTGCCAGCTTCAGGCCAGGCCCCTGCCTGCCCACCCCACAACCTGCTGGCAGTGCCCCTGCTGGTCTTCCACGGGGGAGAAAGTGGCGGGGACTAGAAATAGCTCCAACTCTCCCTCCCCCTTCTATCATGCTGCTTCCTTAAAGGGTTTTTTGCCTTCATCTGAAGGAACATTTCCACTTTCAACACAAAAGGAATCCACTTGCAACACAAATTCATCCAGTGACAACATCGACCAAAAAATAAATACCAGAAAATCCAAAAAACACCTCAGATTGGACACCTAACAGTGGATGAAATTCAAATCTTGATCGCTACATTGACTGCTTCAGAGAAAGAATGAACAATGAAATGCTCAGCAACAAACACCACTATATCAACCTCTCCCTCTCAGAAAGAAGGGCCACAGAATCTCTAAGATTCAACCACCAAATAGTAACAAAACCAGCAGACCAAGGGGGAGTTATAGTTATCCTTAACCGTGAAGACTGCATAAAAGAAGCCAACAGACAACTCTCTGACACTATCTACTATACAAAACTAAAGAAAGCTCTCACTCCCCTTTTCTCCTCACAACTCAAAACCACCATCACTTCATTTCCATCGGAACTACAAGAAAAACTTGAGACCATGACCCCTCCACTACCCAATCCAGGGGCTTTTTCTCTGCTCCCTAAAATCCACAAACAAGAAAACCCCAGCAGCATGAACGACGCGTGCCTCAAGCAGCTGGGGGGGCACGGCGGTGCTGGCGGTGGCAGGAGCACAGTGGCACGAAGTGGGGAGCTCTTGTAGACGCCACCAGCGCTGTCAGCAGCAGGGAGTGGTGGTCAGCACTGACCAGGGGTTAGCGACCACCCACAGATGCTGTTGACAGCAGCCAGTGGCGATCGCTGACCGACTGCTGATGCCACTGGCAGTAGCAGGGGTGGGGGGGGCGGCAAGCAGCAACTGCCCACAGGCACATAGAGGGTGCACCGCCACACTCAGGGGGTGCACATGCACCTGCGTGCACCCCCTACATGTCGCCAATGCCCAACAGACGTTGGCGACATGGCTTGGGGTGCCCACCTGGCCTGGGGTCTGCCCAGTGTATGAGGCACAGGTGGGGATCACTACCGTGTCCCCTACATCTCTGCACCAAAGGACAGTGACAGCATCTTCACGGGGAGAACCTAGGAGTCCTGGCCCTCAACCAAACCCCCCTGAAGTTATTTCCATTTCAAACCATGTAACCCTAACGGAAGAAATGTCAGTTTTCATCAAATCCATTTTAAAACTGCTCGTCACCCAAAGACCAAGTTTTATCCAAGACACAACTGACTTCCTGCAAAAACGCAAAACACAGACCACCTTCCCAGCAATACCCTCTGAGCTGGCATGGATGTCACTAGCATATACATCAACATCCCACACCAAGATGTCATCCAAGCCTGAAACACATATCTATAAGAACAAGATTACAACTCAGAGCAGAGACCTCAGGATATCGCTGAACTCATGTACTTCATCCTCACACACAACAACTTCAGTTTCAACAACCAACACTTCAGCCAGACCATGGGCACAGCTATGGGCACTAAAACAGACCCATAATATGCCAATCTTTTTATGGCACACCTAGAAGACTTCGTCAAGAAATGCACTATCAAACCCTTACTATACCTGAGATACATAGTTTCATAGTTGGTAGGGTGGGAAGGGACCTGAGCAGATCATCAAGTCCGACCCCCTGCCGTGGGCAGGAAAGAGGACTGGTGTCAAATGACCCCAGCAAGGTGTTCATCCAGCCTCCTTTTAAAGACCCCCAGGGTAGGAGCCAGCACCACTTCTCTTGGAAGTTGGTTCCAGATCCTAGCCGCCC
>NW_017728944.1:5087911-5090207 GCF_001723895.1 Crocodylus porosus | reverse complement strand
TAGGGCCTGCCCTGCTGCCCCCTGATCATGCGAGTGGCCCTCCTCTGGACCCTCTCCATGTTGTCCACAACCCTCCTGAAGTGCGGCGCCCAGAACTGGACGCAGTACTCCAGCTGTGGCCTGACCAGTGTCACATAGAGGGGGAGGATCACCTCCTTGGACCTCCTCAAGATGCATCTGTGGATACATGACAAGGTGCGGTTAGCTTTACTGACTGTGTCCTCACACTGCTGGCCCGTGTTCATCTTGGCATCAATAGTGACTCCAAGATCCTTTCCTGCCTCTGCACTGACAAGAAGGGAGCTTCCCCAGCCTGTAGGTATGGTGCTGATTCTTCCTCCCCAGGTGCAGCACCTTACACTTGTCAGTGTTGAATCCCATCCTGTTCCCATCCACCCACCCCTGTAACTTGTCCTGATCTAGTTGTACCCTGTCCCTCCCTTTTAGCATTCCCACCTCTCCCCACATCTTACTGTCGATCACAAATTTGAACAAGGTGCTTTTCACCCCCTTGTCCAAGTTGCTGATGAAGATGTTGAACAGTGCGGGCCTGAGGACTGAGCCCTGGGGGACCCCACTGCCCACATCCCTCCAGGTCAAGAATGACCCACCCACCACCACTCTGTAGGTGCGGCCCTCTAGCCAATTTGTGACCCATCTGACTGTGTAGGCATCAATGCCACAGTTGCCTCATTTTTTAATGAGAATGGGGTGAGAGAGAGTGTCAAAGGCCTTCCTAAAGTCCAGAAAGACTACATCCACTGCTACCCCTGCATCTAAGGATTTTGTGACCTGGTTGTAAAATGCCACCAGGTTGGTCTGACAGGACCTGCCCCTAATGAACACGTGTTGGTTGCCCCTAAGCATAACCTCCCCTGCTTGCCCCTCGCAGATGTGCACCTGGATAATTTTCTCAAAGAGCTTCCCCAGGACCAAGGTAAGACTAACAGGCCTATTATTTCCTGGGTCCTCCTTCCTCCCTTATTTGAAAATGGGGACCACATTGGCCCTTTCCCAGTCCTCTGGCACCTGGCCAGAGCACCACAAGTGCTCGTAAAGCTGTGCCAGGGGTCCCGCAATGACCCCTGCCAATTCCCTCAGCACCCTGGGGTGGAGATCATCTGGACCTGCTGATTTAAACATGTCCAGCCCCACCAGAAGTTCCCTAACTAGGTCCTCTCTGACCCTAGGCCTGGCTGCGCCTCTCCTGAGACTCTCCGGGATCCCAGTGGTGGGGGATATCCTGGTCTCTGCTCAGAAAAATGGAGGCAAAGAATTTGTTAAAGAGGTCAGCTTTATTGTCTAGTGCAACCGCAAGATTGCCAAGCATGTCCTGCAGGGGCCCCACATTACCCAGTGCCTTCTTTTTATCCCCAATGTATTTAAAAAAGGATTTCTTGTTATCTTTGATCCTGGTCGCTAGTCCTAGTTCTGTCTCTGCCTTAGCCTTCTTAACAGTCCCCCTACAGTCTCAAGCAACGGAGGTATAGTCCTCCTTGGTGATGGCCCCTCCCTTCCATTGGGTGTACACCTCCTTTTTCAGCTTTCAGATGTTCCTAAATGCCTTTGGTGAGCCATGGGGACTTTTGAGCACTCTTGCCCCCTTTGATTTGCATTGGGACTGTCACCTTTTCGGCTCAGGGGATTGTCTCCTTAAGGAACAACCACTTCCCTTGGACTCCCAACTCCCCACCCCTCCGGGACCTCAGTGCCTCCCCCGACAAATCTCTTTAAATCATTGAAATCAGCCCTCCTGAAGTCAAGGGCTACTGCCTTGCTGCAGGCCTTTGCCACCCTGTGCTGTATGGTGAATTCCAGCAGTCAATGATCACTATCGCCCAGGTGGTCGAGGACCTGCATCCCCCTCACCAGGTCGCCTGTGGCCAGGACCAGGTCCAGCAAGGCATTTCCTTTGGTGGGACAGGGCACCTCATGGGTTAGCTGCAGGTCCTGTATCTCAGCTAGGAACCTACGTGAGCGGTCAGACCTGGCTGATTGCTCCTCCCAGCAGATGTCCAGGTAGTTTAGATCACCCATGATGACCATGTCCCCTTGACTTAAGTGCCTCCGTGAGCTGACTTAAGAATTTCCAGTCCAGCTCTTCCCCCTGGTTGGGTGGTCGATAGGAGACACCCACCATTAAGTCCCTTTCCCCATGACCCCCCTGTATTCTGACCCAGAGCACTTCAGTCTGCCCCTCCTCTGATACAGTGCTGTTTGTTTCATAGATTTCATAGATTTCATAGACATTAGGGCTGGAAGGGACCTCAGGAGATCATCGAGTCCAGCCCCCTGC
>NW_017728944.1:5057924-5087468 GCF_001723895.1 Crocodylus porosus | reverse complement strand
TTTTGGTCGCTTTACTAGCCGCAGCATCGCATTGCAGGCTCATGTTCATCTTGTGGTCAATGATGAGGATGTGTATTGCTCTTTGATGTAGGGCGCCGCACCCCCGCCCTTCCTCCCTGTTCTATCCCTCCTGTACAGTCTGCAGCCCTTGATATTTACTGCCCAATCATGTGTTGAATCCCACCAGGTTTCAGTGAGCCCCACTATGTCTGGGTTTGTGTTAGCAGGAGGGCAAGTTCCTCTTGCTTGTTCCTCATACTATGAGCATTAGTGTAGAGGCATTTAAGACCTCCTATGGGTGCATGCACCACCCCCTTGGTGACAGAGATGACATCTTCATCATTTGGACCAAAACCCTGTGGTCTCTGATTGATTTCCACCAAAAATTCAACAATCACTACCCCTCCATCAGACTATTGCTTGAATACTCTAACACCAGAATTTTCTTATTGGACACCATAATCAATATCCAAGATGGTAAAATTCAAACCACCATATATATATAAGAAACCCACTGACCAACATACATATCTACATAGAACCAGCAATCACCCTAAACACACCAAGAAAGCTGTAATTTACAGCGTAGCTCTCCAATACCACTGAATTTGCAGCAAGGAGAATACCTGCGACTGCCACCTCACAAATCTCAGAAAGGCCTTCAGCCAACAAAGGCACTCCTCCAGAGAGATAGATTGCACTTTTGAAAGAGCCACCCAGATACCACGTGAAGATTTGCTGCAGTACAAAAAGAAAACCCCCACAAATCACACACTATTAGTGATGACAAATCACCCTTCCCCAGAACCTGCATAGAAAATCCTCAAACAACTGCAACCTATACTAGAAGACTCCATTCTTAAAGAGCTCTTTCCAGAACCCCCAATCCTAGCTTTTAAACAAGCACCGAACCTTGCTAACCTCACCATCAATAGCAAACCCCTATGACCCAAACATACCCGATGGATCCAGACCACACCAGGACAAGAAATGCAAAACCTACCAACATATCTCTACCACTCCCACAATTACTACACCCCACAACAGAACCATCAACATTCCTGGATCTTACACTTGCACTTCCAGAAACATTGTACATCTCACCCAGTGCACCAAATGCCCTGATGGAAAACATGTAGGAGAAACCAAACAACTGCGCACCAGAATGAATGCACACTGAAAATCTGTCAAAGACAGGAAGACCCAGCTACCTGTGGGTACCAACTTCTCACAGGACAATCACTCTCTTTCTGACCTCTCAGTTCTAATCCTCAAAGGGAACTTACAAAACACTTTTCATAGAGGAGCCTACAAACTTCACTTCATAAATGTACTGGATACAAAAAATCATGGACTCAATATAGACATTGGATTTATGACACATACAACCTGCCTGACATCTGATTCACCAGGTACCTGCCTGACCTGACCTCTTACATTCTTCTTTCCCCCCACCCCTCCCCTCCTTTTCTGCTTGTTGTTTTCCTGATTTCCAACTATTTCCTTTTTCACTGAGAGCCTCTTTTTTACCTTGTACTATCACTGTAGTGCTTCTCTTTGGCCTTTCCCCACCCCCTGCTTTCTTCCTTCTCCCTTCCCTGTTTTACCTTTTGTCTTTCTAATGTCTACCTATTTAAATTTTCACTGACATCCTTCCACACTTTTAGCTGCTCCCATTCCTTAGAGTCTCAGACCAGCAGAGACTCCCTATTCCTGAAGAAGGGTGACTGCACCCCAAAGCTTGCCTAGAACTTTTTTCCAACTACTCAGTTGGTCTAATAAAAGATATCACATCTACTCAAAGAACACTTTCTTAAAGGGCCACTCACCACAAAGGAGCCACAGTCACATTCCTCACCAGCCTCCACAAACCCATTGCCACACTCAGGAGGGTCCAGAAGCTGCAGGAGAAGAAGAGAGGGAAAACAGAGATGGAGAGGTGACCCCTGCCTCTTTCCCCCTCCCCAAGCCTCCAACATGAGCTGGCCCATGGGCCAATACAGGCACAGCCACCAGTAAGAGCCTGTCTTCAGACAGCACTGAGGCCCACCAGGCCAGGCATTGCCTAGATAGAGGGCATGAGGCAGTCCCTGCCCCCAAAGGGCCCTCAAGTTAAACAGACAGGAGGGGAAAACACAACAGAGTGGCTAGACTGAGTGTGTCTCCTTGGCCTCTGTGATTTTTCATACAGACTCTGCACCTGGCTGGATGATGGAGTGGGGCCTGCACCTGTGACTCAGCCAGACACTCCCAGAGAAGCCCCGGGTTGCATTTTGCAACTGGAAGTGGCAGAGTCCAGGAAACAAAAGCAGCCAGCTCCCTTGCTGTCTGTTCCACAGCCAGCAGCAGCCACACCATAGTCCTTAGTGGGCAAAGACCCAGCAGGATACAAAGACTTCCCTTACCCTGCCCACAATACGCAGGTAAGAGGTGGAATCTGACCCTCGGAGTGCCCTCAAGGGTCTCTGCAGACTCATTAGCAGCTACACACTCCCCAGAAGTCAAACCAGAGTCTGCACTGAACCCAGCACTGCCACTGCCTCAGGGAAGCTCCAGCTCCAAGCAATGCACATGCTGCCAGCTCCCCTACCTCGTGACAGTGCCAAGCTCTGGGTCTTGTTCAGGTCTTGGTCTCTCTCCTGAGAGTGGACGAGGGAGTAATGTGCAGGCACTCTCTGCAGCATGACAGAGACCTGCCAACCAACATCCCACAGACCAGCTGACAGTAACAACCCCACAGCTCCTCCCGGAGCAGCTCATGTCTGAGCGAGGCAGGGTGGCTCTGCCAGGCCCTGTCTGCATGGTGACAGAGGGAAGTCCAGCCCCAAAGTCCTAGCCAGACAGATGGGTGAGAAGGGACAGTACCTTTAAGGGCTGGTTGAAAAGGCAGCTTCCCCCACCCTCCTGCAGGAACTGATTGTACTCGTCAATGCTGCAGCGTGAGAACTTCTGAGGCTGGTAGTAGCTGGGGGCAGGAGAAGGCATGGTTACACCTGCCCTTCCATGTCAGGATAGGCACCTGCTGCAATGCCCTACCCACCACCCAGACAACATGCTACCACCCTCACAAAGCACCCAGGGTGACTCCCTACCACCCCATCATTACCAGTACAGTCCAGGACCACCCCCTGCCATGCAGAGCAACCTATTAATTCCTCACAGCTCCCAGTTTGATCTACTACCATCCCCTGGCAACTAGCACCACCTGTTCACCCTCACACAGCACCCAGGGTGGTCCCCAGCACAGCCAGGGCCAGATGGCCTCCTGCAGAGTGCTCCTGACCATGCAGCATGCCCTGTCCCTGGATTTGCCCACATACTAAAGAGGCTCCAGGACATAAGTCTGCCTCTTTTGCCATGGAACAGAGTGGGGAGCAGAGGCCAATGTGGGGAAAGGCCTCATCCAGCACCACATTGCAAAGTCATGGCAGATGGCAGTGCTGGGAGCAGGGCACCTTGAGGAGCAGCTACAGTAACAGAGGCAAGAACATAAGAACTGCAATTTGCTGGGTCAGACCACAGGCCCATCTTGGCCAACCTTGTCACATGGTGGCTGAGAACAGATGCTGAAAAGGAGAGTGAACTGATCATGACCAGAGTTAATTCCACTGTTCCTCTCTGACTTGAAGCCTCCAGCATTCAAGGTTAAGAAGTTTTGAGTCAGAGCCTGTATTCCCAACTCCCATGTTCAACAACTACTGATACTACTTTCCGCCAAGAATTTGTCCAGTCCCTTTACAAATCTGGCTAAATGGTCAGCTTCCACAACAGCTGGTGGCAATGGGTCATAACCTGCAGTGCACTACTTTTGTCTGACATGCCTGACACACCCATCTACTTATGTGAGGCAGACCTGAGTGCTGTCACTGCTCCTGAGCCCCACTGGCCTCTGAAGCCTCATAAACAAATGCTTGCTCCTCCCTTCCATCATGAATGCATCAGCTCAGCAGGTCCCTGCTTTACAAGGTAGCAGGGTCCAACACTCTGAGCACAAGGCCAGGAACTCCTGCTCTGGTTTGCCATTGAGCTGCCATTGACAATCCCCTGTCCAAGAGGCCCAGCAGCTGTGCTTCAGTCTTGTTGTTTGTTCTCCGAGCAGTGTGGGCATGAGGAAAGAGCATGAGAGAGACCCTCCGAGTATCAGGGACAAGCTGGGTTCCAGACAGGGACTGGATACACGGTGGCCTGGTCTACACAGTTCCACTGAAACAACTCAGCAGCACAACATCTTCCCCTGCCAGCAGACCAATAACTGTTCCACGAGCAATGGAAGGCTTCTGCCACCACCCCGTGGCCCGCAGAAGGCATGCGTGTGCTCTTGTACTAGCTCTTGTGGCTCTTTCAACAGCTAGCATCTCCCAGGGTGCACTGGGCACCCTGCCCTGCCCTGCTGATGCAGCTGCTGTAATAGAGCTGCATGGTCCTGGCAGGAGTTGTGTGTGTTTGCCCGTGTTCAGACAGCTTCCCCACAGCACCTGCTGCCTGCTGCCAGGGCTCTGGTGTAGACTATCGTAACACAGGGCTGGGAGCATATTGGGAAGGCGAGGCTTCCATTTCAGACCAGGCAGAAGAAATCCCCCCAGCCACAGCCAGCATGCAAGGCACAGGCAGCTTCGCCCATGCAGACATTAGGTAGTCAGGCTCTGCCTCAGTCCTGCTTACAGTTGTCTCCTGCTCAAGCCACTGACAAAACCCCTGATCACTGCAGTGGTGCATGACTGGACATCCCCAGCTTCCAGTATCACAGAGAGATAGGCTGAAGGAGATGTCAGGAAAGCAGACCTTACAACGACAGGCTGAGAGCCATGGGACTCTTTAGCTTGGAAAAGCGCAGGCTCAGGGGTGATCTGATGGCCACTTGTAAGTTTATCAGGGGTGACCACCAGGATCTGGGGGAACATTTGTTCACCAGAGCGCCCCAAGGGATGACAAGGTTGAACGGTCATAAACTACTGTGAGACCGTATCAGGCTGGACATAAAGAAGAATTTCTTTATTGTCCAAGCCCCCAAGGTCTGGAACAGCCTGCCATCAGAGGTGGTTCAGCAGCTACACTGAACACCTTGAAGAGCATACTGGACGCTTATCTTGCTGGGATCCTATGACCCCAGCTGACTTCCTGCCCTTCGGGCGGGGGGCTGGACTTGATGATCTTCTGAGGTCCCTTCCAGCCCTAACGTCTATGAAATCTATGAAATCACCTCTCTGCTCCAATGGGACTGGCTGAGAGGACTGGAATGCTGTCCCTGGGATAGTCTACTTGAAGGCCCTTGGCTGAGGGGATACAGATAGAGTTCAAGCAACCATGGGACTGTCGAAGAGCTCTTCTGTCTCCTGTGCCACCTGGTCTTGAATGGAAGTGGAGGGACGGTCTCTCCATTTGGGTGAAGCAGGATGGAGCCAGTGACCCTGCTCATCTTCTGGCAGTCAACGCCAATATGGGACAAGATGCACCTTGGGGAAGGTCATGATTGCCAAGTAGAAGACAGACTGACTTTCCACCAAAGGGTGGTGGCTGAGATGGTGGCCAGGTACACCTTAACCAAGCTATGGGACAGGTCACTCCATTCAGCTCCAGCTCCGGGTACTCCAGGATCACTGAGGTGGAAGCTTTATAAAGGGACAGGGATCTTGTGTAATACCAGACCAAAAACCTAAAAGTCAGCAGTGCTCACAAAAGAGGAGAAAGACCAGCACTTCTTGTTGATATCTGCGGCAAACAGGTCAATCTATGATTCCCCCAGTCTGCAAAGGTGATCTGAAATACAACTTCTGTTTCCACATGCACAGGAAAATGTCTACTGAGATTGCTTGCACTCGTACACAGGCCCTGGGAAATGCACCAGTGGAGGATGCATCTGAGGGTAGAGGACTGAGTGTGCACTTCACACTGCTCTGAGCACCAGAATGTTGATTCCAAGTTCCCCCAACACAGAAGTCCAGAGACCTTGCACTTGGAGAAGCTGAACCTGTGCTCCCCACTCTAGCAGTAACATGTTTATCACAGTGGTCATCAATAGCTAAGAAGGGAGGAATGTGATCCTCTTGCATATGTTTGATAGGTTTTTGCATCTTGTCAGAAAAAACCCAACCAAGAGAGGATGCCGCTAAGCCTGGCTGCCAGTCTGGAGTCAGAACTGTGGTCTCACAAAACTGTGGACAAGGATCTCTCTCTGGGATATGTTCTGGGCCTTAATTTCATAGATGCCTCCTCAGAGAGATAGGTGGCTTTGATGGAGAAGAGGTGTGCTGATGATCCATGTCCCACAGAGTCCTGGTGTCTGGGATCAGAGACTAACCCCCACAGGCTTGCTCAGGACTCAAAAGAAGCCCAGAGGTCACCCTGAAGAAGATCACAGAGGAATAAGAAAAGCAAAAAGAAAAAATGTTATGGAGAGCTCTGTCCAAGTGAGGACAAAACGGTAGAAAGATAAATAAAGATTTAGGCAAAAGGGCACAGGAAGGGCTGGAGGCCAAATTTACTAGAACAGTCTTGAAAGAGCACCCCATCTTGAGGTAAGAAAGGTGAGAGGTGTTGAGTAGTGGAAAGTGCCTACTGCCCTCCATGCCCTCAGCATGAATCATGACAGGGAGCTGGGATAGGGCACACTGTATGGGTACTGCAGGGTATGGAAGTCCTCACACTCAAGTGCCTCAGGTGTGGACACACCTGCAGTGGGTGGGCCTATGTGGACAAAGGATGCCAGGCAGCAGGGTCCCTCTTCCTGGACTGGGAGGGTCACATCTGCCATCCCAGAGCTGACTGTGGGAAGAATTCAGAATGAATTAATTCAACACTACTGGCTGCTGTTCAACACATCATCTGGACCACCCAGGGAAGGAGAAGCTTCTCACAGATGGGTACACTGTGCTATGACCCATCTAGCAAAGGAAGGCTGTATCAACCCGACCAAGAGCTTCAGCTCTCCAAGAGTGACCTGATTGCAGGAGGAGGTGAAATTTGCCTGGAATGTGCTCCATGTACAAGGATGGTGAGGCAGGTCTCTGTATGAACTGCAGGCAGCAATGAGCTCACTCCCTCACCAGGGCTTGCCCTTATGCTCTGATAGCATATCTAGGAACACACATTTATCTCTGCCTTCCCCATCCATTCCAGTGGCCCATCAGAGCTGTTTCAAATGGTGTCTTGGCACATGAAGCAGCCAGTGCTCCCACCCACACCCTCCTGGAAACATGGGACTAGAGCACACCTCTGCTTAGCATCAGTCCAGGGATGTAGGATCCCCTGAAGCTGATACCCCTAAGCCTACAAAGGGCGACCCTCAGCCATTGTGGTGAGACAGAGGAGGAGCTCTGGCACATGCATGGAACCTATCAACATGAGTGAGTCTGTATCAACTGAATGCATGAGCAATACCAATGACGTATTAGTTGTGTGTACAGGAGTCAGTATCAACTGGGTGCCAAGTGTTGTTCCTATGCTGTGAGACTAAGACCCCACCCTGCTTTGACCCAGCTGTTCCAAAAGGGGAACTCACCCAGTGTCTTCCATAATGCATCCCAGCCAAGAGTCTGGACACCTGCAGTCGCCTGTGGAGAAATGGAGTGACACTGCATTAGGAAGCAATGTCCCCTTCCAGTCAGGCACAGCACAGGAGTCAATGTGACAAATGGAGGCAAATCAAACCCTCTGGGCAACACCTGCTTCATAACTGCCCCACCACCTGTCATACCACAGCTAGACAGCAGGCATTCCTATCCTGCCCTCAGCCCTGGCTGTAGCCCAGAGGAAAGCCAAAGCTGTCATTGGAAGCACCACAGAGATACAGATTTGTCTGACCACCCAGTCCCTATGAACAGTCTCTCCTCCTGCTCTGAAAGCTTCTTGAACATCCTGGCCCCAATGCTGCAGAGGGCAGGGGGACTGGGAACAGGCCTTCTGCACTTGTACCTACCCTGAAAACAGTTCTCAGATGCTCACTCACCATATTGTAGACTCACCCCATTCCCCCCACCCCAGTCAATGTGGCCTCTGCTTTCCCAGTCTTCCTGATATGCCCAGCCCGTCTCCCACATGCTGGCTCACAAAGCCCAGCTCACCCTGTCCAGAGCTGACTGCAATGGAAAGTGGTAATATTTGTTCCCATAAGCTCCTGGGCCAACTTACCCCCAGGGTGAGGACTGGATAACCTGACAGAGAACATGATCAGGACATCAGGCGTAATGCCTTAGTTTCTGCAGAAAACACCAGGAGATCTCACACTGGCCAAAAGCCTCTGTATCCATGTCCCACAGGGAGGGAAAACAGGGCCTTCTTCTGCATTATCACTATTACTTCCTGAAGCACCCTGGTTTCCCATCCAGTGCCTCACCCAGTTACTCCTGCTTAGTACCCAGTGGACAAGGTTGCCAAGCCATTTTTTTTACTGACAATCTGTAGGCTTTTTACTAACAGCCAAAATTTTCTACTAGCCTGTTTTTACTGATATATAGTTTACATAATGCAAATGCAACTCTTTTGCCAGGCTCTGCCCTGCTGTCAGGCCTCAGTAAGAAGTTTAAATTTAGGGGCTTAACACCAAATGTAGTAAAAAAGTAAAATTTGGTTGTTAGTAAAAAATTCTCACGTAAAAAAAAAAAAAAAAAAATGTTGGCTGCAGCAGTGGTTTTACACTGTCCTGTGTCCCTTCCACACCAGGGCCCCCTGCTCACCACATACCCTAATACCCCTGACTACACCATGCTGCTCTCCCCAGCCCATCCCTGCCAACCCTGCTCTGTCTGTCCAAACAGGAAAATCCAAAGCAGCTTACCTGCAACCCATAGTATTATAGGCAACCTGGGATGCAGCAGCAGCACATGGATGAAAGAACACTCCCCGCAGGGTGCTGCACTCCAACTCGAAAACCAGGTGGAGCCATTGTGCTCTGCTGGAGAGTCAATCAAGCTGTGGCTGCTTAGTGTTTTTACTGACAGCTAAAGTTTTTCTTACAGACTTTACTGATAGATATTCTTAGCTTGATTATTTATTTACTGTCAGTAAATTTACTGATGAGAACTGAACAAACGCTATACGGACAGCAGCGCCTGCCTGGCTACCTCCAGCTGCTCCTAACACACACAGGCATACATATATGCACACGCCCAATGTCAGGGCCAGACATTCAGCCCTCACTCCCCAACCAGGTGATGTTACCTGCTGAGCTCCGGTGCTTGTTCCACATCATGCCAATGTTCTGCCCAAGGGTCTGAGCCAGAGTCACAGCCATGGCACCAACGTTCCCATACTGTTATGGAGGAGGGAAACAACAAAGCCATCAGCATGGCTGCAGGAGGAGGAACCCTACAGCCCCCAGTCACCAAGCTCAGTCACACAGGGAATGAAGGGCACATCTTTTGGACAGGGACTCCCTAAATTCCCAAGAGCTTTTTGGTACAGTCTCCTGCTGCCTCCCCTGGCACCCTGCTCCTGGGCTTCCCGAACCCACTGCGTAGCCCTACAACCCCTCAGGTTCTTGCTTATGACTCCATGACCCTCAGATCTACTGTGCAGTCCTAAGACCCCTCATAAATCTTGCTCCATGACCCCACAGCCTTCCAGTCTTGCTTTCTAAAGAAGCATCGTCCCCCAGTCTAGGCTCTGCTTGGGAATGAATTAACACTGAAAAGACCATACTCCCTCCTACCCTGTATACCACCCTCCTCCCACCCCCAGGAACAGGCCAGACTCTGCTCAACCCACCTCATTGATACCCCCTCCACGAGTGAGTGAGCAGATCCCCCCGACGTAGGCAGTCCCACTGCGGCTGCTCAGGAATGTCCTGCCGCTGCAGAGGGGCAAGGAGAGAGGAAGTGAGGGAGCAGCAGCCCTGCTCCATCACTCTCAGGACAGCAGGCCTAGTGTGGGGAGTGAAGAAGCTGTTTGCGCCTAACTTAACACAGGCCAGAAGGCATCAGGACTTCTGGCTCCTTCTCTCAGATCTGTCACCAATTAGCAGCTTTGGGTTTTCCCTCTCTTAAGCCCAAACTTCTCCTCCTGTCAAAGGGGGACATTGACCCTGCCTTACCTCCTGGGATGCAGGGAGGGTTAGCAATCACACTTCAAAAGCAGCTCCCAGCAGGGGGGGAACACTGTGGGGAGTGGAGCAGGAGTGCTGGCTGGATGGGACCTCAGAGCTGCTCCATCCAGGTGTAGCTCAGGGAGCAGGGCAGGAGCACTGCCTCTGCAGGGGGGTGAGGAGGGCAGTACAGCTATCCTGGCTCTCACGAGAAGAGGTGGACAGCATCGCTGTGCTCTGGCAGGGCTTCCTTCCGGTATTTCATGAATTCGCCCAGGGTCTCCAACGGATCCTCCTCCACTCGGATCTTGTCCTCTGAGGCCCATGTTTCCATGGCCACCAGCACAATACGGGTATTCAGCTGGTCCCTGTAGATCTAAAGGATGAGAGGAAGGAGGCAGGACATTACATTCCCAGCATCCTTTGCCACCATACCATTTCCTGGTATGGGAGTGCCCTCCCCTGGAACGGGAGGGCCCTCCCCAGAGACCCTCTGCTCTCCCAGCTGGACCCAGGCCCACTGCCTGTCCCACTCTACCTCAAGGCCCTTCTCCCTCTCCTGTCCCAGACAAGAGGAGCGGTCCCCCCTGGCAGGGGGTCACTCTCACAACACTCACCATGTCAGCCAGGTTCACCACAGACTTGGCAAAGTTGCTGGTGAGGAACACAGACTTGCGCAGCTGCCTGAACTGGAAAAGAGCACAGACAATGGAGGGCAGCTGCTGAACTGGTCCCAACAACACTCCTGGTGGCCTGAGTAGTCCAGAGATCCCCCCATGCAGTGGGGAGCTTTTCCTTTGTACATCCAGCCCCTGACATCAAGCACAGCAGGAGATACCACACACTGGTGGGAGGGCTAAGCCCCATCCTCTCAGGATGGCAGAGGCTGCAGCACTCACCAGCTGATGGTCGTTGACCACCACAAGCTCAATGTACTTGGTCTCGCTGTGGACGGTGTGCTGAGCTCGCCGCACCTGAGGGGGCAAAGGAGACATGTGAAAGAGACTCAAGGTGATGTCATCCATGTGTGGATAGGGACATCCAGGGGACTGAGGGAACAGGCAGATACAAAGGGAACACTTTGCTGCTGGATACAGACAGGCAGTGACTCTGGGCTCACTCATGGCCTGCTCGCCTGGATGCCTGCCTCACTTGGGGCTGGAGTGGCAGCTGCTGAGCCTGTCTCATGGCCAGCTCTAGCCTCACACAGCTCCCATTGGGCATCTCCCCTGAGCAGTCAGCTTCCCTTTCTGTGATGAAATAAGGAAGCAGGGGCCAAGTTCCTCCAGGGTACAGTATACTGGGGGTGGGCGCATCAGGAAGGTCAAGGCCCAGTGCCCACACTCCTGCAGGGCTTTGACAAGCCAGTGGAAGCTTTCCTGGCCTTGGGCAGAGAAGCAAAGAGGTGCCAGCTTCCAGCATGGCCTTCTGCTCTCCCTCGCCTGCAAAGAGCAGTACAGGCTGGCCTATGCTTTGTCCCATGCCAGGTCTCAACAGAGCCCCAGGGGAGCAGGGGCAGCAGCAAGTACCTCCACCAGAAGATTACTGAAGGGTGGGCTGGAGGGCTCTCCAGAGGCCATCTGATTCTACCCCATCCCACATCCAAGAGAAATGAATGGCAAAGCCAGGAGGCCACATCCTGATGCACAGGCATGACATGTGGGATGTGTTGGCTTGAATCAACAGCTCCTGTGACAGGCAGATTTGCTACTCCCATCGTGACCCTGCAGCCACACTGGAGGAAAAGACCCAGCAGGAGTCACAGAACCAGAGTCATCCTGGCCACAAAGGGACCCCAGGAGCAGAAGCAAGCCAAGCCAGTCTGGGTATTGCCTGCTGGAGAAGCTCCTCTGTCTTTTCCACATTAGGACAGCTCCCATGCAGCACTATGGGATTGGAAGCATGGTCATAGCCCCTATATAGGACCCATACCTGTGTATCTCCATCATTCCCTTCTCCCCCCCGCCCCGCTGAAAAGCAGCCCCACCTGCCCCCTCCCCAGCTGGTTGGCTAAGCAGAGCCCCTACCTGCCGCCGCCGCCGCCTCAGTTTTGGTAAACTGGCTGGGACATAGAGATTCAGCGCAGCAGCCAGACAGCCTGGGAACATAAGGGGGGGACACATCAAGTGGAAGGTGATGGGGCTGAAGCCCCAAGGGAGCAATGAAGGGCTCTCAGAAATGCCAAGGGTCAGAGGGCTGTTGACCAACATGAGGCCAGTCTGGTGAGGTTTCTGCAGGTCACGAAGGCTGGGTAATCCCCCCTGGCCAAGTGACCCAGCAAACACGGCTTGTGGAGGATAAGTTTACAGCTCACAGGCAATTTTGAAAAGTTAAAAATAATTTGTCTTTGGCAAGGGTGGAGGAAGGAACCAAAAAGAAATATTACAGTACTGGAGGAATCTAATATAGAAATGCACAAATCCCAAAAATGTTCATCTGGGACTGAACAAAACACTATGCTTTGAACTTTGAACTTTACCTTTGATCTTACATTTGAAAATAAAATTAAAGGTAGTTTTGAACTGGAAAGTCACTTGGGACTGACAACCTGAAACTTTCCCATATTTAAATTGTAGTAAATAATTTCCTGGGAAAACCAACACAAATTCATACAATGTTATGGTAATGCCGAGTCCAGGATTTTTCTGAAAACTGTTCCAAGTGGCCCTGTTTGCCCAGCTCTGCATGAAGGAGGAGAGCTCAATCCTCAGCCCAAGTCTGTCTCGGCCATCCAGGCAGGCTTGCAGGATGGTTATAGTAGTATAGCAGCTCCTGCAGATCAGCTACGTGCTCCCCCCTTGGCTCAGTGGCCCCAACACAGGTACAAAGCCCACAGGCATTTAGGTACAAAGCCCACAGACACCACTCACCTGGCTCTGTGCAGCCCTGACGATGGTGAGGAGCAGGCATGTGTTGGATCAGGTGAGGTTGAGGCCCCTGCTGCAGGGAACAAGAGAAAAGGAAGGCCACACTCTCACCTGGGCCACCCTCACTGTCCCAGAATAGGACCCAGCCCGAGGAGCCAAGATGCTTTTGTCTGCCAAGCATGTACTGGGAGAGGTGGTCCATGCATGGGCTGGGAACATGAGTCTAGGTAAGAAGTCCACGTCCCAGGTGGGGTGGTTTCATCTGCCTCACCAAATCCTGCCAGCACCAGGATATATATATATCCACTCATGATCAGAACTGGCGGGGGCTGTGCCACAGAGCTGGTGAGCAACCACTGAGCAGTACCACCATGCCACTGCTAATCTTGCCTTGCCCCAACACAGAGGGGCAGGAAGCTGGTGAGTGAGCCCTGTGCATGAGGAGCACCAGAGTGAAAGAGGGTGTGGAGTGAGATGTTACTAATGTCACTGCCCGGTTCTCTTCCCAGAGCAGCAAGGGAAGGGAGCATAACTGGGGTACACTGAAGTCTTCTCAAGTTTCATCAGAGCCTCTCAAGTGAGGTCCCTGGTGTTCAAGCCATGCTGAGAGAGCCAGGAATAAGACCACAGAACACCCCCACCTGACCAAGCCTCTGAGTAGAGAGCAAGCACCCCATGTTACAAAGAAGAGCAGGAGAAATAGGGCATTTTGTCAGCTTGACACACCCTCCCCAACTTCCACCCCGCCAAGTCCTGCACAGTCCCAAAGCCAAGAATTTGCAAAGAGGACTAGGGTTACCATGCATGCGGGTTTTCCCAGATACGTCCGCTTTTTGGTTCTCCGATCTCCTTCTGGGCAGTTTTTAAAAATATAAAAAAATGTCCAAGATTTTGCTCTGCCTCTGCTCAGCATTGAAGCTTTTCCTGGCACTTTCTGGCTTGCCCTAGTAAGCAGATGCTTGGGGCTGGGGGAAGCAGGAGAGGAGGATTGGAAGCCAGGGCATCACATGCATCTGCTCACAAGCCCAGGCAATGGCATGCAGGTAAGGCCAGCAGGGGAAGGGGGTGGAAGGTTCTTCAGAAGCAGCAGGCAGCTGCATGGGCAGCAGGGCTGGGGGGCAGGGGACTGAAGATCAGGAGTGAGGGGCACTGGCAGGGCTAGCGGGGGAGCAGGGGGCTGCAGGTTGAGTGTGAGGGGCACCAGCTTGGCTGGGGGGGGGAACGGGGGACTGTAGGCAGGGAGTGAGGGGCACTGGCAGGGCCAGGGGTCTGCAGCTCAGGAGTGAGGGGCAGCAGCAGGGATGGGGTGGCTGTGGCTTGGGAGTGAGGGGCACCAGGGGGCAGGGACTGGACATGAGCACAAGCATATCACCACCCCCAAACAGGTGTCCTCTTTTTTGAAACTGGAAATATGGTAACCCTACATAGGACCCCAAAGCAGCCCCGGGTAAGCATGCCTACGTTGCCCACCTACGAGACACAGTCAGAGAACAGGGGCTCCACCACTGATAACCTTTGCTGTGCGCTGCTGAACCTGCTGGATGCAGGATATCACTGGGTAGGATGGAGCCCTATTCCTATGAAACCCTCACAGGGCAAGGGCTTTGTGACAGGCCCCATAGAAAGGAGGTAGAGGGCTCCACAGAGTGCATGTCCCTGACCCCCCTCCCAGTGCAGTGCATCCCCTGACACTGGCCTCCCCACAACTCTGTGCCCTGGGTCCCAGCACCAGACTAACTGGAACTGCCTTGGTCGCACCCCTTGGCCCCAGTGCCAAGGTCCTGATGTAAGTAAGTCTCACTCAGAATGAGGAGGCAAGTCTCAGCGATGGAGCCCATCTCCCTCCCCCAGAAGCTCTGCCTTCAGGCTTCACCCCTAAGTGACCCCTCCCTCCTGCCTTGCATTACACTGAAACCACGGGATCATTAATTGATGACTGCAGGCAGCTTGAAGGGGCCAGTTTCCTAAAGGATGGGCCAGCAGCAGGGTTGCAGGGATGGAAAATACCAGGATAGGATTTCAGTCATTACCTGCTGCCAGGCAGCTAGGTTACCACCCTGAGGGAAAGTTGGGCCAGGGGAGAAGTGGCTGGGGGGAAGGAACACCAGCCTGGGGCCACGGACACATGCAAAGACTCAGAGAGGCCCCGTGAGGCAGAAAACCCTGCTGAGTTCTGAAGACCTCCAAACCAATCCATTCTGTAGGGACAGGTCTGGGTACTGGACACCAAGTGCTCAGGACCTGTCACCAGAACCAAAGTTGCCAGAACCTGGCAGTGGAGTCCCCCATGCTCAGGACCTGGCACCTGAGCACTGAGAGCTGGCGCAGGAGTCAAGCCCATAGATCCCATCACCAGAGTCTGAGCACCTGTAACTTTGCCCTGGAGGCTGAACTAGGAGCAAGGTGGACTCTTGCTTTGTAGGTGGACAGGGGTCAGTGACCTGGCTTCAGGCCTCCCCTTCACCTTCCCCTGGAAACAGGAGCCGAGGGAAAGTTGAGAGCAGGCCATTCCTGGCAGGTGATGGAATTCCAGCCCAGCGGCCCTCACCTGTCTGTGCTCAGCTTGCCCATAGGGCTCAATCAGGTAGGTGTCCCTCCCATCCGAGAAGACGCCACTGCAAGGGAAGCAGAGACATCGGCACCAAGCACCCTCCAGCTTCCTCCTGTATGGGTAGGCAACACGGCACCCCAATCCCCTGCCAAGGTGTAGGGTGCCAGTTTGCTGCCCTCAATGTCCCACATGGAGGCAGAAGAGGTCTCCTCCCACACACCCAAAGCTAATGCAGGCTGCTGAATCCTGTCGCGCCCACTGCTGTCCCAGAAGCAGGAGTCTGCAGCTAGGTCTGTCTGTTCCTGTAGCCCCCACCCTGTGCCCTGGCCCCCCAAAGTGGTACTTACTGCAGTCCTTGGCAGCTGGACAGGGCCGCAAAGGATCGAGCCTGCCCTCGGAGACTGCCCTGATAGTAACAATGCTCCCCCGAGCCCTGCAACACAAAACGAGGGGGCAGGGAGAGGCATCAGATATCAGGTCACTTCAGGGAAACTCCAGAGCCCCAACCCCAAAGCAAGGAGGGAGCATGGTCAAGTGGGTGAAGTGAGGGACTGGGTGTCGGGGCCACAGGTTACTAATTCAGGTTGTGCCACTGATAACCCTGGGTGACCCTGAGTGAGTCCCAGGCCCCACCTCTTTCTACCTGTATGACAGGGATAACAATCTATAGGCACTTTGTTTAACAATGAAGGCTTTTGACAGAGAGCTTGGTTTGTTCCTCACCTTTTGGGATGTGTCACCCTGGTTCCCCCCATTCAGGGCAACGCACACCCACCCACCCACCAGTGTGTCACAACAGCTCCAGAATGCAGCAGGGCTGTGCCACCCAGAACTGAGGCACATGCTCTGTAGGTATGCGCCCATGCCACCTGCATCCATGCCTGTGTGCATGTCCAGCTGTCCCATGTGCTGGCTCAGTGGACATGGAGGAGAGGCCAAGGATGGATGTGCACTTTTTCCCCTCCATGAGGATGACTCTGTTGGCACTTGACATGTCTATGTGGCTACCTGGATACGAGCCCAGGCTCATGGGTCCTTTCCCTGCATATGTACCTATATATGTACCTCAACTTGTGCGTGTGCATACATGTGCCCTTCTATATGGATGTAAGCAGGTGTGTTTTTACCTGTCAGTGCGCAGGCATCCATGCCTTTCTATGCACACGTGTGTGCATACATGTGTGCACAAATGCATGTGCCCCAACAGAAGTGTGCACTCGTATGTGTGTACACTGGGCCTTCCCCATCCCCTGCATGTGCCCATCTGCCCAGGCACGTGTGTGCAGCCCTCCTCCACACACTTGAGTGCAGCTGGGCTTAGGCTGACGTGGAAGCAGCAGCCTTTGGTTGGCTCTGAAATCCCCTTCCTCTGCTGTGCCTATTTATAGGAGCTGCAGCCACACAGGTTAGCAGCTCCCCAGCCTCTGACCTGCAGAGGGGTGGCAGGGTTGCCTGGTCACCAGGAGACCCCTCCAGGTTTGCTGAGGGGGTTGGGGGACGCAGTACAGGAGTGGGAGCAAGCAAGGAGATCTGGGGAGAGTTTGGTGGAGGGGAGGACACGGGCAGCCCAGCCTCTCCCTGCCTGCAGTGTGTGACTTTTGTATTCACTCAGCATTACTGCTGCTCCACTTAGAGGGCTGCCTTTGTGAGGAGCTGCACGGGGAAATCTGCATGACAGGCAGGGCTGCAGGGAGCAAGACAAGCCAGGCTATTTATGGAAACCCCATTCATCTTTTTAATGTGGCAGTGCCTGCTACTGACTGAGCATTGGCACCCCCTCCCCACTCATGTCCCTCCCCAGTCCACTCCCGCTTATATGGCCATGCTCCCAATGGCTCTGATTCCCACCCACATGCACTAGAGGGCTGGTGCCCTTGATCCCCCCCCCCCCATCCTCACCAACAGGGGAGTGGGCTACAATCTCACCTCTGAGAACTGTCAATGCTGCAGGAATGCTAGAAGAAACCTGGGTAAGACCTAAAGGCCCCAGACCCCACAGCTGCCTACTGCCTCCATCTCTATCCCTCTCCTTTGACCCTGGGATGAGGACACAGCCCGTCAACTTCCAATGACAGGAGCAGGCAGGGTGAAAAAGAAAGAAGCATGGGATGTCTGGCCATTATGTTCTGCAGCCTGCAGAGAGGTTACAGCTGGATGTAATCCCAGGTAGCACAAACACATTGGATGGGGGTACATCACAGCCCCTGACCCCTAGGGACAACCAAGGACCTGTGTGTCCAGTCAGGCTGTAGCAGACCATACCAGGGCAGGTCCTATGGCAGCTGGACCTACCCTACCCACCAGTAGGCCCCATGGCTAAAGGGAGAAGGGTCTCTTAACAGCACACAAACCTCAAGGCTGCCTGAGCTCTACATGGCTAGGGTCATGCCCATCTTCAGCTCCCTGCCACCAGCAGCAAGCTGCTGAGCCACTAGGTACAGACTGGCTGTGCAGCAGCTGCAGGTGAGGGAAAAGGCCTGGCCTGGATTTCCCTGCCCACTGGAGCCTGCCCAATCCAAGTCCTCTCCCTTGTAAGGGGAGACACCCAGGCTGGCTCCTTTCCCTGGCACTGGTTCTGCTGCTGGCTCTCTCCCAAGACCAAACTCAGGAAATGCCTGGAGTCTTTCCAGCTGTGACAGCGAGGTGCAGAAAATCCCAAGTTTGCTCTATAGAGAGCCTGTGGTCCTTGGCCCTGCCCCCAACACCAGGAGGGTCCAGTTGATACTCAGGTGCAGGGCAGCATTGGTGTGTGCCTGCCCTCCTAAGCCAAGCTTGGTGCTGCCTTGGCCAGACATTGCAGCTAGGGCACTGTATGCTGCTTGCCTCTGAGCTCATACAGAGCAGCCAGGAAAACTGTCTTGGAGCTCCACTCTGGGGGAGAGCACTGATCTCCATGCATCACCCCAGACAGCTCCACATCTCACCCCACCACCACTGTCCTCCCAGCCACCAGCACAGAGCTCGCTGATGCTGGTGAAAAAGCTCTGCCCTAGATTTATGCTTCCTTCAACTCTGAGTAGGCCCCAACATGCAAGGCGAGGGACAGGCCCCACAAACAGCTCCAGGTCTGCACAGACCAAAGATGAGAAAGTAAGATGAGTCCCCCAAGAGACAGCGACTCAGCCAAGGTCATGTACAGGGACACAAGCACTGCCAAGCTAGATCTGAGCCAGTTCCCAGGGAGCTGTCCCTGCCTGACCCTGATGCCCACCATAGACCTCTGTTGCAGCCCCATGCCTGCTTTCAGAAATGCCTCTGCCTGGCCCCTCCAAAGCCACAGCTGGCTGAGGACCCTGCCTGGGCTGGCGATTCAGCAGCTGGCAAGTCCCTCCCCTCATGGCCTTGTTTTGTCCCACACTTACCGTGCTGTGACTGGCATTTCCGTCCTCCTCAAAGTGCCGTTCCACATAATGGGAGGAGAGCAGGTGACTGCCAGAGAAATGGGAGGATGAGAGCAATGAGGAGCTGGTACTGGTGAAGCAGGGAGGTCTGAGTCTGCAGGGGACCCATGCCAGACACAGATAACTGGCTCATCCCAAAGGGCTGTGTCCTGTGCCTTCTGCATGGACAGAGCTGGAAGCCAGTGCATGCACCAGGGCAGAAGTCCCCTGCAATTGCACTCTGCCCACCCAGGGACTGGGTACCCATTTCCCCACTCCCTTCCAACACTTCATGCCCGCCTGAAGGATAAAGCATACCTGATCTAGTAAACAGACTCACATGAGTCCCTGCCTGGCACGCATGCTCTACACCTCCCCAATGCTCACTCCTGTGCACACACGTGCACCCTGCCCCAGTGCGCACATTCTATCCACCCACACCTGCATGTACCCCATGCACACAGCTCTGCACAAAAAGCTTCTGCTCCAGTGAGGGGGGTCTCCTCAGCCACACCTGCTCACTCACGCATACACACACAGACTGCCCCAAAGCATGGATTCTCCACAGTCACACCTGCCCATGCACACCCTTTCCACTTGCTCTTTGCTGGGAAATCCCACCATGGGCTGCCAGTTATGAGCGCCCTCAGAAGGAGCTACATGGTGCTAGAGTGGGAAAAGTACAGAGCTTGACCTCCATTCTCTGGACATGTCCGAGTCTTGCTCCCCATCAGGGAAACCGAATCATCTCTCACTCCCGTTAATCACACCAGCTCCTGTTACACCTCAAGCTCTGGAGCTCACCTCATCCTGTCAACAACCAGGGCCTGAGGCTTCATTACCAGCTCTGTGGCAGATCCAAAGGACACCATGAAATATTAAGGGGACAGCTTACACCTGATGCCTGAACTCTGAGTCAGCCCAAGGCCCAAGCATTGTGCCAAGGCTCACACACAGCACACCCCCACTCTTTCTCAGGGCTGCAAATGTACAATGACTCACAGTCTCACATCCACACACCAAGGTGAACACATCCAACACTGATGTGGGCTATATAGATGCAGGGGTACAAGCTAACAGACACAGGCTCACTTGTTCTCACACACATCAATCCTGGTACAAGCTCATACATACACACACACATACTCTTACATATAGGCATGGGCTCGGGCACACATGCATTCTCTTTCACAGTGTTGCTCATGGCTACAGGCTTACACACACATACACACACACACACATATCTGTGCATTCACACAGACCTATGTGTAATATCCAGGGGAGGACTATTGAGACCTTTGTTGTACTGACACCTACCATTGGCAGCTGGGCTGAGATCCAGAAAACCCATATCCCACCAGCCACTGAAACTCCCTCCTCCAATGGCTGCTGTGGCTCCAGCACTGGGGAGTGGCTCCTGCACCAACTACATCCCTCTTCCAGACCAAGAGCAGGCCAGGCTTCCCCCACTTTCACCCCACCCTGCCACATGCCTCAGCCCTGCCTTGCAGAGGCAGCCATGTGAAGACAGAGCCAGCACACCCACGACCGGGGCACACTTACTGGTTGAGCTCCAGATCCAGGGTGAAGGCTGAGCCAAAGGCATGAATGAGGAAGCTCACCTGAGCCAGGTGTACATACTGCAAGAAACAGAGGAAGAGGAGTGAGAACACCCCCTGTCCATTGCCACAGGCAGGCAGGCTGGAGAGGCCATTGTTAGTGAGCGGCACACCAAATGCAACTGGGGCCAGTGGACTCAGTGAGCTAGAAAGCTAAAGACCTCTCTTCACAATGCCAGCCGCACCTCAGCATGGCTCCTGATGCTGCAGGCTAGCAGGGGGGTCTCACTGTGTGAGCAGCACTGTAACTGGAGAAGGAGGACAAAATGGTCTGCAAGGCTATATGGGTCCTAACAAAATGGCAGATCAGCTCAGTACAGGGCCTTGTCCATGGGAACCAGGAGCTATTTGCCACCCCCGAGCAACCCCAAACAATCTCTGTTCTGAGGGCTTCAGCAAAGCCACAAGCATTTTTTGGGTGACCTGGCAATTTTGTTTAAGCGGATGTCAAACCCCCAACAAATAGCCAGGACCTCCACAGTACATGCCACATTTCTGCCCCCTTTCTCCCTCCCCACATCTCCTGGACCCATCACTCCAGCATCTGGATGCTCCTTTACAAATGACCCTGGAGACACTGGAATGCCACTGCCAGTGGTTCACCCTCAACTGCCTCCTGGGGTCCAGACCTGGTCACCGCATCTCTAAAAAAATTATAGCAGAAATGGAGGGCGTTCAGAGGGGGATGGAGAGAGATGAGAGATTGAAAAGACAGGGAATGGTTGAGAGAGGAGTCAAAGAAGGGACATGATGGACAGATTCAAAATAATACACACAACAAGGGAGATCAGGTGCTGCTATTCACTGGGCCTCCTGATCCAATTACAGGGAAGCATTTAATAATACTGAAAAGCAGCACCACATGATGGGCTTGCCGGACTCACTGAGTGGCTGGTTGGATTCCAGAAGGGTACCATTTTTCATGGAATAAACTACTGAACCAAAAAAAGGTTGTGCAGCTTTATCCCCATGTTAAGGAAGTGGAAACTGAGGCTCAGAAGTCTGGGTGGGACTTTGTTAACGACCTATGTGTCTTACAGCAAGCCTAAAACAGAGTTCCCCTATAGCTCCTGCTTCCCTCTGCTTGAGCCTACCTAGGACACTTCCACTCACCTCAAAACACTTGACAAATTTATAAATTCATAGCCCCCTGTCCCTCCCCAGCACACACACAGCTCTGCCCATGCCCCTCAGACCTGATTCACAGCCCCGTTCTCCACACACACATATATGCACACCCTCCATCCTGACTCGTATACAAATCAGTAATCCACTTGAGTTCTGACCTGCAACATGCATGCAGAGACCAACAACCATACAGACTCATTCCTAGCTGGGTGGAAGCTGTGATAGACACAGGACAATGCCACTGAGATCAAGACAGATACTGTTTTTCCCTTGAAGGAAATAACTGGCCTGTGGAAGTGCTGACTGCAAGATCCCACTGAGGTTCTCCAAGTCAGAAGGATCCAGACAGGATGAGACAATAGTTCTCAACCTTTTTAGACTCAAGGCACCTTGCCATTAGATTCAAGGAACCCCTCAGAAAACGCCAGCTCTCTGTTTTCATCTGTTGACTGCAGAAAAATAATACAGCAATTTTTCTATTGCAAAGAGCTCAGGAAAACCACAACAGGTTCAAGAATGTTTTTGACACTAGATTCCTATTGGAAATCTCTGGGTTTATCTTGTGAATCATGTTTGCATAACCAACAGTGCAGCATTGCGTAGGACCCTGGTTGCAAATCACAGAGATGAGACATTGACATGAGTGCTGAGAATACTGCCCGCAGATACCCTGCCTCTTTGCACACAGAGTTACCTCTCCTGTTAGCAACACAAAGCAGCTGTGGGAGCCTTGGGTTATTTCCTTCTGAGGTATCTTTAAATCTAACCCAACACCTACTGAAGACAGAGGAAAGGCTCCAACCGGCTGCCCACAACTTTGAATCAGGTCCTCAAGGCCAGACTTTTGCAGAGCTCAACCCAGCAGGCAGGGGGGCACTGGGAAGCCTGCCCCTGGGAATGCAATCCAACGGTGGTCTCACACCTCCTGTAGCAGCATTGAATGCTGGCCACAGCTAGAAACAGGTCACTGCTGTGATTGGGTTTTGCACTTTCTACACAGCCCCCTCTTCAGAGACCAGCTCCCCCTCGAGAGTAGTGAAGAGCTGGGTGAATGGCACATATCAAGCAGAAGTGAACAGGGCAGGTCTGTGCAGTGGAATCAGCAGCTATCCTGGGCATTGGGTGCTTTGGTCTCAGAGACAGAGATTCCAGGTCAGCAGTCTTACAGAACAGACGCTGAACAAGAAGGATCGGAGTCCAATTCCATCCCAGGATGATTCTGCAACCAAAACCCCCCTGTGCAAGGAGTGTCAATGATGGGGCTGTCTCCAGAGAAGGAGCAGAGCCTGGCATATGCTTTGCTAGCTGGGAGGAGCAGCAGCTGGGACAGGCAGGTGACTGGGGATAAGCAGGCAGTGGGATGCCTGCACAGTAGATGAATGGCTGGCTGACTGCCCGGTTGCATGAATGAATGACTCTGTGCTCCATTTCTCTGATGCTTCTCCCCAAGATCCTAAGCTGGTGGATCCCTGTCAGAGTTTCTCCTGGCTCCTGAGCTCCTTCCCCAGATCCCCCAGTTAGAAAAGCCCTTGCAGGGGGCTGCAGCACTCACTCCTCAGCCACCTCACAGCTTCCAGAGCTCACAACCTAATTCTTTACAGTGTTTGTAGGACATGAGACGGAAACTTCCCTCTCCCTGGAGGCTCGCTGGGACCCCCAGGCATGCCATTCACCTAAGCAAGGAGCACTGTGTGAACTGATATGGCAGCTAGTCCCCAGCTGCCTGGAATCTGGGACACAAACTAGCTGCCATCACATCTTCAGTGTCACCCTCCAGAGCCACATGGCACTTGCTTCCAAAGGACACCAACCAGACAACACTCCACGTATGAGACACAGGTAAAACAGCAAGCTGCTTCTGTCTCCTGCCTACAAACCAACAATCCTGCAGCCTTTGCCTGGTTCTGCTGCAGAAACCAGAGGCTCTAGTCACAGCTTCTTGGAGTCCTGAACTACCACTGCCATATTTCTGGGGTCTTCCTCCACGATGCTCAGGCTTGAGGGCAGCAAGACAGTGGCACTGCAAAAGTAACCCCAACTGCTGAACAGGTCAGTGATCTCAGTGCCTTACAGAAGAGGAAACCAAGACACCAAGCAGAGACAGGACATGCCAAGGGCCCCCAACTCTAGATACTGACCCAGTCCAAACACTCTCAGCATAGAGGGAGATTTTTTATTTGTTTAAACCCAAAACATTTCTGTCCTGGCCAGCCCAAACCAAGCTGTTCTCCAGTTTCATCAACTTGGCCACAGAACCAGAAAACCCATCACTTGGCCCGCTCTGATCTGGACAGCCCCACACTTCTCAGCAGCCCTGAGCTAACAAACCAATGCACATGGATAACAGAATAAGGACACAGGTATTCCCTGCCTGCTCCCTGGAGGTTCTTGCTTCCTCTGTGAGGACAAACCAGTCAGGTAGCACTGGCAGCAGGCTGGATGTCAGGGGATGTGGGCTGCAGGCCTGGCCCTGCTGGTGATCTCCAGTGCAATATTCACATCCCAGATGGACTTAATGCCACTTCATATTTCCCAGAAGTTGTATGAGGCTTGACTCATTAACAATACCTCAGACAGGGGGTGCTACAAAAGCACAGGATGTTGCCAAAGACACTGGGCTGTGGGTTGTGTGTATCTTTGGGAAAAAAGAGGATAAATATCATGGGATCATAGGGAAGTAGGGCTGGAAGAGACCTCACAAGGTCATCTCAGCTAGCCCCTGACTCAAGACAGGAACATCTGTGACTAAACCATCCCAGCCAAGTGTCTGTCCAACCTGCTCTTGAAAACTTTTAAGGACAGCAATTCCACAGCTCCTCTAGGTAGCCTGTTCCCATGCTGACCACCCTCCTAGTCAGAAAGTTCCTCCTAAATCTCCAACCTAAATTTCTCCTGCTGAAGCTTGAGTCCTGTCCACTATGGTCATGGAGAAAAGCCCATCTCCATGCTCTCTGTAATAGCCCTTCTGGTATTTGAAGACTGTTATCAAATCCCTCAGGTCACATCCCCACATGTAGGGGCATGTGCTTGCAATGGCAAAAAAATATCAGCACAAATTTGTGCTGTTACTTTTTGCTGCTGCGTGTGCCCCTGCACAAGCATTCTGGTGTGGGACAAAATGCCCCGCTTCAGGAAAACTGCTGTTTCCTTGCTCCTCCCTGCCATGCTGGAGACACTGGAGTGGAACTAGAGGAAGGGAGATGCTCTGGCCAGCAGCCAAAGTATCTCCCAAGAGGACCAAGCTGCCATGTCTGCCTACACATGCTCCTGTAACACACACTGCACTGCTTTTTTTCATGATTTTTTTTGCTACCAGGATTTCCCAGTAGCAAATTTTGTTCCCATGCTGCAACTCTGCAACATGGGTCACATTTTAATATTCCAAGAGTGCAATTTGTGGCACCACAAACCGCATATGCCTACACATCTGGATCCAGCCTCAGTCTCCTCTTCTTCAAACTAAATAACCGTAGTTCTTTCTGCCTTTCCTCAGAATCACACCTCTCAGGCCCCTAATCATTTTCTGTTGCTCTGCACTGGACTGTTTCCAAACTGTCCATGTCCTTCTTGAAGTACAGGGCCCAAAAGTGGAGTGCGTACTCCAGGTGAAGCCTCACCAGTGCTGAACAGAGCAGAAGAATCAGTTCCCTTGATTTGCAAGGGATACCCCTGTTAATACAACCCAGGATGCTGTTGGCTTTTCTTGCAACAAGAGCACACTGATGGCTCATATTTAGCTTATGATTCACTGTAACCCACAGGTCCTCCTCTGCAGTCCCGCAGCCCAGCCAGTCATTCCCTAGTGTGTATTTGTGCATACCATGATTCCGTCCCAAGGAAGGACTTTGCACTTGTCCTGGTTGAAGTTGGTCTAATTGATGTTGGACCACTTCTCCAGTCCATTCAGGTCATTCTGGATCCTAGCTAGCCCTGCCCTTCAGAGCATCTGTAACTCCACCCAACTTGGTGTCATCCACAGATTTGCTAAATGAGAATAAAACAGGTTGAGGTCAGGCTCATGCTCAGAGCAACTACATCCTTGGATTGCAGTGCAGCCCAGAGGGCAAGAGCTTGGCACTAAAAGGAAAGCGGGGGAAAAAGGAGAAAAGAAGGCAGAGGGGGGAAAGTGTGAACACCATAAACAAACCTAGCATGAAAGGCTCCTGTGACTGAGGTCAGTCATTAAACAGTGACATTCCAGGGTGGGACAGGGGACGGCAGTGGTCAAAGGAACTAGCTGTGTTTGATAGCATTGGTCTGTTATTGACCCCTGTGCTGTGCAAGATCCCCCAGACAACCCCATCTGAGCAACTGCAAAGAAGCCTCCCCCACTTTGCAGTATCCCTCACCGAGCCTCTAAAAGCCTCACACTCTGCCAAGAGGCAGGGTTCTTCCCAAATGCCCACAACAAGCCCCAAAGGCTGGCTGGGACCCAGAGTTTGCTAATAGCAAGATCCCTGCCCCAAAGCCAACTGGGGTTGATAAGAGTGTTTCCAGTACTACTAGTAAGTGGTGGATCAGGCCTTAGCACATCCAGAGTATGCTGCAGACAGACTCCTGCACCAGCCCCACAGGGAGGCAATAGAGTCCAAGCCCCAGTGTGGGGTCTCAGGCCTGAGTGGCTCTGACGAACACAAGGCTTTCCATGCCCCTCTGAAGGACCCTGCAGCCAGGTGACCCATTCCCAAAGGTAGCCAGAAATGTCATTGCCAGCTGGCGCCCTGCATCAGAAACACCCCAGGCCTCAAAGCAAAATTGTCCCAGAGCCCCTGGTAAAGGGGGAAGGAACCTCTGTCCCAACTTCCCCAGGGAAGAACCACAGCCTTGGCTTTTTTCAGCCTTGTGCTTTGCTTTGCGTGTCTACAGTGAATTGTCCACTCTGCCCTTGCCACAGGAGTTCTGCTCCCCAAGAGAAGGACAGAGGCAAAAGGACCCAACTTGGCTTTCCAAAAGCAAAAGGGAGCCAATTGAGCAGCACTGAGGATGATTTGAACCTGGCAAAGGTGATGTGGGAGGGGTACAGAGGGGGCACATATCCACCCAAATTTCTTTGCCAACAGCAGGGTGCAGGGCTCCAGTCCAGCCAGAGCTGGCACCTGGCAGCAGGGGGGGCTGGCGGCGCAGAGTTGTGCCCCTCCACTGTCAACACTTACGCATCATTTATGGAAACTGGGCCTTTCAAGACTACAGCACAGGTTGCTCCCAAAGCCAGCAGCAGAAATAGGTTATTATTGATCTAATGAATCAGCTGCTAGACAACAACACAACACAAACACCAGTGCTGGAAGCATGAAGCCGTGTTGGGCACCTGCTCCCTTTAAATCCCCTCCCCAGTAACACCCCTGATTCAGGGTAAGATTTCACCCCGGGTTGTCAGATTTGGGGCAGGGCCTGCATCTGGACCAGGCAGGTGTGGACAAGGAGAGGGTGCAAGGAATGAATGCTGGGAGGATCCAGCAGGGCTCTGGCTTTTGGACACCTATGTTTAGAGCCAGGCTCGCTAGACTGTCCCACCCTGGGACCCTGACAGGATGCAAATCCCTTGTGGTACTGCAGGCCCAAACAGCAAGCACAAGTGTTTCCCAGGGGCCAGCATTGGACATCATGGGACCTTTGCCCAAAAGGTCAATAAACAGCACTGCTCCCGCCATGTATAATGCACTGGAGGTGTCCATCTTGTTCAGGGAAGGGGCCAAGAGGAAGGGCAGGGTAACAGGGCAGCCGTGTACTTATATCACAGGCAGGCCTTCTGGCCAAAAAAAAAATGGGTTCAAGTCCCACTTCTGCTGCCAACAGTCCCTGTGACCAAATGCAAGGGCTCTGCGCCTGTTTCTTTGTTCCTCTAAAGGGGAATCTGATGTCCCACCCCTAGGAGCACAGATGCTGTAACTAAAAACACTGCTCCATTCTGATAAAAGGCTCCCTCCTTCACAGGTAGGAAAGCATTACTATCCCTCCTTGCTGGATGGGGAAACTGAGGCACACAGAAGTAGACAGATGGCTCTCACAGAGCAGCATGGGGGCTAGCAGCCTTGCCCCTCAGGTTTGGTCCCTGTCCACTGGGCCTTCTGTGGTAGAGACAGGCAACTATTGAGTGATTCATTACTGTGTTGAGTGATTTATGCCAGGAAATATTAACCCACTAAACTATAGGCTCTGGGAGCGGTACTGTTCCTTACTCTGTGTGTGCAGTACCCAGCACAGTGCAGCCTGTAGTCACTACCATATTAATAACCAGGTGAGGAGGCTCACAGGGCATGGATCAATGGGGCTTCCTGTAACATGGAGATACCAATACCCAAACCTTCCTCTTCCAAGCCACAAGATATGAAATGGTTCAAGGATGACTGAATAATCACAGAAATGGAATGAATACTCCCGCTCCCTGGCAGGGGCAGATGTAGGACCCAGCTTTGTGCTGGACTCTGCCAAAGCAAAACAGGCAAGGTTTCAGCAAATGCCTGTGACTGTGTCCACCCCCATGGGAAGCCTATGGAGTTAACTGAGGGGCATTATGATAACTCACCCCTGGAAACAGCAATTGTGCCTTCTTCCTCCTGTGCTCGAATGATTATCCCATTCATTATGCATGAGCCCTGCCTATGCACTCCTGTTTAATCTATTTTAACACCCGCACACATACCTACAGTACCAAGATTTTAATGGAATACATTAAGAGATTCGGCAGCTGGTGGGAGGTGATGGATAGGCAGCCCCGGGAGACCAAATCCCCTGGTTTGGCCAAGGATGGTTCCAGTGCAAGCAGCTCCCTGACAACACCACCCCCAGGCTGTGCACTGTGCTTGGACAGGGGGCATGAGAGCAAGTGGGGAGTTTGGTTTCATGGCAGCCAAATCTGTGCTGAAGGCATTGACACCCACATGCCAAGGCCCTCATCAAAACCCAAACTGGAAAACAAACCACAGCAGGAGCCCCAGTTCCCCCCAAATCCCACCCCCCCGGAACCACTCGCTGACAGCTGTTTCTCAACCATTCCCTTCCCCCCAGTTACGGCAGGTGTGGCAAAGGGACATTTCCCATGGACAGTTCACCCAAGGGGACCCCCCAGCCCAGGCTGCACTCAGCATAGGGCAGGCATGCCACATGCAGAACAAGCAGCTCGTCCTTGCCCAGAAGGATCCTGCAGACTGATGCTGGCAGAGGTCAGGGGAGAAGCTCATCTAAGCCCTCCACCTCTCCACCGGTGGCCAATCTGCAATGCTGGTCGCAGCACAGGGGAATGCCCATCCTGCCAGGGACTGGTCTGAGAGATACTCAGCTGTTACCATGTGGCCTGCACCAACATGCACTAGCTCAGCACCCATAACCTCCTCCTTGCCCTGGGCCCCATGCAACTGCAAGTGGTGCAGTGCCCCACTGGACCAAGCAGGGTGCTCCATGTGATACTCAGTGTCGTGACACCAAGATACACCGACTTCAGCTCTGCTGTGGGGCACCCCTGGCAAGCCCCCACACTGCTCCCACCCACTCTCTAAGGAACAGAAGCCCCCCCACCTTCAACTCAGGAGGGCGCCTTGCCACCCAGCCCTTCCAGATAGCGCGCAGTGCCCTCTGGCTCACCTCCCGGCCCCGCGGGGACATGCCTCTCCACCCCCCCGGCCCCGTGGGGACCCCGCCCCACCTGCCACCCTGGGTGCGGCGCCCTGAAAGACAGAGTGTTAAACGGGACGGTTGTACAGGTTCACTTACAGGGCCTCCGCCTCGAGGCTCATTCCTGACCCTGGTGTCCAGCTGATGCTTCTGGACTTCTCCTCCTGAGATCTGCCTCACTAACCTGCTGGGGTGGGTGATTTCTGAAGCAACCGGCCTGGGGTCCCATCGGGTGTTGGGAGACCTCCGCCGCCAAACACCGGGCTGCACAGCCGCCTGAGCGAGACCTGCCGGGGGCAAAGGAGAGCACAAGGCGCGGCTGCATTAAGTGCCGGGCGGGGATGGGGATGGGGGGTGCAAGGCCAAGCTG